>NC_133342.1:16538551-16871885 GCF_030506205.2 Paramisgurnus dabryanus | reverse complement strand
GCATCCAGAGTCGGTGTTGTTTTGATGACGCATGCAGCCGCAAAACACTGACTAGTGGCGGTGTTGCCAGATTGGGTGTATTTTCCGGGAAATTAAAGGGACACAAGGCAGCATTTTTATGTTAATAAATCATCTTCGTAAGTCGGTATATGGTTAAATGACTCATTACCAGACGAATGAAGACTCTCTCTCGCCCACCCCTACCGTCTGTAGGAAGAATACCCCACTTGCAAGTTCACTGTATCCGACCCGGTGTCCTTCAGTCTCGCAAAGTCTCAGATATCGCGAGAAGCAGGATCACTTTACGGCAAACAACACAGAGGCAGGCGAGCTAAACACGGCTAGCGATTGTTGCAAATGGCAGAGCCGCGAGAGAAGCATCGAAAACCCTTGATCGACGGAAGGGAAACATAACTGGATTGGAAATAAGCTGATAAACTTGGTTCCGAGGGGGGAGGGACAACAGTTCGTTTTTACGACAGTGTGTTTGAAAGCATTTACTTTCAGACACCAGGGGGAGCTCGTAGAGAAATATTATGCAGACTTGCCTGGTTTCCCTTTAAGGCCTGTTTACAGTGTGTTTTAGCCAGGTTTTCACCGGTAGACTCTATCAAAATCTGGCACCCTATTGAACGACGTTAAACTGGGAGAGCGTGCTGTTCACAAGCCCCAGAATGAACGAGTTCACAGCAGTGTTGGGGAAAGTTACTTTTAAAAGGAATGCATTACAATATTAAGTTCCTCCCCAAATAAAGTAACTAATTATGTTACTTAGTACTTTTCATGGAAAGTAATGCTTACGTTACTTTTAAGTTACATGTGCGTTACTTTTTCTTACTTGGCTGAGGCTTTATCTCTTTCAGGCCTTGCAGGTGTTTTTATGACGGCAAAAATGTCAAGCTCAAAAATTACTCAAACGTTCCTGCATAGGCGCACAGAGTGCGTAATTCTACGTTAATATGTTCAGTTTAATTCACTACATTATTTTATTTTTAAAATGAATTAATTAAACTGTAAATGTAACTGGCATTACTTTTTTAAAAATGTAACTCACATATTAATGTGTACATTTATAAAGTAATGCATTACTTTACTCGATACTGCAGAAAAGTAATATTATTACGTAATGCGCGTTACTTGTAATGCGTTACCCCCAACACTGGTTCACAGTACGTTCATCAGGCAGTTATACAGTACGTTCAGTTCACGTTCGCCCAAAATATGAACGAGTTCATGAACTTTCGTTCAATGAACTCGTTCAGGCACAACCCTACATATTTACAGTAAACACTGTAAGATCTGCTTTTATGTCATTATTAAAATGAGATGCATGATATAAGTTGTCATAATGAAATGTTCAGATAATTTAATAAAAAGTTATGTTAGCAATTCCATAATTTTGCTCATTTTACCCACACACCCTCTATTCAAAAGCTTGTCCTCCAAGGTAGACGGACACAGTTCAGTTTGATACCACAGTGAACATGAATAACTTACCTGGAATTGCTTCAAATATGATGTAATCATAAACGATTGCCAAAAAGGGAAATTCATACTTATGTTGAGTAAAACAAAACTAACAGAGGATTTTAAACAGAAGCTTTGTTTCAAAAGCTGTGCAGCTTCCTTGCTGTCTGCATAGGCAAATACGCTCTAAGACAACATCCTGTTTGAAACGTAAAGCCCCATAAGTGATTTGAAGTGCTTTAAATATATGATGGCAAATGTGATGCAAGCAGGGTTCACAACCAAAATGTACAGTTGATTCCAAAAAAAGTCTGGCCAAAGTCCCTTTAAGGCAAATCAGTTCATTCAGCAACTGAATGGCTCTTTAAACTGTAAACAGTACCCGCATTCCTATAGTCAGTCACCATATGGAGCATTATGATTTCTCCCACTTGTTTTTCTCTGAAGACTCTTTCTCTTCCCCCTTATACTGTCTTGCAGAGTACTTTATGTAGATAAGCAAACAGGATACATTATTAAACAAAAATATACAGAGCATTCATATGAAGAGAAAAACCCTCTAAGTACATCTGATATGTTTTCTTGTAAATTAGCTTTTTTTATCAAACTTTTATGGATTCTGCTAACAAACCGTTATTTCTGAATGACCTTAAGCAGATTTAAAACAAAGTATTTGATGAACGTATATGTGCCAAACACGAAACATAGTGCATGCTTGGGATTTTGGTCATTGGACATTTTGCAATTGTTTTGAAGCACTCTTGCAAATGCATATCACAATATTTAAATGAAACTATGGACATTTTAGTTGGGTTTGTCCATATTTTACCGAAACAACCCAGTATTTTGTTTAGCATGTGGAATCATTGTGTCAGGTTCAACACAGACAATTGCATTTTCTTTAAAAAAGTCTGAATTTGTTCATCCACAGCCTGTAGGATGTTTTGCAACCACCCCAAAATGAAGAATTGATCCATTGCCATATAGGGTTTTCCTTGAGTCCGTATGTCTATCTGAAATGCTGCTTGTTTTTTAACAGGTGTGAGTTGGATCTGGATGAATGCGCGTCTGACCCGTGCCTGAACGGAGGCTTCTGCCGTAATCTGATCAACAGGTTTCAGTGCTTGTGTGAGATGAGCTTCGCAGGTGACCACTGTCAGATTGACGTCAGTGACTTCTACATCTATGTGTTCCTGCTCCTGTGGCAGAATATCTTCCAGCTGTTGTCTTACCTCATACTGCGTTTAGATGATGATCCAGAGATCGAATGGAACGCGTTCAATGATGACTAGAGATAAAATCCGAGCTTCTTCTCAGAAACATAGGAAGACATCATAATGTATGCTGAATGGACACAATTTGAATATCTGTAGGGGTTTTATTAGATGTTCATAATTGCATAACCAGGAGTAAGGAGGAGCAAATGTAATAATTGCAAAACTGTACATTGAAAACCCATTTAGGTCAACAATTTTCTGCATCTAATAACAAAAAAGCCTTTTTTTCTTATGTCTATTTTTAAAAGATTTAAGTTAATCATAGTGTGACGCCCATGTGTTTATAGTGCTGATATTGAGATATTTATATTTGTCCATCATTTAATGTTGTTTGTCAGCGGGTGAATCTAAATTTATTAAAATATTTTTATATTTATGTGTATGCATTTAGTAGATGATTTACAATGGATTCAAGGTATATATTATTCTGAGTGTCTATTTCTGAGTGTAAATGCTATTTTACGCGATATCACTGGTTCGAATCTGCCATTTGCCGACCTCAACCTCTCCCGATCGCATATCTTAATAAAATGACATTTATTTTTTATAAAAATTAAGAAAATGTTTAAAGAGTGGAAATAAAGTCCACAATGAGTGTTTATTAAGAATAAAAGCATTTATTGGGTAGGGTTAGGGCTCGGTGTTGGGAGGGTTTTATTCTCCCAATAATGCAGGATCTATTTAATAATTTTTATAAATATAATTATTTTACACTCATTGCATCCTTTTCATGTACAAAAATACTAAGGTGCAAATCAGTGGCAGGCGGTGACTTTTTCTTTTTCGAGGGCGCACGATGCGAAGCTTGTCACAACATGTATTTACCCCATCATGTGTATGGTTCTTCATTTCAAAATATGTGTTTGCCGTGTCTTGTGAACCATGTGCATCACATATCTTGTCAGAATACAAGCCTGCTGCAGACGCGTCTAAAGGGTTTATGATAAAAGTGACGCTCGCGTTTGCCAGAATCATGTTAATCAGAGTTTAGTGTTGAGTTTGTGCCTTTGTGAACATGAATGCCTATTTTATTATAAACCGTTTAGACGCGTGTGCAGCAGGTACTTATTTTGACAAGACGCATGATGCACATGGTTAACATGACGCAACAAACACATATTTTGAAATGATGAGCCCTTCGGAAGAGAAGTCACCACTTTCCACTGGTGCAAATATCTGCCAATATAGATAGCATCTAAGTACTATTTATATCTATTTATTGCAATTTTATCATTTTAGTTATTAAATAAAACTTATTTTCACCTACTATAAATAGCATGTTGATAATATAGTATATATATATATATATATATATATATATATATATATATATATATATATATATATATATATATATATATATATATATATATATATATATATATATATTGCATTTTGCACTTGTAAATAGCTAAAAATAGATAAAATTATAAAAAAATTGTATATTTTACCAAATTAAATTACAAACTTCTCTAGCCAGCAATGCATTTTATTTTACATCTCAGAATAGCATCTAAGAATAGCAATCTAAAAAAGATAGCTATTTAATAAAAAATTAAAATAAAGGGAAAAATAAATATTGATCATAAAATAACATAATTTGCATAATTACATTGCACACCCAAAGTACAGTAATTGTTTCTGCGGTGTCTGCAATGCTAAGGCCAAAGAGTCACTTTAGAAAAACAAGTTTACATTAAGGTATGTTTGCTTTTCAGTATTGGGTTTTTGATAAGGACCAGAAAACAGTTTTCTCACTAGAAGTTGCTTTTACGATAAAAACATAAAAAAACTACTTCTCCAGCTTATTTATTTGAGTGATTAAAATGGCATAAATTCATTAAAAAAGTGCAAAATCTGAATAGCAGTAAAACTGAGCGATTTCAATCAAGCTCCATATAGCTGACTTACCCACTAAGGACATGATCAAAGTCTAAAATCACCCTTGCTTCCCCAAGCTAAATTTCAGAGGAACACCCACTCGATTTGAGCAGTTTCATTTACTTTGGCATTCAAAGATGGTTCACTGGTGTCGTTTGCGTAAGAGAAATCCGAATGTCCACATTTACATTGTGTACAAAGTGCAAGGTATATATACACACAACAAATCAAACGTAGTCACTTTTTGTCTGCATATTCACGTTAGGAGTTCAGGTTTTTGCTTTGCAGCATGAAGCTCTGGGCTACACTCGCTGTTCTCGGGCTCCTGGTAATGGGGACATGGGCGCAAGTGGTGATGCCCACCATCAGCTTACCTCCCTGTGATGCCCCAGAGGCTGAAGCAGCGGCTCTGGTGGCAGAGAAATTCCTCAATGCTCAGCACACTCACGGTTACAAATATGCTCTGAATCAAATTGACAAAATTAAGATCGTTTCCACGGTAAGACAATGTCAACATTTTGTGTGCATCATTTTATACTTTTATCATCTTTAGTAATACTTGTGAAACGTGCTATGTGAATTTAACTGTTGATTTGTATTTCAAACGGTTCTTTTACAATATATCTACACTTGAAATATGTCAGATATAAATGTGTCTTTGTAGCCCGGTAAACCAGACATTTATCGCTTGGAGTTGGACTTTCTGGAAACTACGTGCCACGTCTTAGATCCGACACCAGTGAGCCAATGCCCAGTCAGACAGAAGCGTCAAACGGTGAGGTCAATTAAACCAGCATTACTTTTATTATGTAATTAATCGAATATAAACTTTAATTGTCATCTACTTCCAGGCAGTTGAGGCAGATTGTGATTTTGCCCTCTCAAATACAACTCAAGGCCTGGCTGTTGTGTCATTCAAGTGCAAAACTGAATTAGGTAGGAGAACAGAAATGCATTGTAAAAACATGTTTTCGTTTGTTCACAGTCAGAAAAAGACATCAATCTGCCTTTTGTTTTCTAGAGTCTTTTGAAGACATATGCCTCGGCTGTCGCCAGCTTATTGCTTTAAATGATACAGATGGTGTCCAGCTCATCAGAGCCTCCTTAGATGACTTTAATAAAAATCACACTTTAAACACAAAATTCTCACTTTTTGAAATCGGAAGAATAGCATCCCAGGTAAACTATATCAGACATAAAAAGATCTTTAGCATTTTTAAGATCATATGAGGCTCTAACCAAATATGTATCTGTGCAGGTTGTTTCGGGAGGGAACAGATACTTTGCAGAATACGCCATTATTGCCACAAACTGTACAAGTCATGATGAAGATGTTTGCATCCCCCAGAATCACGCCACTGCTGTAAGCATCATTAAAATAGTGATATTACTTTGGTTGTTGTGTTAATGTTTGTGGGGTTTGTTTGTGTCCAAAGTCAACATGTTACCTAAATGAACCCTGTTACCGTTTCGTAATGCATGCTTCTGTTCTTATTGTTTACAGTTACATTTTTGTAATCTTTTAAAGTGAACCGAGTGTTGGCAGTGTCTGATTCAAATTTCTCATCACTTTTAGATCCATGGCTTCTGTCAGGCTGAAGGTTCTGCCAATCTCAACCAAGTGGCCTGCAAAATCTTCGATGCAGTAAATAAATACATTTTAATATATATTTTCAGTGACTTTTTAAACTATAATCCTATATTGTTCACAAAAATAAAGCTTTCTGTGGCACTAAAGGCATAAAACAGAATTGCAAACATAACTCTACAATAAACTAATTGCAATGTTGTTAAGAAATTACACATCTCACTCTTGAGTGAGTCCTACTTATAACTGGGTCACTTACGTTAAATATATTCCTTTATTCATGACAGACCCAAGCAGCCAACGCCACAGTGCCAGTCCAACCAGCTCTACATGCACACACCTCTGGACCTCATTATGATCCAGCCGTCCACGCCGACAAACATCACAAGGTGACACGGCTGCACGACCCCGCGGCCACAGGCCTGCTCTCTGCAGAATCTGCTGAATCAGCAGAGTTAGTCGTGCCAAAGGCAGCACCTGTTGTAAAGAGGGAGGTTGCCCAAGAACCTGCAGATGCAGCAGTGCCAGAGGCAAATGCACCAGCGCCAGATGCACCAGCGCCAGATGCACCAGCGCCAGATGCACCAGCACCAGATGCACCAGCGCCAGATGCACCAGCGCCAGGTGTACAAACACCACCCATTCCACCAGCGCCAGTGCTCGTTCTGCCTGTCTGTCCAGGGATGAAGAAACATTTCTGAGCTGCTCAAGAGCTTCAGTGAACCAAGCTATTTAGATAACAATATTGTGCCATGTTATAGCGAGCTGTATGCTGAACTTATAACTGCAGTCTGTCAGAGGTAAATGTTTTATATCAAAGCAGGTAAATGTAATAAGAAAGGATAGCCGTAATATATCTGTCAAACAGTAACATCATGTAAATTAAAACTATTTATCTGTGATGTAATAAAATGTTTATCTTGATCAAACCGGGCTAAAAGTCAAGACAAACACAGTGATGTTTTTCATCAATGATTCCCACTTGATTTTTCTATACACACACATACACAGAAATCACATGCGAGCTAGTAAGCGAGAGAGAAGCAAATCAAATAATTTACCCTGATTTTATCTAACACGAAATTCAAAATACACTTTGTACCCATTTGAATGAAATCAAAATCCATGACTATCATTATTTAATTTCAGGCCACTGAATATCCTGCACTGTGAAAAGAACCTCTATATCCTTACATACTGTAATAAAATGTATACACGATAGAAAGGCGTTTATATAGTTTCGACAATCCACACAGAATTTAATCAGTTTTGCATTTTAACTTCATAAAGTTCAAGACAATATATCTTCACAGATTTTGTATTGATATTGGTTCCCAGTTTCTTGGTTGTAAAAATCAATCTCAATGCTATTAACATGTTAAAGTCAGAGCGGAGATCAACAAAACTCAGGTGTGGCCTTTGGATATGAAAGCAAACATTACATGATGCACTTCTTAATCACTTACTAATATTTTCTTATGGTTAAAGTTCAAATGCCACCCTCCAACCACATTGCATTTACACCACCTACCCAATTAATTTTTGAAGAATTGGGCATGCCTGAATTTTAAAGCGTAATCTACCTACTTAAAAGTTGTTTTATTTGCAAAAAAACTAAAATTTGATGTGATTTTGGAGCCACTGGCAGGTCTGCAGAGTATAAGTGGTTAAAGAAAGGTCAATAACATCTCTTCACTTGTAAACTTTTATTTGTTAGCGCTGCTTCAGTTTTCCCAAGTGCCTAAAGATAGACTGCAGTGGACCCATCGGAAGACCTTAAAAAGAATAAACACAATGGTTACAATGCACCATATCAACGTTTTTCAATTCCAGTCCTCACACCCCCTCAAAGAATTTTTTAGATGTGATGTGAAAGTGACGCATTTCCCAGTGACCTCTGCATTTACCTCCATACTGTGAGTAGTAAACGGAAACATCCGGAGCAATGGGCAGCAATACAAACAGCGCCTGGGAGCAACACGGTCGCAACCTGTTGGCCGTGAGACTCGAACTGGTAACTCTTGGGTTACAAACTGTCTAACCACTAGGCTATGACTGCCACTTGTCCCCCTATATAAAAACCCTCTACTTATAACAAGTCCTCTTTTTGGACTTCATGTGGTGCTGCACGGTACTGCAAGAGCATTTTGAAAGCATTCAGAGTAGTCTACTCGCAAATCACACCCGCAGTACTGCAATGTCACACGGCAATCAAGTGAACAAGCCTAATGTTATAGATGTCTATATAATTAACACATTAAATGAAGTTCGGGAGGAGCATGGTCATGTGATCCAACCAATCAGTGCAAAGAGGTGCCTTTACATCGCAGTCCCTCACCTCGGTCCCGTGACAGATTTTTTGCAGCATCCCTCCTCCACCCAATCACCTCACTCTCTAGTTTCATTTATTCCAGTTAAAGAGGGGGGAGCACTCTGGGTTTGGGCAAAAATTCCGAGCACGGAGCCCTCTCCTCGGACAGCACGTCAAATATGCGTTCTCACTCCCTATCGATTACATGTTAATGCGAACTAGTGAACAAGCTGATGAATAGAATGAGGTGTTTTGTATATGCACACATTCTGGAAGAGGGGTGCGAAAACTGGAATTGCTATACACTGCAGCAAACCAAGCAGTCAACTTACCATGTGGTTGATGGGTAGAGCGTACAGCTTTCGCTTTTGACTGAACAACAGGGACCCAGTAACTATTAAAGGGTCCTGTCCCTCTTAAAATAGGATTTGAAGGTTTTCCATTTTGAGGGTCGTACAGCTGAGTGCGCGTTGGGACAGATTTGCGAATCTGCATTGAGTGATAAACATTCAGCTGTTTTGGAGAGTTAATGTCATGAGTCGTTGTGGGTTGAGGTGGTGTGGTTGACTGCTGCGGTGGATTCCGCTCATTATTTAACGGTAGACGTCTTGATGTTTCTTTGAAGGAGATTTCTGCAGGAGCATCAGACATGGGAAGTGCATGTGAAGCTTGATACCAGTAATTCTTAGGTACATTGTCATAAGCTGGAGGCATTGTGGGCTTTGAAGAAACCTCATGCTTGCTTTGATAAAGTGTTTCACCATAGTTTGGAGCAACAAACATGGGCATATGATGTCCCCATGGGGGAACATACTGCTGCGTCTCAGCCTGGTAGAGGACAGGCTTTAGGCTTTGAACAGGATCTGCAATTGGTGCATTTTGTAAAGATCCTGAAAGCGGCTTGGTAGGCTCATGTGGTAATACGATAGATTGAACAAATGCAGGTTTCGGTTTCATTGCAAACTGAGGTGAGGCGGCATCTGTTGGCAATGTCCTAAAAACGTAAGGATACACTGTAGGTCTTGCCCAAAGCTGTGAAGTATCATGGGTAGACTTGATGAACGGACTCTCAAATGGTACCAAATCTTGCACTGCTGATGGCACAACTACACTTTCTGAAAAATATGGGCTATAATAACTAGTGCCCTTAATAAATGGAAATAGGGCAGAGGCTGAACTGGCAGGTTGAACAAGAGGGGACTGAATTTCTGCTGTAATTTTAGTAAGACTAGGAGAGGCATGATAAGGCGCAGGAAAAGGATGACCAAAATGGTGATGGCTGTGATGGTGGTAGGATACTGAAGGGGGCCCAGGGCAACACGTTGGACAGTGAAAAGAATGTGCACAGGATAAATTAAATTGAACCTTGGGAGCCTTTGGAGGGGTAGGGTCGTGAACAACTTTATCATGAATTTTGCAAGGTGCAGGGCTGGGGGAAGTGTCTGGAGCAAAATCAAAGTGCATGCTAGGAGGGCCCTTAACAGGGGAATCAGGATGCTTGGAAGGTGGCTTTGCAGCTTTAGTATGTGGAGGGGACACTGTAGTAACCTGCGGTACTTTTGTAGGAACAGGTGGAATGTCTAAATGAGGCCGTGGGAAGGGTTCATACAATGGAATATGGAGTTTAACTGGTTCTGCCTTTCTTGTGGGGCTGGGCATGGGTGGTGCAAATACAGGTTTAGAGGGTTTTGATAGAGGAGGCTCATGAGGTTTTGGCCAGAATTGGGGAGGATAAAGCCAGTGGGGGACTTGATAGGCCTCTAAGGGGGTATCAACAACGTCAGGTTTTCTTGGATACACCGGCTTGCTAGGAGGATACATGGGCACCCATTTCCCAAAAGGGACCACAGGTGTGATTTTCACATGAGGAATACTTGTAGGTTTTAATCTGTCATCCATGGGAATTTTAGGGGGTTTAGGAGCCTTGGTTGGAGGCAGAACAGATTTTACTGGGTATTTTGGCTGTAAACTCTGAGTGGGCTTGGGGTACCACGGGGACCAAATTTGAGGTGGTTTGGGGTCCGCCTTGGTTGGAGGCAGAACAGGTTTTACTGGGTATTTTGGCTGTAAACTCTGAGTGGGCTTGGGGTACCATGGGTACCAAATTTGAGGTGGTTTGGGGTCATAAGGTTTTGGTTGAAGAGGTGGTTGTGGGGACTGGGTAACAGGCAAAGGAGCAACAACTTTAGGATACTGAGGAACAACTGTTGGTGGGACAATAGGTTGAAAAATTAGAAAAGGGTATTTTGGAGGTACGGGCTTAAAATATGGTTGCATGGTTGTGACTGCTGGCTGAGAAGTTGTACTGCTAGCGGTGGTGGCAGGAGCAAGAGTTGGCAAAACAGGATAAAGTGGTATTGAAGTATCAGACTCAATCATAGGAAGACTGAGCGACAATGCGGGACAAGATAGATTAAACGCTCTCTCTGCTGCCATGCTGAGCGTGAACATCCCATCCTGTAATTGAAAACAGAAAATAAGTACATTCATAATGAGTAAAATGAACAATTCAAGAAAGAAGCACACACACACCTTTGCCTCAGTGCATGGCATATATGGGGCATGAATGGCAACACTGTCTGGATGCGACACCAAGCTGTATCCACATTTGGCTGATGCTTTCATTAAAGAAAGCCATTCATTCATCACTGAAAGTACAAAGCAGAACATCAAACAATTTTTGATGCGTGATGTATATCATTTTGTATGAACAAACTTGAACTCATTCGTTACCTTTGACCTTCAGCTTCATAGATGTGTCTCCCGGTAGCTTCACAATCATGCCGTTAGTGTAGCAAGACACAGCTGGGGTACTTTGTGCCAAGGTCGGTGAAGAACAAGACATTTTTATAGGCAGTCCCCACCAAAGTAACGGAAGTATGTGCATGTCTCTCTAAAGACAGAAGGGTAAGGTAATATCAAATAACGTGCTATATTTAATTTCAGTTCAAATGAAGGCACACACCTCCTGAGATACGTAACATCCATTAAATGGTATGATGAAAACAAAGTCCCTCCATGTTCTTAGCAATGTATGGCCACATTCGGAGGGTAACTGTGACAAAGGAAGCGGTGAAATGCCTCCTAGATATGAAAAGAAAAATATTTGCAAAGCAACCAAAATCTGAGGCCCAATAATTTAACATTAGTTGAGGAGCAGACCTCGGTCAATCAGAAAGTTGGACCCTAAAGACGCAGCACTTCCATGAACTATCAGTTTCATCAAATCTCCGGTACAATCAACCTTTGGTCTCATTCCAAGTAGCCTATCCACTGCTGGCACATGCAGGGTATTCAGACCGTAATCCTGCCCCCAAAGTGGTTGCATATTCACCCAGCCTTTTATAAGAACGTAAAAAAGAGTGCAATCAATTTAAGAATTCTTAGATATTTATACTGGAAAACAAAACAAATATACAAAATTATTCTTTTTTTTGTAGAGCAGCTACCTTGAAGCAGATAATTATCCTAAGGCAAGTTAATGGTTATCCATTAATGTTTTTTTAACAGAAAAACAACATTCTTGGAACCAAACATTAACCTTAGGACAACCTTCAGTGCTGAGGA
The DNA here is from genome assembly GCF_030506205.2 of Paramisgurnus dabryanus. NCBI lineage: Eukaryota > Metazoa > Chordata > Actinopteri > Cypriniformes > Cobitidae > Paramisgurnus > Paramisgurnus dabryanus. The sequence continues at coordinate 16,859,794 of NC_133342.1, read as the reverse complement.
AAACGAATACATCTCTAATTCTGTAGTTTATGCATTGGTAAATTGTATTGCTTAAATAAATAACACAGGTCCTCCATTACCTGCATCACCTGAATGATATCCGTTCTCGTAGTTGTGGGGTCGATTGGGAGAGTTGAGGTCACCATCAATGTTATAATTTGAAGGTTGAGAAATGAGAAGACGCCCAACTTGTGCTGTAGATTTTGTATCATATGACTCCATTGCTCTTTTGTTAAAAGAGCCCACTGAATTAAACCTTTTATGTTCTTTAGATGTCTGAAAACTGCTCACGTCAATAAAGTTAAGCCAAATAAAAAGTATACACGTCAGGTTATCTTGGAACGCCATTCGACTAGACGGTTTTGCATACACACCGCGCCACACCACTGTAGCGTGTCGCAAAAACCCGCCAAATTACAAGGTTTGGAAATAAAAAGGATCGTGCGCGTACAATTAGTGCACGTCCACTGGCAAATCTGAGACACCTGTTAAGCAACCTAAAGAAAGAAATCGGTGTCGTGTCTCAAACGGAAGGCTGCATCCTTCTGAGGTCGCAGTTGTAGGCTGCATACGTCATCAAGACTGTCTTATTTCAGAAAATTATAAAGTTTACTATTATAATAATTAAGCTTAAATTGTTGTAATATGAATGTAATGCTCATTTAACTGAATAAACCAGGCTTGAATACGGATGCAGTCTTTTTATTTAAGAACAATAAGAATATCACGATTATTATTACATTCAAAATATTGATACAAAGTACAATACAAAAAAGAGTAAATAAAAACATGAGGATATTTTTTTAATAAAGCAAAAAAAGAAAAGGTTTCAAAAATTTTATTCATTCGTTTTGCTTTTTTATTTCTAAGATTTGTAATAGTTTCAACATTATTTCGTAGTTCTGCTCTAAATAATATGCTGATGGGATTGTTTATGTATGTTAAATGTACCATAAATAATCAATAAGTTGATCAATAAGTCTTTCTCCACACAGTTAATTTTTTTAAATACAAAAATATACCAGCTAATCGAATTTTTTTATTTTGTGAGTTTGAATATCAAGTATTCCACATTAATCCAGAAAGACTTGAGTAAATATACATTGATAAAATAAATGTTTTATGGATTCTACTTCCAATTTGCAAAAAAATACGAGTAACCTTCACATCTCTAAATAATTTGGGGACTATTGTATCACAGGATAAATTAAAGGTGGGGTGCATGATTTAAAAAAAAAAACACTTTGGAAAAGGGAGTAGGCAAGGTACCAAACACATTGTAGCCAATCAGCAGTAAGGGGCGTATCTACTAACCAATATGTTGCTTGCGTATGTGTGGGGCGGATCTATCAAGAGAAGGTCCAGATTCTTTTGGGGTAGGGCGTGTTTGTTTAGGTGATTTCAAATATCAACATTGGCTTTCAGAGAGCATGCACCCTGCCTTTAAAGAGTAACTAAACCCTAAACCAACTTTTTTTAGTTAATGATCTGTAAGAATGATGCTTTATTAGTGCTGTTCATTGATTTTAGTAAGTTTTTTGACATTTGGATATGAAGTGTTTCAATACTACAATATATGGTGTAAAAACGTCTGAGTGCTGCCCTCTTCAGGTTGAACGGTGGCTACTGCAGTTGAATTTTTCTATTGGATGTTGGGTCCAAGAAATAACTCGTGACGTAAGCAGGTTCAAGCTCACCACGCCCTTGTTACGATCTCACTACACACTTATGGTGCATTCCAGGCAGGTTTTTAAACCCGTGAGTTACGACTTCAAAACCACGACTCACGACCCCATGCGTTCCAGGCAGCCTGTAACTCGTGTTTTTACAACCTTCTAAAAACACGAGTTACACGAAAGTGCTCTGGAACGGCAGTCAAACCCGTGACTTCCCACCCGTGAACTCGTACTAGATCGGTGTACTCCCAGTTCAAAGTCGTGAGTCGTGGTTTTGAAGTCGTGAGTTACGGGTTACAGGTTGCCTGGAACGCAGCATTAGTTCGTCCCCTCTATCTCCGTTGGGATCTGCCCACTTTTCTTGCATTTTTCAAATATTGCAGTGGGTGGAGTCAGGCTCTGACCAGGGGTTTAGTTATTCTTTAAAGGGGACATTTCACAAGACTTTTTAAAAATGTAAAATAAACCTTTGGTGTCCCCAGAGTACATATGTAAAGTTATAATTAGAAATACCCCACAGATAATTTATTATATGTTTAAATTGTTACTTTCTAGGTGCAAGCAAAAATATGCTGTTTTGGGTGTGTCCTTTAAAATGCAAATGAGCTAATGAAATAGAGACACTGATCACAATGATGGTTTGTTGAAATTGAAACTACATTTTTGCTGTCAAATATTTTCTCTCCCTCTGCACTAGATGGCATTGACGTGGTTGGATAGTGCAGATTAAGGGGTGGTATTATAATAAGAGACCCTTCTGACATCACAAGGGGAGCCACATTTCAATGACCTAATTTTACAATTAATAACTAAAGAGGTGACCATTAACTGCCTCACCAATATTATTTTTATTATCATACCAATTTCTATAAAATAAAGATTTGTTTTATATACAATATTCTTGTTATTCCAAATAACAGACCATGGAGAAGTTATGTTTATATATGAGCATCCAAGATAAACAAACCTGTTTATGGAAACCTGAGTTTTATTGGAACCTTGTTTATATCAAAACTGCATATCAAAAAATGTCTAAACCACCCAATCTTTTAAAAACCTTTTCTGGTATGACATACCATATATTACCATTGCAATGCATCATGCAACCTTCCGTTTGCGAAACGGCCAGAGAGACGTGGGGACGTATTTCCCACGTAAATTCATGGTCTGGTCCGAGGTAGGAGCAGGGAGATAGGCCAGATTTTTACCTTTCTTTTTATTATTTTTATAGTCGTTGTCCATTATATGTGCTTTTTAGTAATATCCACAATTGAAAAACTTGCCTTTTTATTAACGAATATAATAGCAGTCTATGTATTTTCCTGTTTTCTCTAATTTTCTCTTTACAAACAGTTTTTTTATGTGAGCCCATATTCACAAAATATTTTCTCTTACCACATGAAAAGAAGGCAAAAGCCAGTTTAGTATCGTTTGTGATTTGTTCTTAAGTGACTTCTGAGTACTCTTAACTACCCCAACTTTTCACAGATTTAGGACGTAGTTTTAGCGATAAAACACTTATGTTATTGATAAATGATGGTAAGCACACAGCTGATTGTAACCATTGACTTCCATAGTAGGAAAACAAATACGACGGAATTCAATGGTTACCGTTAACTGTGTGCGTATGATGATTTATCACAATATTTGTTTTCCTACTATGGATGTCAGTGGTTAAAATCAGCTGTGCACATCCATGATTTATAATATGTTTTATGTTCATGAGGAAAAAGAAATTCATACAGGTTTAAATCAACACGAGGTTAACAAAACTGACAGAATCCCTTTAAAGGGATAGTTCACTTTAAAATTCTGTCATCATTTACTCATCCTCATGTTGTTCTAAACCCGTATGAATGTCTTTTTTCTGATGAACACAAAAGAAGATATTTTGAGAAATGATGGTAAACACACAGCAGTAAGTGACCATGGACTTCCATAGTAGGAATAAAAAATATGATAGAATTTAATGGGTACCGTCAACTGTGTGCTTACCATTTATCAAAATATTTTTTCCTACTATAGAAGTCTATGGTCACTTACTGCTGTGTGTTTACCATCATTTCTCAAAATATCTTCTTTTGTGTTCATCAGAAAAAAACAATTCATACAGGTTTAGAACAACATGAGGAAGAGTAAATGGTGACAGAATTTTCATTTTAAAGTGAACTATCCCTTTAAGATGTTTCGTGAATAAAACCCCTGAAACGTATTTACTGTAAAGCTGCTTTGCAGTAATGCAAAATTCTGAAAATCACTATAGAAATATTATTAAGTGAATAAATGTTTAAATCCTTCATACTTACTTTTTTCATTAGATAAATAGGCATGTTTTAACCGCAATCAACAGAAATCAGTCTAAAGCACCTTATAATTGCAAGTTTGTGATTACAGCGACCTCTTCTGGCTGCAGTGTTACATTGTGGGCAGTAAATAGAAAACATAAATACAAAGATTGCCTACCGTATCCTATGCTGCCTCGCTGATGAATTAACTAGAAATTAATAAAGATGCTTAGAAAGACAATCAAGTAAACAAATAGTTTTCTGGTTGGAATAAGTTTATTTGATCTGTCTGTAAACAAGGTGGTTAAATCATGGCATGTATTTTTTTTCCACGCAAGTTGAATATCAGCTGGTAGATATAAGAAAGAAGGGAGAGAACTGGATATAATTTGATGTTTCTCTTTAATCTGTACATTTTCCACAAGCCCTGGAGTTTGAATTTATGCCAAATATCCCAACGGTGCCATTGAAGCATTGACTTCTCAACAAGGCAGCAGTTAAAATCCATCTCACAGTAGCAACAGATCAGATCTACATTATGGCACAGGATACACAGCTTTATTTTTTTTTTTTAAACAAGTTTCCACAATACAACGGACTTTGACTAGTGGTCTTAATCCAACTAATACCACCATTTCCCAGAAAAGTTAGTGTACACAGTTTACTTCAGTTTCTTTTTTTTTGTCTATTTAATGAAGCATTTGTACCGTGCTATGACAATTTGATACATCGCAATAAAGTAGTTTACAAGGCAATGACTTCCAAATGATTTCATACTTGGAAAAACAGATTAAAAGTCAAATGTGTTTAAGAATTTTGAGGTGGCTGATGTTAACAATAAGACTGCCATTTCATCTATTCAAGACATTCATGAGAGAAATTCTCAGGTAGTTTACATACATTTTATTTCAAACTGTTAAGCCATTAATAGTGTTTAATATAAATGAACTTGGTGTTACATCGTGTACTTGAAGTGTTGAAAATTTAGTGTTATAAAGTCAGCAACAGATGAAGCTAGCAGTCATCCTTCACAACAATAGTTTGGAGCAATTCTGTTAATCCCATCGGATGCAACAAACAAATTGGTCCTATTGGAGAAACCAAAGTGAAATGGACAAAACCATAGTGTTACATTGGGATGGCAGCACTTTCACTAAAACAAACAAACAAACAAAAAAACCTAACAAATAAAAGAAAAACATCCTACATGAGCTGGCAAACAACAATTATAAGTGCCTGAGCTATTGTAGCGGTGGAATGTCCGTACAGAGTCCGGGATGCAAAGGCTCTTGGGAAACAAGTAAACCCAAACCTTGTAAATGCTGATCTGCCACACACTCAAAATATTCCAACATTAGACCAATGACTTGCAAGACCACATCCAAATACAACAGCAAAAGCATTTGATATTAGGTACTCAAACATAAGCTATAAGGTTGGGAGTAGGTGGTGCAGTTCACGGGGCAGGGACTGAGGTGGGCTAATGCAATTTGGGATTAAATTGAAAATAAAACAAACAAAAAACAAAAAAAATAATAATAAAAAGTGGCCGGTTAACTTCATTTTCAAAGCTGAGACAAGGTGGTGTAGTTAAGTTTTTGGAAAACTATGATATTGACCTATAAGATATGCATGCACTTTTTCCATCCTGGACATGCTGTATACAAGGAAGACCATAAAAGCTCAGCAAGGGCACAAAGCACTTGAGAGGCAACAATCTATTTTAAGCTGGTTCATAAGCAGTGCCTAAGGAAAAATTGGACAATGCAGTGACTTCATTTAGTGTTGAATTTATACAAATTCAGAGTTGTCCAATTTCTAAAAATTCTTCATTTTAGGTTTAATGGTATGTACAGTAGTGCTGTTTTGAATAAACCTTAAAAATCAACATGCTTGATTTACTGTGGCACAATAAAGTAATCAAAATAAAGAACAAGGAACATTAAACAAAAGAAAAAGCCTCATAAAAAAATGGACAGAGTTGGAGAGAAAAAATTATCCATCTACTAACTTTTTCTGGTAGTGTTGTCAAGTTGACTAAAAGGGGTGGGGATGAGGGTGTGGGAGGGGTGGGGTGGGTGTATGGCTGGGTGCTGTGGTGTATTAAAGTGAGCTGCTGTGTGGATGGATGGGAAGGGGCTGCTTTAGTATCCAACTTTCCTCAGGTACTCAGCCATGCCAAATCCTTTCTTGTTGAGCGATCCTCCGTGGGTACCTTCCTTTCCCATGACTAAAACCAATACTGGAGTACATAAGGAAAGAAAAAAAGACGACAAATGAACAAAACTGAAAAGAAAAAAAAAAAAGTCTTTCCCCCCGATGACACGGGGACATTATAGGATATTACCATTCTTCCCTTGATTGCTATTAAATTTTTTCAAGACTTTAACTGCTTGAAGGAGAAAGCTTAACAGCAAACTTCTTTCTTCTTTCTGTCCCTCAAGTGAAACTAAACAAGCTTAATTACATTAGAACCCTGAATCCCTCAAGTATTTTGCCATTGAGTATGCCTTCTTATTCAATCCGCCTCCATGGACCCCTTCTTTGCCCATTACAAGAACCAAGACTGAAAGAGAAGAAATAGAAAAAGGGGAAAGTTGAAAAGTGTGGTGGTTAGGAAAAAAGGGAACAATTATGAAACAGAAGAAAAAAGAAATACAATTGCCATAAGAAGTGTTTGCATGCACATGCCTTTCACCATTAAAAGCAACCAAGCAGAGGAAAGTGAAGAGTATTTGACAGAATAGACCGAAGTTCAATGCTTGACCTGTGTATTCCCACATTTTAGTGTACAGGAAAAAGGAAATAGGAAGGGGAATTTGACGCTGCCACATTCCAAAAGACCTTCAACCCCACCTCCCCACACACCCTAAATCCCATTGACATAACACTAACTTGAGCATAATGTTTCACAGTTACCTACAACACTTTCTGTCTAAACAAACTTTATCTGTTTTTAAATTTTGTCTACAGACACTTAGGGTGCATTACAAAAAAAAATACAAATGCCAAATCTTTCAACCTACCAAGCTGTTTGGAGCAAACAAATATTACAGTTGGGAAATTACTACTAATCAGTGTCTACATGACTCGACTTGCAACTTGATGATTTATCTTAAACGCTCTACACCAGAGATAATAGGGTGTGGTGGGGTGTTCGTGTAAACGAATGATTGACAGTTCAGTTCTAGATCTTTTAAATAGTGAGAAGGTAAAGGGAAATCTTTAAACGGTTAGATGAAGAAAACCTTACACATGCAAAGTGCTAAAAGCCAGCTCTTGGGTTGTTTTTCAGAGAAAAAGGAATGACATCGCTTTAAACTGTACCTTTTACGTCTGTTTATCCTTCTATTCAGAAAGAGGACCACAAAGGCAGACTGTATGAGTGGGCACATCTTAGCAATATCTATTTGTCTAATTTAGTTGGGGGAAAAACATGTTTATGCCAATTTAAAAATTTTGAATAATGGCCTATTAATGCTCCACCGCACTTTCCAGCACGCAAGCATTTAAATAATTCCCTAGGCTTGCCCTGGTCGAATCTACACCGCTAATCTGTCCGAGTTCTCTCGCACAATAAACTGAATGACAATAATCAATAAAATAAGTGCTTGTATGGGGTGTGCATGATATATCTGTAGGCTAAATTACACATTGCCATTGAAAATTTAACTGATCATACCGGTTTGGCTGTAGTTATTTGCAAACACATGCCGTTTACCTTTGCCAGCTCTGCCTATGGAAACATTGTACGTCGGCTCTCCATTATGACTCTTTGTCCTGATGTCCATTGTCCAGTCCCCTTCCACATGAAGGCTGTCTCTGATCACAGAACACTTCTTTTTCCCTAGAGTCAGCCCATTGGTAAAGAAGCCCTCTCGGTCTTTGCCAACAATGACATCGATTTCATCAGGCTGAAAAATTAAGTATGAAATTTTATTTTCCAGCAGTAATGCTTGGTGTCATTCAGCTAACACAAAAACATAATCTGTAAATTACTCATATTCTTTCCAAGACCACATCGTAATTTATAAAATGTCATTTTGATATGATGGGACAATAATGAATACTTTACATACTTCATTTTATTTGTTTGGTTTGCATGAGTGCAGATCATCTGATAAAGCTGTGCTGTATTCTAAATACATGCGAGACTGAGCCCTTGTATTATTTTGCAAGGCCAACAATATTATATTTCTAAGATCAAAACTGTCTGATAGGGCTAAAAATGAGATAGGGGAAAAGACGGAGTGTTCACAGGCGACAGGACGCCATCTTTGTGTTCCTGTAGGGAAAAACTTGAGGCACAGGCGCCACTGTCTGAACTTCCTTCTCTCGTGGCCTAAGACTGCTTGCAGCTTATCTTAAGACAGATCAGACCGAGTCCGATCTCTGTTAACAAGTCAAAAATTCGTCTGATGTACTCGACGATATGGAAGCCTAAATGACATCAAACAACAATAAATGCAACATGCTTATGCATGGCAGATATCGATATTGCTGAATAATGCAAAAGGAAACGTGTGATTGAATCGCCCCCTAGATCTATTCACTTCCCATTTAAGACTTCAAAATTGTAAAGGGGTTGTTTTAATGGGACTCGTATCTATATATATTTTTTTATTATTTGGAAATAATGAGGTTCATTGTGATACGAGTCGAGCAAGTATGAGGCCGTGGCCACAGCCCTGTGCATTCGTCCGGGCCTCGATCCATTCAACAGAAACACTTAAATTTCCACGTTTATACACTATAATAAAATAAACGAGGTTAAGTCCTATAGGCACAGTTTTATTAATAAAAACGTTAATAAAAATGTCCTGGTTCATTGTAATATGTTGCAACACATAATTTAAACGGTTAGCTCAGGCTAGACACGAGACCGGCTCCCCGTGCACGCGTGCTAAACCGGACTAGCTTGCTAACACCCCAATCTGTCCGCTCGCAACAACACAAAAATCACCCGCCAAATTTAACTGCATTGAAGCGCTAACGATACAAGTACTGCGAATATTTTATTCTTACCGTTATACCGCTAAAAGTACCACCCTCTGACGATGCCCAAACGTATTTGGCGTCCGCGTAGCCAACAATGGCGGCATCCTGGCAGCTGCCATCGGCCATCAGGTTATCCACGTAGCTTTGCCAAGACATTTTTCTGTGATTTGAAAGGTTATATAGAATACACTACACCCACTCGAGTGGATTTAACGCTACAAATGGTATATATCTCACGAGTGTTCTACGGATGGAGGGTTTTGGCGTCTCCTGTGTTGTCCGGCTCGTGGGCTTGTATGAAATCTCAGCTCGGGCAGGAAAGAAAGCCGACGAACTGAGACAGCGCCTGGGTGTAGTCCCGTGCTATATCATTCCGCGGACGACTCACCACCACCACTGCACTTTATGCGTGTTATTATGCGGCGGTGAGGCAAAATAGATCCGAATATTGATTACATTTACTGCCACTAGCGTGATCTTATCAAGTTTAAATTTTGCTTCTGTATTTTCGAGCCTTTAAAATCTGTTTCTTAGACATAACAATGTGTAGGTGAGATTTAATAATTAGATTTTTTATTAAATAGTTTAATAAAATGTACATCTGACATTCCAGTCAAGATGTTTTGTGAATTTTCTGTTTTCAATTTTAATGTTAACAAACTTTATTATTTTGTTTATGTGAATACACACAAGTAATTTTAAATTTCATGTTTAGGTTTAAATTAAACAGCAAGTTGTAATTGCCTTTATCTATAGTGAATGACACCCTAAAATCTAAAATTAGGACCTGCAAACTAGTTGTAAAATGGGGTTTTGGTTTAGTGTACCATTTAATAATATGAGATATACATAAGGTATTGTAATTGTTAAGTCATTTGCTCTTTCTTTCATAGTTTCTTAAAATAATTAAAAACATTTTTTTAAGTAAGTGGTTAACCAATTTTGCCAAATTTAGCAGATCATCATGTTTTGAGTTCCATGCTTTTTTGGTTACTGTGGTAACCTATGATGTAACTGTGATTCACCACTGACATTCATTGTGTATTTATTATTGATGTCAGGACTGATCATGTGACAAGCAATGACACAAAAAATTGAATATTTACATGCCATTCACAACAGTCACACCCAAAGACTATAGTTCTATTATCTCAACTCACTAATTTGATAAAGGAACACTATCCTAATCATTTGACCCTGTCACTCCCCTAAATTTAAAAGTCAATTTGAGATTAGTTTGGTGCACAAAAGCAATTTTTCATTGAAAATGAAAATCATTCTTAAAAGAATACACACAAGAGGGGTGTCTCCTCTCTGTTGAATGAAATCACTTCCTGCTTTCCTATACTTGGGCTAATGGTCGTAGGTTTACTTTCCTGTATTTTTGTCGGACTTGACATTACAATAGACTGAAAACTCGAACATAGAGTTTTTAACCTAACAGAAACATAAGAACAACATGCTCAATGGAGGATTCTAGAATGTTCAAAAGCGATTAGGTGACAACAGAAAGGCATGAGTCCGGGGCAGGTCCCGAGTGCAATTGCGCCCCCTACTGGTTAGACTTTATATTCTGCGGCTTACCATAGCTGTAAAGAAACATATGGCAGATTTATTCAGATGCATATGATACATAAAAAATAACTCTACGAAGCCAGCTCGTCTAGGAATGATTTTATTTTCAAACATCTTTTTTTGAATAAAGTCTAACGTGCTAAATTAATTATCTTCTTCTTATCCAATTCAAATGAACTCAAATTATTTTCTATTAGCTACTTGGCTGCATGCAATAGCACTCACAAGCTTCATAACTGATGTCAAAAAAGTAATAATAATAAAAATGCAACCACTTAATATCTCATAATCATTTAAAAGAGAAAGAAAAACATTTACAATGTACAACACAATTACATTTTCGTACTTTTAAATAGTACCTTCTCACCGCATCTTTTGCACAAGAACAGTAATACTGAGATTAAAATAAATGACAGTTTATTTTAGGTTGGATATATTATTCAGATTTATTGATGTATCTTTCTAATTTAAAGTTGTGACAGATACTACATGTCAAAAAATGAACGAAATGTCTCTACTAAAATGTAACAATTTTTAAACATTAATTATATCATATCATAAAAAATTGTTTTTTAAATTGTTCTTTCTTGTAGAAATTGTACCCTGCAGTTTATTATTTTACCATATCTGTTATTACTAAACGAACCCAATGAACTTGAATGCCAAATAAAGAAAGGTTGTATCGTCATACGTTGCTGCACTAGTCTTAGCGTATTGACTCGTATTCACGAACCTTTACGCGCCATGCCTGTTGCGCTCGATTCCCAGCATGCATTGCAATTGTTATAGCCATCTTGTCGAGAGGTGAATTTTTTAGATTTTCTTTTTCCGTCTGCCAGTTAGTTAGCCATAAACTTTAATCTCTAACAAATTTTAAATAGTTCTGTAACGCATAGCAATCTCTTTAATCGCCGAGCGTGGTGACATACCAGCCCGCGTCCGAAAGCGCTTTACAGGATGTGTTTCATACTTATTTGTAGGTAGAGAAGTGAGAGGCAGCAGGGGGAGTGAACGCAGCCGAATCTACGACTGCGGGCCTAAAACACACCGCACCGCCTGTTTGTGCCCCAACCGAGCTCTGTTGACCAGCACATGAGGATACGTTACTAATCGGCAAGTCGTTTTTTGTACGCGGCTCGTGGACAGTTGTTTTTGTCCGCTGCTGACGCCTCGAAAATGCAACAGGAGAGAAGAGGAAGACGGGTGACGTACAATCATCAGGCGAAACTGTGAAATTTGGGTCCGGTACCTTACTAATCTGCTGTTTTGTGAAGTATACGGATAGTTCACCAAGTCTTTACGGAGTCATAAACGGCTCGCAAGCATGTCTAAAATGCCGGCGAAAAAGAAGAGTTGTTTTCAGATCACGAGTGTGACTCAGGCTCAAGTCGCGGCCAACAGCGCAACCGACGACACCGAGAGCCTGGACGACCCGGATGAGTCCCGGACTGAGGAATTGTCTTCCGAGATATTTGACATGTCCAGGACTGACTATGAGACCGAGGTGTCTGCCAGGAGCTCATCTGAGGAGACCCTAAACAACGGGGGCGAGCAAGAGGGACAGTTGCCCGCTGTTGCCCCGCTTAACGGGGGATTTGTTCATCGTAAGAGCGCAGGAAGCGTTCAGACATCCGGTGCTCAACAGGCTGGCACAGTGAGTACAACTCAACCGGCACAAGTCACAAATTCATCCAGCGCGACTACTATAGCCAGCTGCACCTCACGCTTCAGGGTCATTAAACTTGACCATGGCACCGGAGAGCCCTTCAGGAGGGGTCGGTGGACCTGCACAGAGTATTACGAAAAAGATTCGGACGGCTCTGTGATGAACAGGACTGCGGATAGTATAAGGCACACGAATGTGACTGAGCCTGGAGCTGATAGAGACAGTGGACTCGGAGCTACGGTTAGCTCCGTCATGGCTCAGGTGGGAATGTCCGGTCAGGGTCCTGAAGCAAACTATGATGGCTCGCATTTAACAAGTCCACAGTATTCAGCTGAACCTCAGCAGTCACATAGCTTCACCGTTGGCCCTCAGCAAATTGTGTCAGGGTCTCCAGAGTCCTTTAGTAATAAGTCAGTGCCTGTGCCTGTTCAACAGCAGGTGCAGGGCAGCTCTCACGTGACTGTCCCTCAGAGTCTTCAGCCCCCTGTTCATGATGGCTCTCACATTCAGAAATCTCCCAGCATGCCTCTGCCTCAAGTGCACACGCTGCTTTATCAACCCCAGCAGCAGCAGCAACTACCCATAGGACATCACCTTCAAACCCAGCCTTCTTTGATATCCACCAGCCAGCCTGGTCAGCAGCAAATACCCATTTCAATCACTCAGACCCATCCCGGAGCCGTTCTTTCTGTTGGGCAAGCTGTCAATCAGGGGCCATTGCCTGTCCAAACCCCAGTCAATGGAGGAATGCAGGTTTTGGGGGTAGAAATGACAGGTGTTCCATTAGGGAGCCAATCAGTGTCATCTGTGCCAAACATGGTGCAGCATCCTGGCGTGGGACTGATGAGCAACACTGCACCCGTGGCATCCGGACCCTCAATTCAGCAGCAACCAATGGGGCAATACCAAGCCCAGGGAGTAATGCATGGCTTGCCTACAGCCCCTCAAAGTACCCAGAATGATGTGCCCACGATACCATTGACAGTGCCGGTAACAAGTGTACCCCCTGCTGTGCCAGGAAGCGCTCCTGCTGGGGTAACGATACCCAACCTTAATACCTCTGTGCACAACCAGCCATCCCAGGTGCCTCGCAATGGAACGGCGGTGGGCATGAGCACCCCAGGCCGGAGGTTGTCTGATGCTTCTGCACAGATTCCTGCTGTTCAGACTAAAGACATGGTGAAGCAGTCAATCACAGAAAGCCTGCAGCTGCCCAACCCAGCTGTAAACAGTCTTTTTGGTATACCCATTTCCATTGATGGGGATGATGACAGGTGAGGCACCATTGCTGTTATAAATGATTTTGTGGTGATTTGCCTGAACTTGAACGCTCATGCAAGGTTCCCACGGTTATGTAAAACCTGGAAACCTCATGGGAAATAATATAAGTTTGAAGAAATGCTATAGTAAATCTATACATTTTTAGTTATGCTCAGCTTTTTTGATGACTTTTTTATAAATAACTTTGATTGATTGTGATTACAATCAAAATGTAAACCAAACCCTAATTGGTTAAAAGTTGTGGGAACCCTGCTGTAGATTTAGTTTTTACTATTAATTCCACAATGGTTTCATTTTGAAACCATTACACAATAAATCATTTAAAATCATGCTATAAATTTAGTACTACTTATATGTCTAATGGTCAGTTAGTCTCTCTAGTAATGCGTCCCATACTGTGTGTTTAACATTAATGCACAGCACAAATCTCAGCTATGCATGTTGGGGATGTTTTTTAATAACACAATGGATGTTGCATGTTTGGTTGTTCACTTCTATTGTGTGTTGTGATATTGTTGTTAAGATTTTGTTCACACTTTCCCATGGTTGATTTTAAGCTCAATAATGGTTGTTTAAAGTGTCGATAAGATTTGTTGGTAATTGATTTAGCTCGTTCTAACCATTTTAGAGGAAGTTGTTTTAATACGTAGTTTCTTAAGAGGAAATTTGTACTAGTTTGGTAGTCTGTGTGAAGACCTAAAAGAATTTTCTTCTCGTTTCCGGTCGGCATGAGTGCTGCAGATTAACAGTAACTATAAAACGCTTTTTTTTTTATTGAAAAGTGACAGTGTATCTCTGGTGACACAGTTTCAGTTGAGAAGTGTCACTGCATGGCTTCCTCTTCGATGCTTAGCTTTCAGTTCCAGCGTTGCAAGTTGTGCATGATACATAAACTAGTTGGCAATCTCGAGAGGAAATGGTGCTTGTAATGACTCTGTGGCTTTAACTTGGGTGCATCTTGAAAAAAAGCAATGGTCTTAAAAGGGATGGATTTCAGTATGATGCCTCCTACGTGCCGCTGAGCCTGGAGTATAGACGCATGTCACTAACTGGTGACACCTTTTGTAACTGATATGGATGGGGAGGCTTTGATAGCGGAGGCCTATCGCAGAGTTAATGGTAGACCTTCCCCTATGTCTCACTTCAAAAGATAAGGTTGCACAGTTCAAAACAATTTTTTCTTTACCACTTGTTTAAATGACGAAGATAACAGCTTCCCCTTTATACCTCTTAAGACATAGTTTACACATTAAGTTGCTTACCATCTGTATCTATAAAAGCACACGTGTGTTTGGCCATCTTACATGCAGTTATTGCATGTTGAATGATTTCCTTGAGGCTGCCTTTATTTTTAGCAACTTGAAGTTTTTGGGTTGCCATGCATCTTCATTCCCCTACAAGCTTTTATTTTGTTATCTTGTCCATACTTTTTAATACCTAAAAGTTAGTATTAGTACTACAGCCTAGTACTAGTGTTCTGCAGGAATTTAATCTGTACTTGGTATTTGCTATGCTAGCTATGTTCTGTTATGCTTTTTTTAAAGCGTGAATTAAATATTTTGAGGTTTTTAAAGTTTGTGATAACGAAGAGCGATGGATAATTTTCATTCCATTCATAAGTTTCTTATGAAGAATTCTAAGAATTTAAAACAGTTCAACAAATACTGTAAAACAATGGACAAGGACACATTTCCACAAATTATCAGGCAATAAATAAATACCATTTATGTAATAGCATTTTTCTTTTGCTTTTACACTGAAGAGAATGAGATTAGGATTGTGACATGCTGAAATGAACACAATGTAGGCCAGGTCCAAGGTTACCCAATAACAGTAATACACAACAATAATAATAATACTTTTGGGACACATGGGATATTTTGGCATTGCAAGTAGTTTGTGCATTATGAGCGTAACTCAGGGGGGCAACCTACCGATCTCTCTGATGAAGCCAATACGGAAGTGATTTAAACTGCAATTCATCGACTGTCCGCTAGAGGCTGGCTCCAAAAGAGAGTCAATCCCCGTAGACCTCCATGTTAAAATGCCCAACTTTATAGCAGAAAATAATATGTTTACAGACTGGTAGAAAAATAGTTTTTGGTCTGTATAGCTAATTTGCCCTTCATGACAACTGTGAGATGTGTGGATTTTTTATTATATTATAGTTTAATTTATATTAAGCCTTAAATTTCTGCATAATTAAGAGCGTGGCCACTTGAGTGACGTTGAACAGCCACTGCTGTCACTCACTAGAGTCGAGCTAGGGGGTCGTGGTTTCAGCAACCAGCCACCTCGGCTTTACCCACATCCCGTTTCTTCACGTTTTCGGATATCTGCGAGTGATGCACCGTGATCTTCAGAAACCTATAGGTGATGTCCCAGACATGGCGTCCGTCTTTTTTTGCAGTCTATGGTAACATCTGAATTAGGGATGCATAACAATTAATCGTGATTAATCTATAGCAGAATAAAAGTTTTTGTTTATATCATATATGTGTGTGTGTGTGAACTGTGTATAATAACTTTGTATAGATAAATGCACACACATGCATGTATATATTAAAGAAATCTTTACATGTGTATATACATTTGTATATTTATGTTTAATTTATTATATAAATGTAAATACTTAATATATTAATAGATTTTTTTCTTAAAATATACATGCATGTGTTTATATTTATATATACAGATTTATTATACACCGTTCACACACACATATGATTGTAAACGAAAATTTGTATTCTGCTAGCCTAGAAATCTAGACGCACCCTAGCGGCCGCAAAATATATTTGCTGCCAGGGTTTAGTCTAGGCACTCACAATACACTTAACAGCTCCAAAAACCAAAATTTGGTCAGGCCAATCACATCGTGTGTAGCGTCTGTGGGGCGGGCTTAACATGATGACGACAGAGCTGCAACGGTTCCTACTTGAAAACAGAGAATGGCTGCTGCTGCTGGCGAACAGCTATCTTTTGAAGCGGCTTTGGCCGCGACTCTGGAGGACTTAGACTTATGTTTTTCTTTGAGAGAAGAGCAAATAAACCCTACTGAAGTCCTTTTTAAGCAAGAAAGATGTGTTTGGAGTTTTGCCGACTGGTTACGGTAACTACGTCACCTTCTTCGTTGCTCTGATCCGTCATAGCGCTATCCTATTGCGTGCAGAGGCATTTTGAGGGACAACCTTATATCCCGCCCCTTGCATTAAGCCGTTTGTGTGAAGAGTTGCCAGACCTTACATCTTGATGTAGGTCTGGCTAACCAGGCTAGTATTCTGCTATAGATTAGTCGCAATTAATCGTTATGCATCTCTAATCTGAATGTGTGTTAGATGAATTAGCTCATTGTGAAACATGAGATCAGATGGCGACCCATCTGCTGGTCAGAATGTGTAACTGTTTCTGTTTTTGCATTTTTGTGTGAAATAATGCATATTGACATAAACTGCTTCTGCCAGATGTCCAGATATGTAAGACTAACCAGCCAAACACAAGCATGAAACGTAAAAGTTAGCCTACGTGTGAAGTTACGTACTGAAGTACGACTTTAGCTAAGTTTTGTTTGTTGATCAAAACAATTGTTTGACCCACTCTGCTAGTTTTATGTTAGCGCAGATCATCATTCGTCAGGTGTCAGATATATTGATTCATATGTGCGACTTTGCCTCGATCTTTCAACACCTGTGCGGGAAAGCATGTACCTTCTCACCCAATTCGGCAGTCTCTCTGATGCCTCTCAGTGATCTCATACAATACATGAAAGCCGTTTTGTGTTCCGCAAATATTTTCGTGATTATTTTCAAGTTTTCTTAAAACCTACGTTTTAAGTAATAACTCTGACTTCTGTTGACATAGAAGTACGCAAGCTGTCAAAGTCTTTATAAGAAACTATTTAAATTCATCCTCTGGGGAAATTTTAGGCCTGCACAATGTAATTTCTCATGTAGACCCATGTGTTAATGTCTTTAATTTTTGTTATTAAAGCCGTTTTTCTCTTTAAATTATTTCTTACCCTTCAAGAAAACTGGATAGGATCTTTCGTTTTAAATAAGAAATTCAATATATTAAACTATCTTTAGTTTCATGTGACACTGCAGACTGTGTTGCACAATCATTGGTTTTGGCCAACATTAGTTTTACTATTTGTAGTATTGTTTTGTAATGCAACTCATTCCCATAAACTTACTTTGAAAGAACCACCCTCAAATTCCTAACATTGCGATAGTGAAGCAACATATTTTCTTCAAAATGTTTACATTTTTACAACTTGTAGTAATGCAAAACAGTAGAGATTATTTTTAGGTATGGTTTAATTCATAAACATCAACATGCATAAGACGAACCATGTGCATATGCTTATGTTCTAGTTTTGTGTTTGCATGTGTATCTATAGAAATAGGTGGCAAGTCTAGTGTGACCGCACCTCTATGTGTAAACACGCACTTTTGTACTACCTTTAAAAATTTTATGTTGTTGAAATTATGTCGGCTCGTACTGCCTTCTTACACCTTATCTTCCTTTTAGGGATGCACCGAAAGGTAAATTCTTTGCTGAAGCCAAGTAAAATAAAAATAAAATAAAAAACTCAGGTGAAGGCCGAATACTGAACAACCGAATTTTATTTATTTATTATTTAAACAATTATTTTGCCAATTTTCTCGCCATTGCACAAGTTACATTTTCAGAATGTTCTTTTTACTATTTTATTTCGCATAACGTAACAATGTTTTTTACATGCCAGCAGTCATTATAAGGTCTTTAACACCTGGTAACTTCTCTGATCAGATAGCTATAGATAGACTTGTTAAAACTGTTCCTTTTAAATTTGACCACATAAATATGTCTTGGTCAAACGGATATTCATTTGATCTTTTATTTCCGCACAAAATGCAAATAACTTCATCATTACTCTGCCTTAGAAAGCTTGTAACAACGCTTATATAGCACTTTGTTTAGCAGTGGACGCGCACCTGAATGCACTGTCAAGCACGAGCAAAGGGAGAAAGAGTTTTTTTGTTAATAAACGTATTTCTCGTTTAATACCAGCATGTTTGTCATTGTAGGACTTTACTGGCTCTAGGAAGTTTTTGTTACATACTGCTGCTGATGCTCTTCGTCGTTCTATCACATGAGATGAAGAGCTTAAGTCTCTCGTTCTCTGTGGTTGTGCATTCAGCCAGGGCTCGAAATTGCGACTATTTTGGTCGCATATGCGACCGAAATTTAATCTGTGCGACCTTAAAATATATTTGGGAGCATTTGTGCGACTGCCCCTTTTGTTGTGTGGTGCAACTTGATTTAGATTGTGGTGCTGCTGTTCCAGGTTCAGTGTTCTCTCCAACGTTACATAACCAATAAAATTTCACCATTAAGTTCTTACGTTTAATGAAGACCGCAGATTGGCTAATATGAGCGTCAGTCATTCCTTGTTGCCGTGCTACGTTGGTACGTGAAGCGCGAAAATGTGAAAGACGAACCGCGAGCATGACGAGAACGAGCCGAATACAGCCAATGTTACTACTGTAATTAATGACGACGATCCGGATTCAAATGCGACTCCACCACCGGAAGATAAGACTTGACGTTAAACCTTTCAGAGAGAGAGGCTTAAAGATTACGAGTGGCTCCGCTATGAGAATGGCTTGATGTAACTTACTGTGTTTACTGTAAATCCTTTAAAACGGCGTTGGTGGCGGAATCAAAACATTTTAAGCGCCAGACCTTGCTTAAACATGGCGAAAGTGCCAAAAACACAAGTAGTGTCATGACAAATGTGTTCATTATTGATGGAGACAATGACCTGTCTGTCAAAGAGTGTTTGATAGTGTATGTGCGCATGCGCTGGTGAATGGACATCCGACAAACATCCTTGTGGTCCATGTTGATGTGGAACACGACAATGCTGATGGTATGTTTTTATAGTATTTTTTAAAACATTGTCTATTTAGTAGTAATAGCATCCTGGTAATGCAGTTATCAATACCAATATATATATAAGCCTTCTATATTAGGGTCACTTTTGTAATGTCCCAATTAATCAGTGTTTTACGTGTTTGCTAGATTTTCTATGGTAATCTTAATCATTTTACCTGTAATTGTTAAATTATTATTGCTGTACTATTTCAACAGCATTTGGGTATTAATTTTGGAATCTATGCAGCAAAAAATAGAATAAAATAAATAGAAGATCAAATTTTAAATGCTGGCCATGGTGGGGTTTTATTTTTAATAAAATAAATCTATTAACATATACATTGTAGTTTTGGTGCCTTTTAGTTTTTGGATGGATGCGCCTAAATTTTTGCTGGTGCTCCTAACTCTTTAAAGTTGGGAGCACCAGTGCTACCAAATAAAAAAGTTAATTTTGAGCCCTGCATTCAGCAGACGAATACTCTGGATCGCCACCGTGTCTTTCTCATACGCATGCATGGTGTTCAGGATGTCTTGATTTTAAATGATAAATGAACTTGTGCTGTATGTTTTCACATCTTTATCTGACATTAACAGTAACATTAATTCTGCCCTTTCACTTGTTCGGCTAAACACCGAAAATTAGTTTTTTGCTACTTTCGGCCGAATAATTTTGGTTGCCGAACATCCCTTCATCCCTTTGGTTGTCGGTGCATCCCTACTTCCTTTCTGTGCAAACCATCTCTTTATGCATATTTTTATGACACACCTGATTTCAGAGATATAAACTGTGTACGGGTGCAGCGAGTAAAAACCCAATATTTGTCTGGTTACCTAATTTTTATGAGTAAAGGAGCTTGTTATGTGCGTGTGGAACAGGGATTTCATTTTTCATTGGCTTATAGCGGTACAACCCTAGGCAGCACAAATAGCTCATATGTGATATTAAACATAGGTTTGGAATCTGCAGAAAATGAACCAGATGTTTATTATATCCAGATATAATCTGGCATCTCCTGAGGTTACATGCATAGTAAGGAAGAATAGAGCCCTTTGGAAGTGTGTGGTTCTGGGGTATCAGCCCCCACCAGAGAGCAGTCCCCGTTCCAGGGATTCTAGGAAAAGCTGTTTGCTCAGAGTCCAGATATTCACACATGCTGCAAATCTGCTCCTGTCCCCTCCCATTCCTATATAGAGGTCTTATGAAAGGAGGGTTTAACTTCTGTAGCTCCTCTATCCCCAATATACAGTAGTACATTCTGTACTTTTTAGGGACTGGCCTCTAGTAGTAGATGGGGCCCTTTGATATCTGTCTGAGGTCACCTACTTTGCGCAAACTTTACTGCAGCAAATTTAAGGAAAGTTTCGACCAAAACTGGTCGTGAGTATTGAGCAAATCTTATTTTAGAAGTATAATTGTATAGTAAACTGTCATTGAGGGTGGAAAATCAAGACACAATTAGGAATTTACACAGTTTAAAACGTGCATATGCTTGAAAACGTAAGTAGTAGCTTATGAATCCCTTCTTTGTCCACTGTTGGGACTTGAGAAATATCCAGGAAAAATGCTTTTCAAGAATTCTGTTAACATCTTTCTAGTTCCAACAGTGTCTATATGATGTTGAGATACAGCACATTGGAGGGATTCTGCGATTACAAGGGGTACAAACATTCACTGATGTTTGGGAAGTTCAATACCACATTATAAACCATGTTCACTCTCAGAAATAAAGGTACAAAAGTTATCACTGTGACGGTACCTTTTAAAAAGGTCCTAATAAGTATCATTTTGGTATAGATATGTACCTTTTAAGTAAAAAAGTTAACTTTTTGAACACGTATTGCCCCAGTGACAACTTTTGTATATTTTTCTAACTTTATCTGAGAGTGTATAATCCAAGTAAATTATTTATTAAAAATGTAAAGATCTTACTTTTTATTTAAAGGAAATGACAACCGTTTTTCAATATTTTACTATGTTCTTTCCGGGTGTGCCTCATAAGCCTTGAAAAGTGAAGCCTCTGGCTCTTTGATCGCCCCCTGGTGGCTGGCTGCAGTACAAGTCATAAACCCCGCCCTCTCCATTCAAACAAATGGGAAAAAAAAATTTACACTTCCAATAAAAGTTTCCGAAAGATGGTTTTGGTCCTTTCAAGTAGTTTTTATCACGCTTGTATATGTTCAAGTCTTAATTATTGTTGTAAGTTTCATTTTAGCATGTAATTTGATGCAATAGAAACGGGGCGTGACGTTATGATTGGTGTGGTTGAATTGGTCGCGCGGGCGTTTGGGCGAAAGTTTGATACCGCGGCTCCGCCTCTGGCTCCACGGACGATTCCTTCTGCGCATGCCTTGGCTCCAAACTGACGTTATTACGTAACATGGCGGCGACCGTGGTCGGACATTTTTGGCTTCAATTCATTACAATGGTGGGAGGCGACGTCGCTTCGTCCATCTTTTTTTTACAGTCTATGGTTCTTACCTCAACAAATTATAAATACCTATCTTTTTTCAATGCTTGCACCAAATCTTTGTACAGCATGTCGTGAATGTGTTAGCATTTAGCCTAGCCCCATTCATTCCTTAGGATCCAAACAGGGATGAATTTAGAAGCCACCAAACACTTCCATGTTTTTCCCTATTTAAAGACTGTTACACGAGTAGTTACATGAGTAAGTATGGTGGGACAAAATAAAACGGGATTTTTTAAGCGGTGTGGTGTTTTCCTTTAATGCCCTTCAGAAGTTACTACATTACTTACAAGTTCCCCACATAACAAAATAATTTTTACTAATTATCCCGTCTGTAGACGGTTTCATCGGACACACGTGTCTTGTCACGGTTACATGGCTGGACGGAACTTTACTTCCGGTTTCTGTTTGTTTAATGGTCTGACTAGTGGCTAAATTGAACTCTGGAACAAATACTACATCAAAAATAACATATGTTTTGGTTTCCTAAAGACAAGGGGAAAGGGCGGTCATGAATCAACATTATTTAAAGGGAGGTTTGGCAGCTGGTTTGTAGTTAACATTGTATACATTATAGTACACATTTTACACAACATTTTATATGCTTTAGCTATGAAATATGAACTAAGATAATCTATGTGTTGTTTATCAGAAATATAAAAGGACTTTGTTGTAATTGATTCTTAGCGGAGTTTACCGGAAGTTACGTGTGTTCCACAAAAGCCATTTGTTTATGTTGTTACTGCTGAACCGCCTATATGAGATTATCCCTACTATTTCCGTCTCTTTGTCCTGTGTTTTCTCAATTACTCATCTAACTCTTTGATTTCTCTTTTTCCACTTGATGGAGTGCAGGAATCCATCCACAGCTTTCTTTCAAGCCTTCCAGTCTGGCAGTAGGCTGAAGGATTCAAAGATGACCTGTGATAGGTATAGTACTGGGAGAGTCCCAGGCGTGAACGCAAGTGACATTTTAAAGTGTGGTGCATGTAGGCCTGTCGCGATAAACGATAAATCGATTAATCGCACGGTAAATAAAATGAGCTCGATCATTTTTTTAGGCCGCGATAATTCACATTTGCATGCTTGTTTGTTTTCCTTGTCTCTCTCTCTCTCTACCAAAGAGACTGGATGACCGCTCCGTGCAACGAGTGACAAGGAGTGAACCCTCGTCAGTCATTTGTCAGTCGCATGATCTGTGTGGGGAGGGGGGACTCCTGGCGTAGCCTATCACAGTAGGAGTACTGAGGAGGATGAGCGCCGCGTGAGAAGTGTAGCAGGAGAAAACACTAGTTAAGACGAGAGTTGGAGAAAAAGATGGATTTACTAGAGGCTGTTTACACTTGTCATTAACATGCGTTTTTATCGATCGGATCACAATGTTTTACGTCTTTTCTGACTTTTCTGACACAAGGTGAACAGTGCTATTTTAGCCTTTCATTGATAAACTAAAGCGGGTGATCTCCGCAGTTTCATTTTGCAAGCGTGTGAAAGTTGCGCGATCTTATTTCATCAATTGCGCTGAAAATTCAGAGAAAGCTCTAACATATAAACGTACAAAACACTGTGCAGCATGTATACTTGCTAAACAAGCAGCGGACTCCGACATAATATTAGTTTGCGTCCATATAAACTCATAATTACTCCCGCTGGCGTTCAAATGACAGCGGAGAGACTCGCCCACCGTCTCACGGACCGTCCCCTCACAGTATTCAGCACAGAAGCGGTCGAAAGTGGACAAAAGAGACGGATTTAAATACCAGGTGTAAATGTGATATGTCTCTCTCGTCCACTTGTGATCTGATCAAAAACACATCTTGATACCAAGTGTAAACAGCCAAGTTTCAAAACCAAACGCTACAGCTGCAGTGTGGGAGTACTTTGGATTTAAACCTAATGACCGAGGTGAACCACTAAACCTGAACGAACCACTAAACCTGACCGAGCCGTTATGTCGCATTTGTGGTAATAACGTAGCACTTAAAAGTGGCAACACGACAAACATGCATATGCACCTAAAACGCAATCATCCTGTTATTTTGTTCATTTCTTGTGGATATTTAAAATGTCTTCCAGTTCCAGTATTACTTATTGTTTAGAAATAAAAGTTTATAGATCTTTGAAAAGGTGTATCTGCATTATTATAATGGTCCCGGAGCATCAATGTTATCGCCTATCGCGATAAATTCCGAGGCAATTTATCGCCTAGCAAAATTTGTTATCGTGACAGGCCTAGGTGCATGTGCCAAGCATGGCTTTAAATGCTTTCTTGGTGCTCTCGGACATGCTCATCATAACCGTGTTAAGCGCTAGTGCAAATATAAAAGTGCAGTGTTGATAAACATGATATTAATAAATGCTGATTTCTTCAGAGTAATGCGCTTCATATTATTATTATACTAGGGTATACACATATATTAGTGTTATTACTATATTACTACTTTTTTAATGTGGGCTTGCTTTGCGTTTACTAACACAATTAATCATTCATTAACTAGAAGCCAGTGTTGAACTGCTGTTTTTATGGCTAGTAAATAATGTGATTTGTGACACTCTTTTTTTTTTAGTTTTTGTGTGAAGAGTATACAATATGAAAAGACAAATGATCATTCGTTTGTTTGGTTGTAAAGGGCAGCAAACGTTCAGGAGCGCCTTTTTAAATACCTTCTCTTGAGGTTATCTTCAGCCACTGGTGTGGTGTGGCTATGTTGAAAGACTGGATCTGATTTGTTATTTGAACAAGTTCCCCAACATACTGTTTCTCTAGGCAAAGATTCTGCTTGAAATAATATTTGGTCAAAAAAATGCTTAAATGGGATGCCTTTCTTTTGACGCTTTTGTGGACATTGTGTATCTAGCGTTTGCAGTTGTAATACACAAGACACTGCCTGGTTCCTTGAGTATGTTTATTAAAAGATGTTACGTTACGGTGGGAAAAATAGACTCCTCTACACAGCATTGCACTTTTGCATACTCGACTCTTCTGTAGCATGTTAAAGGTGTTTCTGATGTTTGCTGTCATGGGGTGCAAATTGTCATGCGCATTGCAGTACATTCCTGCACTTACGCGCTCCAGGTAAATCTCTCATCATTTGCCGCCTTCTGTTGTTTGATTGACGTGCGCAATAAACAGTCTACAGTGTGTTGCTTCGCTGCGTACTCGCTAAAGTTTAACAGCAGTGCTAAAGAGGACAAAATCATGCAATTATGTGTTGTCCTTGAAAGTATGGGTTTTAAAAGTGTACTAAACGCACATATGACTTATTTATGCAAACAAATGTTTTACAAACTCTTTTCCATTCACAGTGCCTCTGGGGGGAGCATGGTCGCCATTGACAACAAAATAGAGCAAGCAATGGTGAGTTATTCTTTCGTTTCATATTGCTATTTATGTAAAAAAAGAGTTATAAGTTATTGGTCATTTTGGATCAACATAAAATTAAAGCTGCAGTCTGTATATTTTTCATCTCTAGCGCCATCTTTGTTTGAAAAATAAACTGCAGGTTGTTTTAAATAACAATCTTTACGTAGGTTAAAAACAAATTACGTCAAGGGTACCAGACAGCTCAACTTAGTCATAACAAGTCATTATTATTATAAGCTCGCCATTACTAACTTGGGGTTAGGTAAAAATTTATTTTTAAAGGAGCTGTATGTAGATTTTTGACTGTACAGCATATTAAACACTATAATATTTTCGCAGATATGTATAAAACATGTTAACTTATATACTTTTGAAGTTCTGCGTTCGAGGCGAAACGTTTGTTTTTGTTTTTATCTGTGTCATCCTGCTGGTTTCCTAAAGACTACTGGCAATTTACCCAATAGTGTATTTCGACAGCTTGGTTGCCAGTTATCACGGTTGCTTAAATGAGACTGCAATGGACCATAAATGCGACCTGTGGACGCAACCTAAAAAATGAACCGCAGATTGAGGTATAAATATCCACAGGGGTTTGTAATTTGCAATTAACAAAAACATTGCAAATGTAAAATTTTGCTGATATACTTATGCTTTCCTTCGCCATTTGCGCTCCTGTAGGTGTCTGGCAACCTGAGAGAGGAAAGGAGAATAAACCATCTCTAATATTTTGAGCAGTGGTGGGCCGGTGACTTATCTTCCAGGGGGCTCGAATTCAAAATATGTGTTTTGAGTGTCGTGTGTTGTTCGTCATTTCAAAACAGGAGCATCTCTTGTATTATAAACCCCTTCGAAGTGTGTGCAGCAGACACGTATTTTGACATCACGTGTGATGCACATAGGTTTACATGACGCCCCGAACACATATTTTGAAATGACGAGCCAATTCAAAGATAGTTCTAAGATTTTTTAGAAGGGAATTAATTTTAAACATCTTTTCTAATCTTACTTTACTTAATTACACTTTATTCTCCCCATGAATATAGCCTTAGAAGCTGTTATGGCGTTTAAATACAAATTGTAACAAGCTTTACATTGTGCGCCCTCAAAAAAAAGTCACCGGCCGCCACTGATTTTGAATTTAGACTGCAATACCAATTTTAGCGCTTGGGGTCAATCTTACATACAGCGCCTTTAATAAAAAGTTACCGATTGCAGCTTTAAACTATTACATATGTAAAAACTTCTTTTATTCAATTATTTAAAATGTGTTTCATGTTTTGGTATCATCATGCAGGATTTAGTAAAAAGCCATTTGATGTACGCTGTGCGGGAGGAAGTGGAGGTGTTGAAGGAGCAGATAAAGGAGCTCTATGAGAGAAACTCTGTGCTGGAGCGAGAAAACCTTGTGCTCAAATCTTTAGCCAACAACGACCAACTTTCCCAGCTCTCCGTCCCGACAACCTCCAACCCCACCAACGCTCCCTCCCAGCTTGGGTCAAACCCGGCCCAGGCTCCACCTTCCCTGTCCCAACCTCAGCCTTACCTTCAGCTGGATGTCAACAATTCAATGGAGTCCGTACCACGACAACCGCAACCCAACGTTACCTCTGCTTGAAGCGCATCATTCTTCTTCTTCAGCAAATCCTTATATCATTATTACAACAGCAGAAGGTGTGTGTCTTGTTCACGACCTGGGGTGTGCTTCAGCAAGCGTGCATGCTGTCAGCGGACAGATGACCGCGAGGAGGTGTTTCCTGCTCGGGCACAATGCAAGCACGCCTTGCGGGTCCCGCATGGTCCCGTCTCCCCGGACAAGGTGGAAAGAGACCGATCCAGAACGACAGAGTTATTTTTTTAATAAAGAAAATCCAGCCATGAAAGAGGTGTATTTTTAGCATCGCAGTTTTCATGATGTAAGAACAGATATAGTCTATTTTCAGAGCCACCAAACTTCACAAGATGATTTTGATTCACCCGTCAAGTTGAATTGTACTGTTTGTTATTTATTATAGGGCTGCTATTTTCAGAAAGGAACAATGTCACAGAAACTGATGGGATAGAGAGGAAGCTTTTCAATTACTCAATCTGACAATAATTGGTCATAAAACTGAGCGGCAGTCTACAATCTAAATCAATGCAACAAACAACAAAGTAGCAGTGGTTAGACTTCAAACACTAAAAGCAAAGTTTCTCAGCAGTTTAAGAATGTGAAGAGGTTAAGACCTGGTCTGAATGTACATTTTGTATAAATGTGTAAAGTATAAAAAGAGCTTAAGTTTGTACAGGTTTGTGGGAAAAGATCTTAACTGAATCCTCATTGATCTACCCTGATGAAGAAAACTTCAGTTCTGTTGCTAGTATGTTGGGGGAAAAAAGAAGTCAGTTGCCATATTCTCCTACCCCCTACCCTGACGTCTTATGTTTTTGGGGTCGGGAAGGGGATTTAAAAAGAAAAAACTGTGAAATTGTTCAACCTACTTTGTAACCAAAGATGCAAAGCTGTGTAATTCATTTTTCGTTATGCACACTCTTATGTATTGTTTTTTTTTTTAAATGTTCTTCACAACAAAACTCTTTTGTTGCTTTTAGGCATGTTCTGCATGATCTGTCATCTGTAAATGTCAAACCACTTTCTTACCTCATATTTGTATTGGGCACTCATATTGTAAGTAGTCTGTGAACAGTGTCAGTGGGGTCTGGAGATATGGAGATGACGGTAAGGAGAAAAAAACAAACTAGTGTACAAGATGCACTAGCCACAGAAAATGAAGTGAGCCATGTTTTGTTCATTTAAAAATGGTGTTTGAATTTCATATGCCAATAGTTTTGTTACATTGCAAATTTTTAATGTATTTAAATAAATGCAATATTCAAATTACCAGTGCAGTATTCTGGCGTGTAATATTTGCATTTCATTACAGAACGTCAAATCATCTGTAATGCTGTTATCTTTGCTTTATACATACTTTTTTTTTCTTTTCACACTTTAAGTGGTTTTACATGATACCACTTAAGGCATCGACTTCCTCGTGCACAGGAAACAAGACACCTCTACCTTGATGCGTGGGCTGCTGACAATTATGGTTTTGCACCTAGACTTGATCGCATTAAATGTTAGGCATAAAAATAGCTTTGCATGAATGTATTGCGATAGACCTGTATTACACATTTTGAAGTTGTACATACCAATTTAACCTTATCGGATCAACTTAAACATTGACATGAAAATGTAAGAAAAGCAAAATGTTAACTTTAAAGTAATTTTTATAATGCATCCATGTTTTGAGTCTTATTTAATTCCTGTTATTTCTTAATATACATTCATTCAAGGCAGTACAACAAATTTGATAAGGATCGTATCACAAATAAGCTGGGATTCTTTTCACATTACAGTATTTTAATGGAAATGATGAGTAATTGTTACTACAAAAAAACAAAATTGAAAGCACAAAAAACATTTATGGATTTACATTACACTTTTAAGGGGCAGTTTCCTGTACAGTATTTCGATTTATCCAGGACTAAGCCGTAGTTTTATTAGGACATTTAGGGGCGGTTTCACGGACAGGGATTTTCTTAAAGGGATAGTTCACCCAAAAATGAAAATTCTGTCATCATTTACTCACCCTCATCAAAGGAAGATATTTTGAGAAATGTTCATAATCAAACCGTTCGTGGACCCCATTCACTTCCATAGTAGGAAAAACGAATACTATTGAAGTAAATGGGGTCCACGAATAGTTTGATTATGAACATTTCTCAAAATATCTTCCTTTGTGTTCATCAGAACAACGAAATTTATAAGGGTTTGTAAAAACATGAGGGTGAGTAAATGATGACAGAATTTTCATTTTTGGGTGAACTATTCCTTTAAGCCTAAAGACTAGGCCTTAGTTTAATTAGGAAATATAACTACTTTTAACAAACATGCCTTACTAAAAACATTACTGGCATGCATTTTGAGGCAAAACAAAGGGCATCGATGTATTTTTAGATATGTCAGTGAAAGTTGTTTTCAGTTTGAACAGCTCTTACATTTATTTTAGTCTAGGACTAGTCTAATCCCTGTCCGGGAAACTGCCCCTTAAATAGCTTTTGCAAACATACCTTACACAGGGTTCCCACTCCTTAGTTAACTTTAAATATAATGACCTTTCAAGGACTTTCCAGGTCCAGTACCATCATATTCAAGGACTAAATGTGGGGACACATTTCGAGTGAGAGCAAGGTTACATCGTGTTACCTTTTAAGATACATAGTTCCCTTTCGAGGGAACTCGCGCAGGGGACGCCTCCAGGGGTAAGTGCGTCTGAATGTGTATATTAAATTCAACCAATGGTGAGACTTAATGACAAAGACAGGGTGACGCGGGAGCCAGGAAGTGTATCGCTATCTGCAATATTGCCAAAGACGGAATTACAGGGATGCAGAAAGTACGGCAAGGGAGACACAGCATCTCGTTCCCTTCTCAGGGAACAACAGTTACAAACGTAAAACACAACTATGCAAAAAAGCATTTTGGTATAAATCAAAATTTGCATCCAGAAGATATAAGCATTTAAGCAAACAGTTTAGCACGTGCGCTTAAAAGTCTAGAATTTTTATGATATATCCTACACTACACAAGGAATAATATGGATTTTTTTCCAGAAAACTTCTTGCATAAAATAGATTCAAGCACTTTCAATGACCTGTATCTATGTTTGTATATTTTCGAAAACTACAATACTGCTTTACATCTTGAGACAAAACGATGGCACTGATATGTTAAGATAAAATTAGAGCAGTTCGAAAATTTCTAATAATTGAGATCCAACAAAAAAAATCATGAAATCTTGTTTTTGAAAGCACTTGTCTAGACATAGCACTCTTTACTTTCATAAATAAAGACAAACCATTTGGTGCATAATGTTGCATTTAATTGAAACATTATAAAACATCTTTAAAACAGTCTTTTTTTGCTCTACAAAAGAATGCAATGTGCTTCATACAACGGTTTTAAGAAAAACAAACACAAGGTCTACATAGAAACTTTGAAATTCATTGTGAGCTGAAACTGCGTGATGCAAATAAAAAAAACAGGACTCCAACAAATAAAGGGCAGTTCAGAAGACAACACAATGTAAACAAACTGAAATGCAACAGTTTTACTTGCTTTGTGAGAACAGAACAGCAAGCTTTCACAAAAAAATGTCAACCACTTCCCCCAACTCTTTCAGAAAACCTGCACATCCACTTTCTCAGTCTCTTCAGGCAGGGAAATTCAATGCATTGAAACAGTGTTAGTTCAGCTCTGGTCCTTATTTGGCTGCCTCATTCTGTGGGTTTGGTGCGACTCCGTTCAAGAACAGGAATAGATGGACATGTGATCAATGTCTCAGAGTTCAGCTCTAGGCCACAGTGACGAATCGGCCTCTCTTGCTGGTCTGATGCGTTGCTGCCACGCGCTGGTCTTTCAGAATGCGGAAGCGCTCGTTGAGGGTCATTCCGGTCTGAAAACGGAAAGAAGAACAGTTAATGTCATAATCGGATTAAATAGAACTGCTCTAAGCACTTTAGACTTTCTATACGGATCTCTGTTTTGCTTGCTACGAATATGTGATTTATCGAAAAGGTAAAGTTCAAATAATCACAAACACATAGGTTTGGTTCAGAAGAGTGCCACAGGGATGACATACTTTTGAAAGCCAACCTGGAAGATAGTGGGACACTGATTCGCTCACCAAAAAGCCCTTTCATTTCCCCATAGACTTTTAGGTTATCTCAAAAAATAATCCCGGTGTTTAACAAAACGTTTTGTCCGACAAGAACATGTTCATATGTCAAGTTTTATGAATTTTGTCTCTGTGCTTTTACTAGAAATGAAAAGCTTAACTTAGGCTACAAGCGAGCTACACCACGGTTTCACGACATCACCACCAAGCTTTAGACAGCTCTTTTAATAAACTTTATTAAACAAATTTAAAACCTACAAAAATACATTTAAAAACATTTCCCTGATATGGATACCCTGATACCCTAAGGACGAATGTTTCTTGCTCATGTCACATTTTTTAGATTTATGAATGATGACGTTTAAAGTCCCCGAAAAGTATGTAGTCCCACGTAGCAACTTGTTAGTAACTGTAAATGCCCTTTTAAAGACACTTTAAAAAGTCATGAGTGGGGGTATTACGTGTGTTTTATGTTGTAGAATAAAACGTAAAAACATCTTGGGCTTATGTTAACCCATCGACATTGGGACGATAAAACCAGAAGTGCTAACACACTAACTCGCTTCTGGGTTTTGCCTACAAAAAACATCATTTCCGCGGCACTCTATTAAAGTTGGGGTGCACGATCTTTGAAAGCCAGTGTTGACATTTAAATTCACCTAAACAAATACGCCCCTACCACAATAGAATCTGGACCTTCTTTTGATAGACCCGCCCCACACATACGCAACCCAGGCAACAATGTCGGATAGTAGACACGCCCCTAACTGCGGATTGGCTAAAAGTGTGTTTTGGTACTCGGCCCGACTCCCCTTTTCCAAAGCGTTTTTTCAAAAATCGTGTACCCCGCCTTTAAACTATTCATTTGAGCTTTGCCATGTTAAGATAAAATAAAGGGTTATTAATATAAAATTATTTTGTTTTCAACTGAAAAAGGAAGTCATGCACATCTGAGGCGAAATGAGTGTAAAAATGAGAGAATTTTCATATTCCATGTGTGAATACCTGATGAACACAACCGTAAACTGACGTTTAGTTGATTTAAGACTTCTGGCAAGTAATCAATAAGAACATAAAGTTCAAAGAAATGTCTCCCCTAACCAGAGGGTAGAGAGTTGGTCTACCTGTTTTCCAACGCTGTTAATGTCGAACTGCAGGGCGACACCTTTAGGCGGCCTCCTCTCAGCGTCTTCTTTGGATTGAGGTGACAAGCGTGTTGAGGTTGAGGGGTGCAGAGACCAAGACTGAGCTTGCCTGCAAATGAGACAAAAATAAGATGAGTTCTGCGTGCAAAACACCCCCCAGCATGAAAAACATGTTGGAAGAAGTCCTAAAGGTAAAACCTGTCCTGTCAAACTAAAATGACAAAATGAAAACAAATGGGTGCGGTTTCGAAATGTGTGTGTATCTTCTGTAACAAGCTTATCTTATTTACATTTATTCATTCAAAGCAACTTACAAATGAGGAACATCAAAAGCTAGAGTATCACAGAAGCTAAAGCAGTAGTAGAAAAAAGCAGAGAGAGATTTTTCCCCTCTTAAATGCTGATCAGAGAGACGCATCAGCTGTTTCCAGGAAAATGTGACAATATAGATTTTCGTAAAAGATACATATTTAGATTTGCGGAAACTATTTTAAATAACCATAACAGGACAACACTAAAATGGACATGATCTTAAGTCTGTAGGTGCCATCCGTAAAATCATATTTAGCAAATGAACACATACTCCGGTTGTGTTCTAGCTGTAGGGTTGTCTATGGACACTGTGAGGATGCCGCTGTTGTTTGTAGAAGTGCGCCACCTGGTGGAAAGGGGTGAGGGAGTACAAAGTAAGTATTAAACAGTATAAAAACTTGTTTTAATAAATGGTCAAAGTGGTCTTTGCTAAAGTGTTTACTTACGAGTGAGTTCTCTGTGTGGGTGAAGTCGACCTGGTTTTCTGAACTTGTGCATTAACCTTTAAAAGCAAAACACTGTGTTATTAGTATAATAAACAAAAATTAACAAATAAACCTTCGGTCTAAATAACTGCAGGTCACTGCTAAAATACATCACAAGTCAATGCAAGTGTAAAATGAACACCTTCTTGGAGCATAGTACGGTTACTAAATCCTGACATTTCACATGTCTTGGGATGACATTTTTGGTAAATGTGCACTTAACAACCTTAGCAAATACCAGGATGACGCATTTTCCCAGGCCATCTCAAAAGTTAGCGGGACATTGGTTCCCTCCCAAACAGGCCCATTCATTTTACATAGATTTTATTGCAAAAAATAATAAAAAAAATAGATCTGTGTTTAACAAAAGTTTGACACTTACAAGTTTTATCCAACAAGATAATCTTCACAGATAAACACAATTTTTTTTATTGATTTATATTTCAAGTAAATGCATTCACACACAAAAAATTCATAAAAATTGTATTCATCTGTGCAGATTATATTGTTGGACAAAACGTGCAAGTGTCTATAAATTTTGTTAAACACAGATCTTATTTTTTGCAATAATCTTAAAGTCTATAGAAAAACGAATGGGCTTTTTTTGGAGGGAACCAGCATTTTGCTAACATCCAGGTAAGCCTACAAATATACGGCATCCCTGCGGCACTATATTGAGAATACAAAAATACAATTTGCTATACATTATTGATAATGGTCTAAAAACAGTTTAATGTTGATTTTAAAGCAATAAGTTGATAAATTAGGAACATTGGCATTCTACCTTAAGCCCTCTTCTGAAAAGGAAGGTGGCCTGTCGAGTTTCCCTCTGTGTTTGTGGAGCAGATGGAACATTCCTACAAAAAGAGAGAGATAAGATGAACCAACAGAAAAGGAACAATAAAACCTAGCTTTCCAAAAAACATTCTTATATGAAAACAATAAAAAATAAAAATATAGCTGCAAGCAGCAATCACCGGGGTCAAGCCAAAAAGGGCACAGCAGAAAGTAAAGTTGACTTCGGATGAGCAGTTTAAAGAACCTAGGAAAATCTCTTGATTTCAGACAAAACAATATAACAGTTATCAGCAAAAAAGCTGTATTCTCATTTAGTGAAATCTCTCCCTTTCTTTCGACGAGCATTGAGATCTAGAACACTGAAGTAAAAATGAGTGGTGCTTGCAGTGGCAATACTCAGCTCACAAAATGTTACAGTGGTGTTAATGAGTCAAAAGAGCCCACCCCCGTGTCTCTACGATGTTCTGACGCAGAGATATATCTCTTGCAAAAAACGGTTGATAAGGTATTCTCATTGGTTGCTAGGGAGTGAATTGGCAACCACCAGTGATTATAGTCAAAGCCATGAAAGGAATAATCCATGATGACTCATGGTTTTAGATGTGTTGTTGCAGTCGTTTTAGGCAAAAAATGCCATATTTCTATCTCAAAACCAGTAGGTGGCGCAATGACAAAATTGTGCATGCAACCTCAGGTCATAACTGTGTTACATCTAGCTAGTTTTATGACTATACACTTTAATTTAGTGAAGAAACAGTTGTATGACCATAGGGTGGATTGATTTCAAAGGTTTTGTTCAATTATAAGGCCAACTAGTGGTGCAAACATAAAAAAAAATTTGTTTAGCCTCAGACTGTGGTCGTACAACAGCGTATCAAATCTGGTGAAAAAATCTCTTTTCGTTGCGAAGTTATAACCATTTATGTGTAAAAAATGCAAAATTTAAATGTAATTTTTCGTTTTTTGCATTTTTCGGCCATTTCTGATGAAAATTTTAATATAACGCCAATAGAACTTTTTGTTCAGAAGGTAATGCAATATTCTTCCTATGGTGTTTTCGTGTCGATCGGAATAACGCTCGCGGAGTTATTCGCGCGTGTTTTTTAAGTGCTATTTTGATGCACAGGGCTAACCGTAAGGCGAATCCTGGCATGTTTGGTATCGTTGGACTCGGCGACTACTCAGGACTCCAAAAAATCAAGTCCCGTGAAAATACTTTTATCGCAGCCAAAGTTATAGGCGTATAGAACATTCGTCTGACCACTAGGTGGCGCTGCAACGAAACTGTGCATGCACCCTCAGTTCCTGACTGGCATCTCGAGTACCAAGTGTCGTGTCAATAGGCCTAAGTTTGGCGAAGATACAGCCTAAAATCAGTTTTTTTGCGCTCTATGTAAAATTCGTTGACGCGCTATACGAGAACGGATTGGTTTATCGAAATTCTTTAAATAACTTTTTGCCTTGAGTGTCTCTAGATGCTGCATACCGATTTTCGTGGCAATCGGGTAAAAACTCTAGGAGGAGTTCGCAAAAGTAGGTTTTACGAATATTTCAAAATGGCGGAAAAATTTTCATGACGGAAAATAACGTCATAGGGTCTAATCGAATCGTCTTGAACCAAGGAATCAGAGGAAACAAGAATTTCGTTTCTAGGACTTACGGATCAGAAGTTATAAGCAAAAACGTAAGTGCAACTTTGGACTGTTGGTGGCGCTAGCGGGTTTGAGATAGAGACTCCAAAATTGCTAGGGATATTATTTGGACTGTCCTCTGTCAGTGTGCCAAATTTCATAACTTTCCTATGTACGGTTCTATGGGCTGCCATAGACCGCAATGGAACAGGAAGAAGAATAATATTTAAATATAGCTGCAAGCAGCGATACCGGGGTCAAGCCAAACATGGCAAAAAATGATTCATACGTGATGACTGTCATGATTTAACATCTAAGTTTGCATTAGTTTTATGAAAAAAAGCAATTTTTTTGTATCTTGAGACCACTAGTTGGCACTGTGCTGAAAGAATAGATGGTGACTCAGGTCATGACTGTGATGACACATACCAAATTTAGTGTAAATACAATAAAGCGATAAGGAGATATAGCCTTAAATGACTTGACCACTAGGGGGCACTGACCAAAAAATGTATTGTGACTCAGGTCTTGATTGTGATGACACCCACCAAATTTGGTGTGAATACAATAAAGAGATGCAGAGATATAGCCTTAAATGACTTGACCACTAGGGGGCACTGACCAAAAAATAAATTGTGACTCAGGTCTTGATTGTGATGACACCCACCAAATTTGGTGTTAATACGATAAAGAGATGCAGAGATATAGCTTCAAATCTCTTGACCACTAGGGGGCGCCGGGAAGTTTACAAGTCCTCCCAGAACATGTTGCTGATGAACCATACCAAGTTTCATAACAATACGCAATTGCGTTTCTGAAATACTTGAACTTAAAGAAAAATTCAAAATGGCCGACACACAAAATGGCCGACCAAAAAACATTTGGTATCGTTTGACTCGCCATGCCTCACGAAATCTAACAAGACCAGTCTCATAATTTTACATTCAAATTTGCAGTAGTTATAAGCAAAAATAGACATTTTTTATATCTCGTGACCAGCAGGAGGCAGTGTGACGAAATGGTGCATGCACCCTCAGGTCATCACTGTTATGACATATACCAAGTCTCATATTAATACGCAAAAGTTTTGCGAAGATACAGGCTCAAACACATTTTGGCGTGCTCGCCCTCGCATTCTTTGATGCGTTATACGAGAACGGATAAGTCTAACGAAAACCTTTTGATAACTTTTTGTCTAGAGTGTCTCTAGATGATGCGTACCAAAAATCAAGCCAATCACACAAGCGCTCTAGGAGGAGTTCGAAAAAGTAGGTGTTCAATATAATTCAAAATGGCCGACAGGAAGTAGGTTTGACTCAGACATATTTGGTACAGTCGGACTCAGCATGAGCCAAGGAATCAATAGAGTGAAGTCTTATGTCATAGTGGCAATTTAATCAAATGACATAAAGATTTTAAAAAAATTTTTTACATATCCTGACCACTAGGTGGCGCCGTCTTTAAGATTTATAGGTGCGCTCAGAACATGTCACTGATGAACCATGCCAAATTTTGTAGCGATACGCCATTCTGTTTGTGAAATACTGAACTTACTGAGAAAATTCAAAATGGCCGACACCCAAAATGGCCGACCGAAAACCGTTTGGTATCGTTTGACTCGGCATGCCTCAAGGAATCTAACAAGACCACCTTCATGATTTTAGACACAAGTTTGAAGTAGTTATAAGCGAAAATAGGCATTTTTCGAATCTCGTGACCACTAGGTGGCGCTGTGACGAAACGTTGCAGGCACCCTCAGGTCATGACTGTAATGACATATACCAAGTTTCGTGTCGATACACATAAGTTTTGCGAAGATACGGCCTCACATCTGTTTTGGCGTGCTCGCCGCCGTACATGTTGTCACGGTATACGAGAACGCATTGGTCTATCAAAAAGCTTTTGATAACTTTTTGTCATGGGTGTCTCTAGATGCTATATACCAAAGGACATGCAAATCGGACGGACGCTCTAAGAGGAGTTCGAAAAAGTAGGTTTTACGGGAAATTCAAAATGGCGGAAAGATGTGCATGACAGAATTGACATCAATGTGTGCAATTGAATCATCATGAGTAAAGGATTCAGAGGAAACAAGAATTTAGTGTCTATGACTCACGGGTCAGAAGTTATGAGCATGAACATAAGTGGATTTTTGGACTGTTGGTGGCGCTAGAGGGTTTGAGTCAGACACACCAATGTTGCTATAGTAACTTCTTAGACTGTCCTCTACATGTGTGCCAAAATTCACAACTTTCCTACGTACGGTTCTATGGGCTGCCATTGACTTCAATGGCGGAAGAGGAAGAATAATAATAATAATAAGAAAACTAACAATAACAATAGGTGTCTACGCCACTTCGTGGCTTGACCCCTAAAAAGAAAAAGAAAAAGAAAACTAACGGATACAATAGGGGTCTTCGCCCATTCTGGGCTTGACCCCTAATAATTTTGTATTTCTAAATAAGTTTTATAGTAGGGATGGGGGAAATCAATATTTCAGAGATAATAAAAAATAATTAAATCACAATCATTTTAATTGGGACATATCAAGTAAGTCTGACTTTTTTCATCTTTCATGCAGGGTTCACACCAGACATGGCAACCGCGAGTGATTTACATGTTAAGTCAATGCAAAGACGCGATTAGGCATCCTGCGGCGCAGTACATGCTGTAAGCGCGCCGCGAATGGCACGGTACGGATTGCACCTTCAGCGCGAATTGAGCTTTGCCGCGGGAAAAGTTTGACTTAAAAAAATCTGAACCTCGTCCGAATTCCACGTCGCGTTTACCAATCAGGACCTTGCTGAAGTAGTGACGTGATTACAGGAAGCAAGCGGAGTGGCGGAATCTCAGCGTAGTCGCAGAAGCCCCTCCCATGACGCGAATTTCCGCGTGAATGTCTCTAATAACTAGAATTTCACGCGCGAATGAACTGAAATTTTCAAGCTTCCAACTACGCGCGAATAACGCATTTTTGCCGCCTCTACCGGGGCTGGTGGGAATGCACCATAAGTGCTATAAATGGGTCCCCAGTGCTTCTATAAACCTAGAAAAACCGAGAACAAGCATGTGAAAAAAGAGGTCATTGATATCTGGCTCCCCTTGTGATGTCAGAAGGGGATAATATACAACCATGACACTGCCATTTAGTGCAGAGAGCAGCTCATTTGCATTGTAAAAAAACACACCCAAAAACAGCACATTTTTGCTCACACCTACAAAGTGCCACTTTTAACATGTTATAATAAATGATCTATATGTTATTGTGAGCTAAAACTTCACATACGCACTCTGGAAACAACAAAGATTTATTTTACGTTTTTAAAAAAGTCTTGTGAAATTTCCCCTTTAAATCATGTCACAAATCTACAGAACTGTTTAAAGTATTGTTCTTATATAACTACCATGTCATTTTACAATTGCCTTTTGGCAAACTCCAAATTTTATTTGAGACTGATTTAAAGGGATAGTTCACCCAAAAATGAAAATTCTGTCATAATTTACTTGCTCTCATGTTGTTACAAACCTGTATAAATTTCTTTGTTCTGATGAACACAAAGGAAGATATTTTGAGAAATGTTTGTAAGCAAACCATTTGTGGACCCCATTCACCTCCATAGTAGGAAAAAAGAATACTATGGAAGTCAATGGGGTCCACAAACATTGTTGGTTACAAACATTTCTCAAAATATCTTCCTTTTGTGTTCATCAGAACAAAGAAATAGATACAGGTTTGTAACAACATGAGAGCAAGTAAATTATGACAGAATTTTCATTTTTGGGTGAACTATCCCTTTAAGTTGTTTATTTAGTTTTTTATATTTATTTTACTTACTTTTACTATACTAATCACTTTTTTCTTTTTTGCCATTTTTCTTCTCTAAAAATGTTAGGCTGTGTGCTAACATTTGAATTTGAACAAGTGAAAGAATGTCTAAGGGAATGTCTTTATCTCAAGGTTTTCAAGGACGTTACAGGAATCAGTAACTTTCCACAATATTTGCATGGAATAAGCTTGGAATTGTTCTGAAGCTAGACTGACCACTGAGAAAGATGCAACTAGGATATATTCAATAAACTCTGATTACTTTTTGTTAAAACTTTCCCCCTTTCTCCCCCAAGATGCAACTCTGAATCTGCCTTCATGATTTTTACCCAACTTAAAATCAAACAATGACACACTAAGAGATCTGGTAATAAACTAGACTTAATTATTCATTTTTATAAAGCCCATACCATTTCCTGCGAAGCCGAAAGGGTCTGTGTGAAACGGAGCCCTGGTGTTTCTGGGAATCCATCTGTCTGTGTGGTCTCCTCTGAATCTGCATCTGTCGGCGCTGGGAGTCACGCCGCTGGACAAACGGCTGAGATCTCTGTTAAATGTGTAAAAAATTACACCTAATGATGACCACCACAAAATCTTCTTTGAAGACCCGACTGTTTCCAACACATCATGGGATCTGATACCTGGTTTAAAGACGAATTGTTGGCCACCTGTCGGTTCAGCATTGGTCGGTTCTGAGCAGGTCTGATCTGGGCGGGTCGATTGAGTGGACTGATACCTTTTAGCAGAACAGCGTTCTTTCTTGCAGCCAAGCCAGTGATGACTCCCTGCCCACGACGCCTTGCCACTGTGGGTGGAAACTTGCGGCTCCAACCGAAGCGTTTATTCGTAACACCTCCTGCAGCAACACCACCAACTTTTCAAAATGGGGGAAAATGTAAACGCATGTGGAAGGCGTAATGAATCCTGTAACAATCAACAGTAGAAAATATCACATATTGACCTCTTTTGGATGGCACTCCAGCTCTTGCCCCACTTGTCTTCCCTTGGTTAAAGTGACCCCCAACTGGGGTCCTGGGGTTTGTCTTCTGGTTCTGAATTTGTTTCTGCTTCTTATTCAGACGAATAATGTCATCTGTAAAGTAAAAAATATATTTGGGCAAGCAACTTTAAATTACAAACTATTTCACTGTTTTACTAAACAGCAAGCAACAAACCAACTTTACAATTATTACACAAATATATTTAAATAAGCATCCAATAAAATTGCCATCAAATATAAATGGAAACTTATTATCACTGTATTACATCCTATACTCATGAAGTTAAGCGAATTACAATAAAACTAGCACAGTGTCTTATAATAACGCGATAAAAATCGCGCTTAAACAAATAATGGTGGTAAATGTATAACAGTAGAATATTTAACGAGTATGGATATGCTTAAATCGTTTATCAGGTTATCGTAAACAATGTGTGCAAGATAACGGAAAGCTAACCAGCTGTGTTAAACACATTCGTCTACTTTTGTTTCTGGCCTTACCTAAAGACATGTCCACTTTATCCAGCTCCTCTGTACTGCCGACCGACTGAAAACTAGATTTGCTCATTATTTAGTTAGTTTTATGTTTGATATATAAACCCAAATACAGACTGTCTACACAATCTAACTTAGCTGCACAAACTGAGCGTTGCAATCTCGCCCACCTTCATTGGACCATTGGCGCATGCGCGAAACTACGCACGTCGCGCTGGGATTTATGGGAGATGTTTTTCATAAATACGAGACATAAAACTTCCCTTCTGTTTAATAAATATCACTGACAAAATATTCAGATAAATCACAACTGTATTTGCAATAAATTTTAGTTAAATTAAACAGATTTGCAGAAATGTTTTAGTGGTGGAGATTTGGATGGAGAGCGTGTTGTGGCCTTACATCGTTCGTTTCTCAATCCGAAGGCTGCAGCCTCCGGAAGTCATATTTGTAGGCTACATGCAGTAATCTTATTTCAGAATATCAATAAGACAAAGTTCACTATTATACTTAGTTCATAGTTAATTGTTGCTTATGACTTGCGAACCTAATGCTCAGTTAACTGAAATAAACCAGGCTTGATGGCGTATTTAACCCGCATATGCGACCTCCGGACGCTGCAGCCCTCAGATTTAGAAACGGCTATCAAAGTGGTCAAGTCTACCGGAAGTTAGCAAAAGGATTAAATCGCTTACTGTGCGTTAGCTGTTAAACATGTACATTTTGTACTATTTTTGTGTTTTACGTAATATACAAGCAAATTATATGACAGGTTTTGAAACGAAAATTCATCGGGTAGCAGCGGTTGTGGCTAGAAGAGATACAGCAACCGCCAAAATCTCGTCGGATGAGCGTTGTTTTTTTCCTAATCCTACCCCCAAACCTAACCCTATACCAAACCCAACATTTTACGGGATTTAGGCCGTACCTGTATCCTATAACCAGAATCGCTGTTTTTCATTTTAATCACACCTAAACCCAACATCTCGCGAGATTTGGCCGTAGCTGTCTTCACTCTAGCCAGAACCGGGAACAGCAGGCTCGCAAGTCCCGCCCATGTAAGTCATTGGCCAATAAGCAAGTAGGTTACAAAACACTGAAATTCAACAACACGTGCGTGGTGCACCACACAACATTACAATACAAACATCTCCGGGATACGGCATTTTGCAGAAAGTATTTGGAAAATCGGTGTATGCTACATATTAGGTAATGCATCTACCTAACTTTTCTAATGCACGTTAACCTTCATACATGTAAAGTACCATGTTTTTATATGTAATCTGATATGCTGCTATTATGCTTCCTCAATATATTCTAAACGTTCTGTATATTTTCAGATTGTTTTCCAGTTGCTTCAGGTACAGCAGAAGAGTGTTGCTAGGTACCATCAGAGGCCCAAACACACTACTTCAAAATAATATCACCATGTCTGTTAACAAACCCAAGCGTAAGAGAGAGTCACCCACCAGCAAGGACGTAAAGAAACCGAAACTCACAGCGGAGAAGAGGCCGAGAGAGTCCGGCTGGTTAGAGAGGGAAGTGGCTCAGCTCCGCAGAGAAGCTCAGGGATGCGAATTTAATAAGAAGCGACTCCGATATTTATCTGACTGTCAGAAAATCAAGCAGAAATCTGATGGGGTACTGTACTGGATGTCAAGAGATCAAAGAGTACAAGGTGATCATAGGCAAAAGAAGAAGCAGTTTAGCGTATAATCATTTCCAATAATATCTACCTGATTGCACAAAATCCAAAGATGATGAAACTTATACATTTAATGCATTACGAGTCTCTTTGGGTAAGATCATTCATGCCAGATGCATGAATCAATGTAACTATTTATTTTGTTGTGTTTCAGATAACTGGGCTCTGATATATGCTCAGCAGCTGGCCCTCGATGAAAATCTTCCTCTGCACATCTGCTTCTGTCTGGTTTCTCGATATATGGATGCAGCTTACCGACAGTACGCCTTTATGTTGAAAGGACTTCGAGAAGTGGCAAAGGTATAAGTCTGTAAATCAGGGGTCTCCAACCTTTTTGTGAGCAAGTGCTACCACAATGGATAAAACAATCTGTAGGGCTAATTTTTTGATATAGGCTACTTAAAACTTTTTCTACTTGTTGATTTTAAAGTTATTTTACTTCTTGATGTTTTATCATTATATAAAATGTTACCATACATAAAAGAACCCAAGCTAATATAAAAATATGCAATAAATAAATATTAAAGGGGACATTTCACAAGACTTTTTTAAGATCTCAAATAAATATTTGGCATCTCTAGAGTATATTTTTAGTTTTAGCTCAAAATATCATATAGATAATTTATTAAAGCATGTTAAAATTGGCACTTTATAGGTGTGTGCAATAATGTGCCGTCCTTTAAAATGCAAATGAGCTGATCTCTGCACTAAATGGCAGTGCTGTGGTTAAGGGGCGGTATTATCCCCTTATGACATCACAAGGGGAGCCAAATTTCAATGTCCTGTTAGGTGTGTTTGACTTAATGCGGTGCTGTGCAGACCGATCGGCGGCTGACTTGAAGCAGTGCATAACGGTTAGTAATTTTGTCCTACTTGAGCTGTAGGGATGTGCATCGATGCATCGCGTTCCCATTGAAAAGACTTGTCTAAAAATCGATTCTGAATCTTAAGGCTCCGATTCAGTGTTTCATGCACAGCTTGTGCGTGTACTACGGCTCCGTGATCAGTAGGAAGTCCTTATCATTCTAAAATCACTATGAGTTTGACTCGTTTATAACGAGTATTTAAAAAAGCAACACTCGTCAAACACAATCATTCAAAATATTCTTTATTATCATGAAAATACCTGAAACAATCTGAAGAACAGCGATATAAATATTCCTGTAGACATTTCCTGGAATAGTGTTTGTAATGCTACTTCTTCTGTGGCACAAATGGAGTTTCTGCACGAAAGCACCCCCTGGCTTTTGAATGTGGCGGCATTTCACCGTAATTCATTCAAATTCATTCATTGAGAAAACGCGCATTTGCCGGATTAATTGTCACAACCCTATTGAGCTGGCGCTGAAGGCACGTGACATGTGTCATATGGCTTTGACGTACCGCGAGAGCGATTCGAGATCAGCCGCAGTTCGCCAAGGAAAGCTGCACTGGCTGTAATGACGACACGGCTGCTTCACGATTGGTCGGATTCACCGCATGACAATAAATCACGTGTGTTTCTTGTTTATTTTCATGCCCTCAGTTCCACGAATGCTCACAAATCTGTATTTTTATAACAGTTAAAGCACTTTCACATAGTCGCAATGTTATATTGTGTCATGTTCATCAAAATAAAATGGA
The DNA here is from genome assembly GCF_030506205.2 of Paramisgurnus dabryanus. Taxonomy (NCBI): domain Eukaryota; kingdom Metazoa; phylum Chordata; class Actinopteri; order Cypriniformes; family Cobitidae; genus Paramisgurnus; species Paramisgurnus dabryanus. The sequence goes on along the minus strand of NC_133342.1, from coordinate 16,815,831 downwards.
TAAAAAACGTACACCCCACTACTTTGGTATTTTAATAATTTATGCTTATGTTGAACTTTATTCTTGTAAAAACAGATGCTGTAAGCCTCTTCAGTTCCACTCATTCTCATACACGGACATTCAAAACAGTATAATTCACTTTTTATGTTGTTTACATCTTACAAATCATGTTTACTTTGATAAAGCAAGCAAACGCCACGTGATTAGCCATGCCTGACGTAAATGCAGCAAACTATGGGAACCACAGCGTGTCCGACTTCACGTCTCCGTTTTCAGCTCCTCCCTGCCTGCATGCAGCTAATCCCGCCGATCGGTTACATCCAGCCGATGTCGAACACACCTATTTTTTCACATGCTTGTGGATAATTGTTTACCAAAACAAAGTTATTCGGTTCTTTTTGTTCTTTTTCACATTTTCTAGGTTGATAGAAGCACTGGGGACCCAATTATAGCATTTACACATGGAAAAGTCAGATTTTTGTGATATGTCTTCTTTAAAGCAACACCAAAGAGTTTTTTTTACCTTAAAATAACGTTTCCAAAAAAGTTTCAGTGGTTCATCCACACAAAACAGGGTGAATGGCACTTTCACATTCGCTTTGCAGCCCTCTATCGGCCAAAACCGCACTAAAGAAGTTTCCAACCGTCGGGTAGTGGTCCTGTAGTTCGAGTAAAAATTACAAAAACTTGCTTTACGGCAGACCTACAATCCAATCAGAGCCAGCTATGCTGTAGTATTTACGACAGTGGTAATGAACAATTACGCTTCTAACCTGCAGGGGGAGCGAAGAGCAATAAGTCTTTAGTGTTGCTTTAAAAATTAGGCTATTAATAGAATGTGCATTGGCAGGCAACTCACAGACTGTGTGGACACCATGTTGGAGACCACTGCTGTAAATCGAAAAGAGAAAAATATTTTTCGTCACACCATTCGAAGTTATATACAGTTACACAAGGTTTTTCACAATTGTACATTTTTGGTTCCCCAAAGAACCATTCTGTCAAAAATTCTTTAAAGAACTAATTTTTGTCACCTTTGTATAGTCTCAAACACATACAACCAAAAATTTTAAAGAGCGTAAATCTTGGCCTTCTGACCTTTCTGCCTTGTTACAGGAATGCAAAGGCCTGGATATTCAGTTCCACCTACTGTCAGGAGAGCCTGGACACACACTGCCAACTTTTGTGAAAAAATTTAACTTTGGGGCAGTTGTGACTGACTTTAACCCAATCAGAATCTCTCTTCAGTGGAATGAGGCAGTTAAAAAGGACCTTCCCTCCGATATACCTTTCATTCAGGTGTGCCATTAATTATTTTTTGCTTTGTGCTTTTGCATTTTCTTTGATTTACACCTCATTCAACTTCACCCTCACTCATCCTACCCTAACATTTCTCTGCTGTCCATTATCAGATTAATAATTAAGCATAAAAGAAAATATTAATTATTTTAAAACTACTTAGTAGGCTATTTTTAAAATTCAAGAAAAAGCTAATCTCTTTAATATTTTTAAAGTTATGGAGAAAATCAAGGAATAACATCTCAGGGCTTTTATGTCACATGACTAGGGATGCACCGAATGTTCGGCAATTGAAATTATTCGGCCGAAAATAGCAAAACTCATTCTGGCCCGATCAAGTGAAAAAATGAATACATTTTACCGAACAATAAGGTCTTTGATGACATGATCAAATAGCAACCTATGTAAGACTCTTTTTATGTGGTCGAATGTAAATTGAACAGTTTGAACAAATCAGATAGCTTTTCAATTAGAGAAGTAAAAAGGCCCGATAATGTTTGCTGGAATGTGAAAAAAGTTTATTGTTAAAAAAATGTAGTAAAAATTACATTCTAAAAATGTTATTTTACTTATGCAGTGGTAAGAAAATTGGCAAAATAATTAGGAAAATGAAAAAAACATGTTTGGTTTTTCAGTATTCAGTCTTTTATCAGTCCCTCCAGAAAAACGTGATTATGCCATCGCATGATTTAAGGCATAATCAAAGTCTGCATATTTATGGGGGACCCATTTTTTCAAATACGCCGCACTTTCGCAGCATAAATTGCAGATTTCCGTGCACAAAATGTGCAAAAAAATTTCATAATCCCCACATGTTCGTAGCAAAAATTTCTTAGCAGAAAGTTGAACAATGTTGCTTTTACCTCACACAAGTGCAGCCATGTCCCCTGTTGCCATGGGAACGTTATGAAGTGTCGTGATTATGTGACGTGAACATCATTTAAAAGCTGCAAAAGCTGAAATCAGTTTTTGCACGTTCCCGCAGTTTTTGCACGTTCCCGCAGTTTTTGCACGTTCCCGCAGTTTTTGCAAGTTCCCGCAGTTTTTGCAAGTTCCCGCAGTTTTTGCAAGTTCCCGCAGTTTTTGCAAGTTCCCGCAATCTCGTCACATAAAATTGCATAAATATTCCACATATTTTTGCATTTTTTAAGAAAACCTGCCGCAAGATCAAGCATTTTTGCCCGCAACAATCACAAATAAACTGTGTTTTTCTGGAAGGACTGTTTTATTTTATTTGCCTTCAGCCAAGAATTTTTCTTTTGGTGCATCCCTACAAATGACCATTGGTGTAGTATGTACGTATTTTAAACCATTGTAAATTTACATCAAGGTTGATGCACATAACGTGGTACCATGCTGGGAGGCATCTGGAAAGCTGGAATATGGAGCCAGGACTATAAGGGGGAAAATCACCAATCTTCTTTCAGAATTCCTCACAGAGATCCCACCTGTGGACACGCACCCGTACGCCGCTTCTCATACAGCAGAGGTTCGATTAGGGATTTTCCCACAATTGCAGCAAATTTGATGTTTATGTTACCAAGCAGTATTTATAAATGCATCATGACTTGTTAATCCCTAAAAATGATGTTTTCCACTGTTATCTTCTTACTGGATGTTGTTGTTTCTTTGTGCTTCAGCCGATAGACTGGGAGAAGGTGCTGTCGTCTCTTGAAGTGGATCGGAGTGTTGGCGAGGTAGACTGGGCCCAGCCCGGCACCTCTGGTGGTATGGCCATGCTTGAGTCCTTCATTGATCAGCGACTGCGTCTGTTTGCCACCAAGAGGAACGATCCCAACAGTGATGCTGTCAGTAATCTCTCACCCTGGATCCACGCAGGTCAGTCTGCAGTCTAAACCAAACTACATATGATGTGAAATGACAGTTGTACAGATATTTCTGTTTTATTTTTTACTAAAGGTCAGCTCTCCGCTCAGCGTGTCGTGAGGCAGGTCAAACGAGAGAAAGGCTTTAGTGAGTCAGTAGCCTCATTTACAGAAGAGCTGGTCGTGCGACGGGAGCTCGCTGACAACTTCTGTTTTTACAATCCCAACTACGACAACATATCAGGTGTGTGGTGTTGTCAGCTTACGTTTTTGTAATTTTTTCAAATAAGAAAACACTCTAGTTCAAAAATACATTTTGTTTGAATGTTTGTTTATATTTTTGCACAGGTGCGTATGATTGGGCGAAGAAGACTTTGCAGCAGCATGCCAAAGATCGTAGAGAGTACGTTTACAACAAAGAGCAGCTGGAGAACGCCAAAACGTATGATCAACTGTGGAATGCAGCACAGGTAGATATAAAATTACTACAGTATTAGTCTAAAAACCTAAACGAATATTTTGAATTTGATGTAATGTACGGTCAGCATTAGTTGGATAATGTCAGTAGCAACATACAATAGTTTAAACTTGCATGTGTAAAGCAAACATTGCTTTTACAGTAATGCATTTACAAAATGAAATACACAGTGTAAAACCTTAACCTTAAGAAAACTGTCAATATTTGTCTGCATTGTTTGTGTAAAGTAATATAAAGTAATATCTATATTAAATTTAAATGTCATGACCACATAAGGTAATTAAGCACAGACAGTTTTGCAGTTTTGTCATAAACCAAATAGTTATTCTTTAAGAAAATATAAGCCTTACAATTGACCTTTTAAACCATGTGAAACTCTGGCTTGATTTATTTTTAATGTAAGTGCACTAACTTAAGTACCTTTTTGACTTCCACAGTACTTTGTAATGAAAATATTGCTCAGTGCAATATAACAATCAATGAATGTCTTGAAATTGTGTTTGCTTGTTTGATGTATAGCGACAGCTGGTGCAAGAAGGAAAGATGCATGGGTTCCTTCGCATGTACTGGGCAAAGAAGATCCTGGAATGGACTGCGTCCCCCGAAGAAGCCCTCTCTATTGCTTTATACCTGAATGATCACTATTCTTTAGACGGATGTGATCCCAACGGATTTGTGGGTGAGAAACGTGATGTTTTGATTGCTCTATTAGATCAAATACATTATTATGATACACTATTTATCAAATAATTCATTATTGATTATTGGCTTTATTAAAGGAAAAGTCAATTTTCTTAAAACAAAAATCCAGATAATTTACTCACCACCATGTCATCCAAAATGTTGATGTCTTTCTTTGTTCAGTCGAGAAGAAATTATGTTTTTTGAGGAAAACATTGCAGGATTTTTCTCATTTTAATGTACTTTAATAGAGCCCAACGCTTAATACTTAACTCAAAACTTAACAGTTTTTTCAACAAGAGTTTCAAAGGACTCTAAACGATCCCAAATGAAGAATAAGTGTCTTATCTAGTGAAACGATTGTCATTTTTGACAAGAAAAATAAAAAATATGCACTTTTAAACCACAACTTCTCGTGTAGGTCCGGTCCTGAAAAGCGCCAGCCCGACCTAACGTAAATGCGTAGTGACTTTTGCTGTGGATTATTATGTTGATTTTTCTTTATTATTCCTCACAGGTTGTATGTGGTCTATCTGTGGCATTCATGACCAGGGTTGGGCAGAGAGACCCATTTTTGGGAAAATCCGTTACATGAATTATGCTGGTTGCAAGAGGAAGTTTGATGTAGCACAGTTTGAGAAGAAGTATGCTGCCACTGAAACTTCCAGAAAACACAAGAAATCCCCATAGTTTATTTCTAATGTATTTCTGAATCTAATGTGCATAAAAACTCCTACTGTACTGGTTTAAAAAGACTACATTTAAGGGGGAATGTTCTGGTAGACTTCTTTCACTGGTGAGATTACGCTTATTATTTGACAGACTATGGTCTACACAGGAAAAGGCCGGTTTTAACGTCTTGTTTATACATGTTTACTTATTTTAGTGCTAAATATACTCAGATCATTTGATCGTTGTGTATTGTTACATAGGACTTGCGGGACTGCAAGATCTAGACATTTTGTACTTTAATATAAATGCAATGTACTACAAAGAATTATGAGAGACCAAAATAAACCACATTTTAGGGATATTTTGTCTTGTTTAACCCAACTGGCTTGGTTCCCTACTCAAATCAAGTTATAAAGAGATATCAGCTTCTAAAAAGTAGCAACCATTTATAAAAGTGCTTTAGTTGGATTTGAGCACCAAAAATAGTAATAAATGTAAACAGACTTCATTTTTTGCGACTAGACAGTTTAATCTAATTGTATTCTGTTTATCAAACAAGACAAGCCAAAACTCAATGAAATGTTAAATATATCAGAATATATTCTTGGTTCTTCAAACTCCAGCAGGGCTGATGTGTACATTATAAAGTTGCTGAGTTCCTCCAGGATCTTTTTTTAGTAAGGCTCATTTCTCATAATGCTAATATTGCCACACACATCTGAATACCTTCAGTTTTTAGGAGGAACAATGGAAACTTAAAAATAAACAATTTAGATTCTGTGATGCTAAATCAGCTCATTCATTTTTTAGAGACAGTTAAAGGTTACTGAAAAAATGCAAAGCACAAAAATTCATATATATATTACAATGCAGAGATAGCACAGAGACTAGCACTTTGCAACCAGTTCAGCCAAAATAGCATAGATCATTATATTATAAACACGCCTTCGTTATATTATAGTTTTTACTTCTTGGAATAAAATGTTATTAACAAGATTTAATATTTTTTCTATTAAAACAAGACAGATGATTAATGACGATAGCAAATTTACACAAAACCTTTTTACTTTCAACAACCAGAACACAGAATCTAAAATGCCATGTTTTGTCTTGCATCATTCTAATTTACATTAGTCGGACAAATGTTTAGTATTGAGACGAGATATATTGCTTTGGCATTGCATTCACTTTTGGCTACCAGCCCCTATGATTTGAGAAGGAATTGCAATTACATGCTTGGTTTATTTATTCTTATTATTCTTATGATATTCAGGCAGTTATATCAGACACCGTTTTGTTTTATTTTATAATAACAAACCATAAAATTAAATGTAATGAAATGGTTTAAACAAACTATTTTAAGACAAGTCATTTTTCCAGACCAGTTATTAAGCAATAAGATGACAATAAGAAACTCAGAGAATACAAGGTAAATATTTATTTAAATCATTACAAGGAATGAGAAAGCGTGTTTAGTACATACTTTAACTGGAATTGCAACCGTTTTTCCTTTTCTGTTCTTTGTATTGGAACATAAGGGATAGTAGAAATATAGATACAGATTTTTTTTAAACTTAGATTTCTTAAAAACAAAATAAATAAATTTTTAAATAAAAAAATTAACAAACATGTAAAACATAAATAATGTTTATGGAATTGGATACTATTAAGTGCTTCAAAGTTCAGATTTGACTATTAAGTTGCTTTCATCCAAAGCAACTTACAGTACATTATGTTTAATACAAACGTGTGTTTCCTGGGTATTGAACCCATGACCTAACTATAGCTACAGGAACACTTTTGAACTTCGCCTTAAAATAGACATTATTTAGATCATTATGCCCCAAAGTACAGCATCAAAAATCAAGTACAAAAAATATAGTATCATATAGCCATTAAAATGTGATGTTTCACAAAGGCATATTTATTTACTGTTTAGAAGTTTAGTTAAGTCACTTGCTCATACTGTTTCCCACATTTTAGAATTAGTAAATTTATCTAAACAGTGGGATAATACAAATAGGAATTGTAATGAATATCCAAAATAAATGATAACTGCTTTATTTAAGTATCTTAAGTCTAGTCAAGAATGGCCTAGAATTTGTAAAAAAATTCAACCAATTTATCAACCATGTTGCATCCTGCTTTAAAACAGTATTGAAACCCTGTTAATGGCTCTTATTTAGTCCAAGTCATTCATTTTAAAGGCGGGGTGCATGATCTCTGAAAGCCAATGTTGATATTTGAAATCACCTAAATAAACACAGCCCAGTAGAATCTGGACCTTTTTTTGATAGACCCGCCCCACACACAACCCAAGCAACAATGTTAGCAGACACGCCCCTTACTGCTGATTGGCTACAAGTGCGTTTTGGTACTCTGCCCGACTCCCTTTTCCAAAGTGTTTTTAAAAAAAAACCAAAATAATCAATGTTTGCACAGATACAAGAACTTAGATCGCTCAAGCATACGCCTTCAGAGTCATAAAGTCTTTTATTATCATATGAAACTTTTTTTTTTATTATAATAAAGTGTACACTCCCCATGTTACTATTAAAGTGTTTTAATCACTACAACTTATGTTAACTTAAATTAATTTATATCAAGTGCTCTGACTACCAAGCAGCTACAAGTGATTTGGCATCGATTACAAGTAATCTCTCAGTAGTGTTTAGTGAGGTTGTGGCAGTCCACGCGGGTGAAACTTCACAGAGAGCGAGGAAGAACGAGAGGCAGAGAGCGTGCCAGAAACAACACTACGTAATGTGACCTTACTTATGGATAGCTGACGTTTGCGTTTTTGACACACCACCTCACGAAACATATCTCTGAAGCGTGAAGACATGAGGTTATACAGAATGGGATTGACCACTGAGCCCAGGTAGAAGAAGACACCAGACAGAAGATGCACATACTCATAGACGCTGTGCTGCTCTGCAGTCCAGGTGTCTATGTAGCTCCACATGACTCGATCAATGTGAAACGGTGCCCAGCAGATTCCAAACACGATCACCAATGCGCCTGTGAAACAGGCAAACAAAATGTATTTGCATTGATCAACAAAATATCAAATGATGTACACTGTAAAAATTGACAGCTGCTTTACTTAAAAAACTTACTTCGTTTGGTAATACCTAAAAAAAAAAAAAAGGTTAAGAAACTAACATTTTTGTCATTTTAAGCGAAACATTAAAGGGACAATCCACTTTTTTGAAAATCATTTTTCAGCTCCCCTAGAGTTAAACATTTGATTCTTATCCATTTAACTGATCTTCGGGTCTGGCACTACCACTTTTAGCATAGCTTAGCACAATATATTGAATCTAATTAGACCATTAGCATCGCGCTAAAAAATAACCAAAGAGTTTTGATATTTTTCCTATTTAAAATTTGACCTTTTTGTAGTTATATCATCTACTAAGAACGACGGGAAAATTAACAGTTGCGATTTTCTAGGCAGATATGGTTAAGAACTATACTCTCAAACTGGCGTAATAATCAAGAACTTTGCTGATGTAACATGGTTGCAGCAGGCGTAGTGATATTTTACGCACTGCTCGAAAATAGTCCCCTGATATTGAAAGTTTCTAAGGGGACTATTTTCGGGCACTGTGTAATATTATTGCGCCTGCTGCAGCCATGGTACATCAGCAAAGTCATTGATTATTACGCCAAAATGAGAGTATAGTTCTTAGCCATATTTGCCTAGAAAACTTTTAATTTTCTGTCGGTCTTAGGACCCAATGTAACTACAAAAAGGTCAACTTTTAAATAGGAAAAATATCAAAACTCTTTGGTTATTTTTTAGCGCGATGCTAATGCTCTAATCAGATTCAATGGATTGTGCTAAGCTATGCTAAAAGTGTTGGCGCCAGACCCGGAGATCAGCTGAATGGATTACAAAACGGTAAGAATCAAATGTTTACTGGAGCTGGGATATTAGCATATTTTTTTAAAAAAGTGTCAATTACTTCAATGGTCACACCTAAAATATTAAAACATTTCGAACTTAATTTTTTCTTAAAGTTGAAAAAAAACGTAATTTGTTTAAGTTGATACAACTTTTACTTTTTACAGTAAATACTGTAAAAAAATTTAGCTGCCTTAAATTTTTAAGTTAAATCAAATTGACCTTACAAGTTACTTTTTTATGTTTGATACAATTTAATTTATCAAATTCAATTAAGCAATTGCTATAACTTACTACTAACTGAAGTAGTAAATACTGCTAACAAACTAAATATATACTGTATTGTAATGTGATAAAATTACACTAGTGTTTACTCTGCTAGGATACACAAATGAATTTCCACAGAACGCCTAGGACCAATTTGATAAATCTATTTGTCAAAATGGCTCAAAACACCAAGTTGTTCTAAAAGCCATTTATTTTGAGATGCCACCTGGTTTGATGTTTTGTTATCTAAAGCAATGATTCACACATCTTTAGTGTGACAAAAGCGTCCAAATAGTTTTGGGGCAAATGTGTTTTAAAGTAAAACATAAACTGTTACTCTTGGCACACATCTGTACCACTGACAGTGTTTATGAAGTGAAGAATACATACCTAGATTTAAAGTGTTTCTTTAAGCATATGTTGAGATTCTAAGGTTGGCCACACAGTATAGTCCTGACCATGGATTACAAGAAGCCATGAAATGATACTATAACTAAATCAGATATCCTTTTGTTTACAATAACATGACAAGCGTCTGATAGAGCACAGATGGATATTTTCTGTTTATCAGGATTGAGTATTGGAAACATGTTCCATGAGGCTCCTTGAAGTTCAAGTATAGGCTTACGCAAATCACAGGCGAAGAATGTGCCGTATTTGGAGAGGTGGGGAAATTCTCAACACTCATTCCTTGCGTGCCTCTTTTTTTATTTATATATTTAGAGAACCAAAAACATCTTAATAAAATCTTGGATAAATCTTAGCATCTGAAGAGTATAATGATGTCTTTGTGTAAAACAAACAGCATAATTGGTTGGTATGACATGACAGTAAATGATTCCCTTTAAATGGGTTACTGCGGAATCTGATATACATATACACTTAAAGGGACATTCCACTTTTTTTGAAAATATGCTCATTTTCCAGCTCCCCTAGAGTTAAACATTTGATTTTTACCGTTTTGGAATCCATTCAGCTGATCTCCGGGTCTGGCACTAGCACTTTAAGCATAGCTTAGCATAATCCATTGAATCTGATTAGACCATTAGCATTGCGCTAAAAATAACCAAAGAGTTTCGATATTTAAAACTTGACTCTTCTGTAGTTACATCGTGTACTAAGACCGACGGAAAATTAAAAGCCGCGATTGTCTAGGCAGATATGGTTAGGAACTATACTCTCAAACTGGCGTAATAATCAAGGACTTTGCTGATGTAACATGGCTGCAGCAGGCGTAGTGATATTACGCACTGCCCGAAAATAGTCCCCTTGGTTACATTCAATAGCAGGGGAGTATTTTCGGACACTGCATAATATCACTATGCCTTCGCAAAAATATCAAAACCCTTTTGTTATTTTTTAGTGCGATGCTAATGGTCTAATCGGATTCAATGGATTGTGCTAAGCTATGCTAAAAGTGCTAGCACCAGACGCGGAGATCAGCTGAATGGATTCCAAAACGGTTAGAATCAAATGTTTAACTCTAGGGGAGCTGGAAAATGAGGATATTTTCAAAAAAAGTGGGATGTCCTGTTAAAAAAGCTGTTGTTTCAACATTGTAAGAAATTATTAATTGGTTCAACTTAAAAAAGTAAGTTACCTTGTTACCTGAGTTATTCAACTAAGTTGACACAATATATTTTACACAACATTTTCCAGTCAACTAATAGTTTTAAGTCAAATCAACTCTGGTAACCAGGTAACTTACTTTTTTTAAGTTGAACAAATTTTTTTTTTGTTTACAGTCAACCCATTGGGTTTAAATTAACCTATACATTTGGGGTTGTTTTAACCCCAAATGCATAGATTGAGAACACTAAACCAACGGCTGAGTTGTCCATACTTTGTCCAACCACGAGTTAAAACAACTCAGCATTTTTTTTAAGTGTACATATTGTAAAAACTTTAAGTTGCTTTATTAAGGGCATCTGTAAAATGCTCATATGGTGGCCTACAGGTACCAACATCATGTTTGACAACTGGGATAGCAGCCATTTGGAACTCACAAAGCATTTTAATGACTTGGCGATGACTTGCCCTTTGATGCAATCCGTCTTCACTGAGACCAGCTGTTGACTCGAAACACACTCTTTCTCGATGCAACTGCAGGCCGATCAACACATACAGCACACTGATCATCAGCATGGGCACTACGAAGAACAGCAGTGCCGTCACCTGCACCAATAAATTGTAGATCCAGGTGTCACGCACTAGAGCACAGACGGCCGACTCTGGGAACGTGAGTCCAAAACGGGGTTTTACCATTGCAATGCCATGTAGACTGGTATTGGGCAAAGCACACAATAGAGAGACTACCCATAATGCAATGATGACACGCTTGGCATGGGCATTCGTCGCTGAGTATTTGGCACGGAGGGGATGCACTACTGCTCTGTAACGTTCTGCGCTGAGAGCGGTCACGTTGAGCACTGAAGCAAAGCAGACCGTTTCAAACAGGCAGGTCTTGAAGTAGCAGCCGGCAGCTCCTAACAGAAACGGATAATTGCTCCAGAGTTCATAAAGCTCTAATGGAAGACCCAGCAATAGCACCAAGAGGTCAGAAATCGCCAAACTGAACAGGTAGTAGTTTGTTGTCGTGCGCATGATGCGGTGCCGGGCGATGACAGTACAAGTCAGGCTGTTGCCCAGAACACCCACTACAAAGATAAGCAGGTAGATCACACACATGGGCAGGAAGAAAGGAGAACGGCAAGACCCCAGGATCTTCTCCAAATAAGCACTGCGACTCAGGCAAAGATCCGCCATGTCCTCTGCGCTGAGACACTCGGTCCCTTCGGGGCACCATGATGTGTTCACTGTTATGTACAGGGGATCTGGTGATGAGCAGTTGAACTGGATCATTGATGACCGAGAGGAAATTTCTGCAGAGGTCAGGACAAAGACAAACAGACCATTAAATGTGGGGTTGTTGTGCAACAATGACCCAGCATTTGGGTTAAAATAGCCCAGCATCAGGTCAGTTTTAACCCAGGGGTGTGCTCTGTCCAATATGTACCCAGCATGGGTTAAAATACCCCAGCCAAAAATACCCCAGCCAAGTGGCTTATGTTATATAAAGACTAACCTGTTTTAAAATAATTAGGATTTTTTTAATATTATAAATGACATAAAATCAGAGTAAAAAAGTGTTTGGGTTGTAATTTAACCTATGCTTGGTTGTTTTAACCCATTTTTGGGTCAAATATAAATATTTTCTGAGTTGATTTAACCCAACGGCCTGGGTTTGTTCCTTTTTGACCCATTTTTTTAGAATGTATTAATATACTGCTTGTGTTTTAAATTTTTTATTGATTTGGATGGAAAGTAGGTGGAAAAATGCTCTTTTTTTATTTAAAAAATATGAAAATGTGAAACATGATTTACATTCATGGTCAGAATTATTGGCACCCTTGGTAAATATGAGCAAAGAAGCCTGTAAAAATAAACATTTGTATTGGTTATCAATTAGAACTTTTAGTAAAAAATTCATAAAACTTTTCATTTTGAATTGAGTTGAAAATCTTTAAATAAATGTTTTTTATTTTCAGTGTACTTTGGGCACAATTAATAGCACAATTTTATTCAATACTTTTTCGAAAAGCTTCTTGCCAAGATAAAAGTAAAATGTAAACCCACATAAAAATATATTAAAATTTATTACAATCAACGGTAGTACAATTTCTAGATACTGTAGTGTTTTATCTTGCAACTTACCATAGTAGAAATTAAAGGTGTTGATACATTCAGTCTTTTATTACAGACTCAAGGTCCAGATTAAAATTAAAAAAATAAAACAAGACAATAGGACAATATAAACAACCCACAGCATCCATCAGATACAATAAAAAGTTACAAAATGTAACAATACCAATGTCTCCACAGCTTTGACTGATACAGTGTAGTACTAACCCTTATATTTGATAGACCCACAATAATCTCTTTTTTGAATCATATAGCCAGTAAAAAATCTATACATAAGAGTTTATTAGTCCACTATACTTAATATTACAATAATAAACCACAGTTTATACTACTGTAATACTTAAGTATTTTAAAAGTATTTTTACTGTGCATGGGTGCTATAATAAAATAATGGTTAATTTAAGGATGCAAATGTTCTTTTCATGCTCATACATTGCCTTATAGACCACTTCATTATCAGAGAGAGAGGGGAAGGGGGGAGATTAAATAAAGATGCTAACTTACCTGTGAAAACTCTTGTTAAAGTGTCCTGTAGTCCTCTGCTTGTGCTTCACATATCCCTCATTCCCATCAGATTAAACACCAGTATCAGTTGAGATGCAGTGCTGTGGAGTAATCTGACATTCACTATCATGCAATGAGGAGACACGATAAATGTGAAACACATGCAGGCTGTTTTTCTTTTAACTAGACTCTCTCCATTTATTCTCCTTTCGCCCCCTCCTTCCAAATGATGTAGGCTCTTTAAACAACCCCTCTCTGTTTTCCAAGTACTTGTAACTGTCAGAATGAAATAGTTCAACTAAACAAGCATACTGTAATAACTTTTACCAGTCTTTTACCTGCCATCTTAATGAATACTCACCCTAGTCATGAGAACATACATGTAAATATGCAATGGGGGTCTAAATTGTTAAAGCACTAATGAAAATAAATGTTGTTATTATAGTATAAGCATAACAATTTGAAGGAAAAGTTGGATTGAAACGTCACTGTAGATTTTCTTTTCCTTTATTTGGTAGCTCCATTTTGCTTTCATAACATGCACATGAACTGACATGGACCTCGTTTTTGCAAAACCTGATGATCCATCTTATATCAGCATGGTTTGAGACAGCTTCAAAGCAGGCATGTGTGCTTTAATGGAAGCATGAAAATGTGACCTTTGTACAAAAACGTTCACATGTTACAAATTTGCTAGATGTAAAAAGACATAATCATGAAAAGCCCAGAATTTAAACCAAACCTGAAAAAAATAAATCTGAGTGGATGTAAATGTTATGTAGTTTCAATCAGTAATAATATTAACAATAAAAAGTTAAATTCGTATCTTTACATTAATATATCTAGTTTTAATCTAATCAACATTTGTTCAAAACACAAGACAATGGGAATTTATCTAAGTAATTCCAGCCAATCTTTCTAGGTGCAACCACACAACAAACAATAACCTTGTTTAATTCACTTAAAATAATTATGCTCAATTTTGTGCCTTGTCCAAATAACTTAATTGAAACAAGTAAGTACAACTTGACCCACTTAAATTTGTAAAAATGACCTTAACTCAATTATTTTGTTTTCGGACTACATGAATGATTTTTGTTGATATTACTAAATGGGCAGTGGATCTGTATTTCCCAGCATGCTTTGTATGGAACTACATTTGAAGAGTATATTCTGCACTTTAAAGGCACACCATGGAACTCTTTGGCCACTAGGGGGTGCAAGACATGTATTTTTCACGTCTAGCGCCCCTAGAGGCCACAAGTGCCTCAGCACTGTCGCAAAGGAAAAGAAGACAACTCTTTAGGTCACAAAGTGTGCCTTCAAGCATGTCATATAATATATTTTCATTTTTTTTTAACATAGCTCACGTTTACAAGCCAATTGTAACGGTGGTCTCTTTTTAAACTCTCAAAGTAGCCTCCAGTAAAATTCACGTAAAAAAATAGTGTTCGGGCGCCAGACAGGACTTATATATGCATGCGATATAACATTACTTGGACAAAAGCATGAGGGCCAAGTCAGAATCGGTCGAAACCCTTCCTCCTTCTTTAGTTCACGCCAGCGTGAACGCTGGCCCAATATAATTGATCCTCATCCTTCTTTTTATTCTGTCACTCTCCCGTTTTTCTCTTTCAGGTCTCCTCCAACAAAACCTTGGGTTTCTTTTTCTTAGTTGCTGCTTCGGCCATGACAAAAACATCAGGAAAATAAATAGTTGCACTTTCAGTCCGAATTTGAGGAAGTGGAGGAAGTGACGTATGCCGTAAAGCAGATTTTTGTAGTTTTTTGTTTTGTGCTTGGGTTACTACCCGAAACCCCAAGTTTAAAAGTAAGAATAAAAGCGATACAGACCACATCAGGCTATGGTGGACATGTCATTCAACCTATTTTAAGTCGATGTACCATCACAAGGGTCTTGACAATATATTATGATGGTTAAGTAGTTTGTACAAAGACTAGTCTTGTTCGATCTACTTAATAAAATCATGCAAATAAATGCATCATGTTTTTTAGGTAAACCAAGCAAAACATTTTTATCAGTGTTTATTGCATTGCACTTTTCCTTCGTGTTTCTCACTGCCAGTAACTGTTGATGCTGGAAAAAGAAAGTCATATTTTTCTGTAATAAATAATGTCATATTAGTATTAACAAAATACAAAATGGAGGCCTCTTTGTGGTCTGTGGTCTTCAATATCCCTAAAAGGAAGTTTGGAGTATGTGTTTTGGAAACCCTCCACCACTTCGGTACAAACATTGTGAAACTATGCTTTGAGAGGTCATATAGGAGAGAGACTTTTACTGCATGTTGAATGACAAATATACTGTACATCAAAGAAAACCTTATATCTTCAGAGCGCAACTGCCAGAAAATCTAAAAATATAGCAGTGTGACTTAACTATATTCCTGCCCTGCATGGCCAGTGACATCAAGTCGTAAATTGTGCTTTGATTGCTTGTTAAAATACTTTATGCAGTAAACCATCAATTACAAAGAGTAAAGACCAGTTGGTATTGTATTATTGATATATAAGTTCTATCCAGTTGAAAAGGAAGTATCTGCAAACTACCAAGTTGAAGAAACCAAAGGGGTTTCAGTAAAAATTTTGATAAGACATTCAAAGACTCATCCTAAAGGCAAAGTTTCATTAACATAGCTGGGTGGTACGGCTTGATTTCGGATGTCTATCATATCTCTGCATTTGGCTTTGTTCATTGTGTGCTCACTCCTGACCAGCTTCCCAATTCCAATGTGACAGGGATGTTATTAACATAGAGAACGACCAACAGGAGCTTGTTTCCTTATTACTGCAGCCAGAATCATTTATGGGGTCACTTTGACAAACACCATACACTCCCATAAATTTTTTTCAAAGGAGTCATTTTATATGAAGCTGTCAAACGCAGATGACCGTAAATTCATCTGTAAATAGATATTTCTAGCTTAAAAGATGCATCCAAGACTGCTACTAAACTACATGATATTAAAGGCTGTTTCTGGATATAACTGAAGTAACAATGTGGCAGATTTTCAGCTGCTAGCGGCAAGTCCGTACTCTATGGGCAGTAAAGCGGAAGATTGTCCTTCACAGTCAATCTATTTGAGCTCCAGACTCTAACATTAAATTATGTTACTGTAAAATCTTTCATCACAATGTTAAGTGTGCAATAACAGAAAAGATGGGCGTCTATGATGGACATGACTATTTGGGACTTTTTATTATTGAGGGTTAAATAGATCAAACAATGCAGTATTTGTTTATTGTTAAGTGTATCTTAATTAATGTCTGTAAAAAAACACTGCATGAAACGAAGCAAAATGTTTTGCCAATTCGTCAGTGTGTGTGGATGAATTTGTAATTTGCAAAATGCAAATTGAATACAAGAACTTGATGATTTTTGAACACAAGGCCCATACAAGGGGTTAATAGTGCTGGAGTCCCAAGAGAAACAGACATTTGTCTTTAGTTGCAGCAAAGAGGTATCATATGGAAGTGTATATAAATCTTTTACAAGATATAGTATGTGTATAACAAACATAATGTTTGAGTAAAAGCAAAGAAAGTTGGTAATGTATATGTAAGTGCTTTAAACATCAAAGTACTTTTTCATCCTTCTGCCCGTGATTCTGTGGAGAGCTGTAGATTCCTCTGACATCAAACAGCTGGACAGGCAATGGATAAAGGATAAACCTTGTGACAGACCCTGCGGCTCTGGTGCCAAATCATGCAGATGAGCTCATGCATCTGAACCATACACAACAGAATCAAAGGCGTGGATGGTGAGCTTTCATATTGCAGATGCTCCAGTAAGTTCGGTTTAGACAGTAGAGAATGAATGTCGTAAGCACAATGTTATTGTGTTGACTGCCAAAATAATTTTGTGTTTGTGTGTACAAAAGGATTTGGCTCACTTTATATGTATATATGTATATGTATATATAAATATAGTCTGACACCATAAAGTGAAAATTAAAATTGAACTGACCTCTTTTAAATCATTTGTGTTACATTTTTTCAAGAGACTGTAATGCCACCTTTCTGTAGTGTCTTATGTTTACCACAAGAGGGCTGATTGTTTCCGTTTTGTCTATTATCTATATTTTGGGTTCCATTAGCATGTGGCTTGGCTTCTTTTGTTAAAATATACACAATAAGTTGATTTTGACAACAGCTATGCAGCAAAACAGAACCAGCATATTAGGCACCATAACAAAAGGACTCATTGTGGACTTTAGGAGGATCTGCTCACACGCCCATTGACATGACTGGCAATCCCAGATTCTTTGGCTCTACAAATTCCTGATGACCTCACTTGTGCAACACTGAAACTACAACTTATACAATGCCAGATAAAATGTAACATAGCCATGTCATGTTCTGTTGAACCAGTTTGGAAATAAGCAGAGATTACGAGTTTGTTTTTAAGGTCACTTTGGTGGATAGAGATATAAAGCAGAACTGGCATAGGCCTATTTTGTAAAACGTAATTCTGGCAAATAAGAACATTCATACATTTATGAATTAATCTTTAAGATGCTTTATTTTATGATGCGTTATAGTATTTTACAGTAATGACAATTACTTTTGATGTAGGAATTGTAACAAGTAAAACATTTGTATCAAAATAAGAAGAATTATTTTTATTATTTGCAAGATGTAAACAACCATCAATTGATCTATAAATTGGGAGTGTACATCAGCACAATTCAGTATAGCATCTAAATAAAGTAGTTGGACTATTCATTGTAATATTTTCCCAGACTGTCTGAAAACAAAGTGGCGCTGTTTCTTAACATAATCATTAGATGGGCGCGAATTTTTAAGGCGCTGCGCAGACTTATCAACATATGACATCAAAGTACCGCGATACAAAATGAAAAAGCTGTGCTCTCGCGGTACTTTGATGTCATTCCATTATGGTCTGCGCTACGCTGCATGACGTCACACACCTACTGTCAAGCAAGCTTATCCACGAGTCCAAGAGGGCGTTACTCAAAACAGACAACGTCAAGAGTAAACGAAACTCAATGAAAAGTGATTAACTTCAAACACACCAATTCAGCGCTATATGGAGCCTACGAATTTACAGGTAAACACAAGAACTGAGTAATGTCATAGTGTCTATGGTTGAATTACAGTTACAGAACTGTGTTCGGGTTTTTGTAAAAGTCTGTTTCACATTCATTCACTGCGCAGCGCAAAATCACCGGATTCAATATTCGTCAGCAGAGTTGTGTTTTAACAAATTTAAAGTAAAAACAATTCAGAAAGTAAGACACGTTTGATTTTCTCTAAACCATGTGGGCTTCTTGGCAGCATCTGCTTAACTAAGTTACAAGTAACGTTATATTTCCTATGATATGTGAATATTTTAAAAGTAGACAGCTATCTGTGTTTTGAGACAGCCATATTATTCCCAAGAGTACATAATAATGGTTTCAGTGGGACGAATGTTTTTAAATATATAAAATTGTTTTGTAGATTTTGATTAGACTCATGCAAATATGAATCTATATTAGACTCTAAATCTATGTAAGACTTATTATAATCAGAATTCCCCCCAGCCTCTGTTTAAGACTCATATTCTGAAATCTTTCCAGACTCGTGATAATCTAAATCTGTTTTAGACTCATATTCTGAATTCTTCCCAGACTCGTGATAATCTAAATCTGTTTTATAGTCATAATCTGAATTCTTCCCAGACTCGTGATAATCTAAATCTGTTTTAGACTCATATTCTGAATTCTTCCCAGACTCGTGATAATCTAAATCTGTTTTATAGTCATAATCTGAATTCTTCCCAGACTCTTGATAATCTAAATCTGTTTTAGACTCATATTCTGAATTCTTCCCAGACGTGTGGTAATCTTAATCTGTTTTATAGTCATAATCTGAATTCTTCCCAGACTCTTGATAATCTAAATCTGTTTTAGACTCATATTCAGAATTATTTTCCAGTGTGATAATCTAAATCTGTTTATAGTCATAATCTGAATTCTTCCCAGACTCGTGATAATCTAAATCTGTTTTATAGTCATAATCTGAATTCTTCCCAGACTATTGATAATCTAAATCTGTTTTAGACTCATATTCTGAATTCTTCCCAGACGTGTGGTAATCTTAATCTGTTTTATAGTCATAATCTGAATTCTTCCCAGACTCTTGATAATCTAAATCTGTTTTAGACTCATATTCAGAATTATTTTCCAGTGTGATAATCTAAATCTGTTTATAGTCATAATCTGAATTCTTCCCAGACTCGTGATAATCTAAATCTGTTTTAGACTCATATTCAGAATTATTTTCCAGTGTGATAATCTAAATCTGTTTATAGTCATAATCTGAATTCTTCCCAGACTATTGATAATCTAAATCTGTTTTAGACTCATATTCTGAATTCTTCCCAGACGTGTGGTAATCTTAATCTGTTTTATAGTCATAATCTGAATTCTTCCCAGACTCTTGATAATCTAAATCTGTTTTAGACTCATATTCAGAATTATTTTCCAGTGTGAAAATCTAAATCTGTTTATAGTCATAATCTGAATTCTTCCCAGACTCGTGATAATCTTAATCTGTTTTATAGTCATAATCTGAATTCTTCCCAGACTCTTGATAATCTAAATCTGTTTTAGACTCATATTCAGAATTATTTTCCAGTGTGATAATCTAAATCTGTTTATAGTCATAATCTGAATTCTTCCCAGACTCTTGATAATCTAAATTTATTTTATAGTCATAATCTGAATTCTTCCCAGACTCGTGATAATCTAAATCTGTTTTAGACTCATATTCTGAATTCTTCCCAGACTCGTGATAATCTAAATCTGTTTTATAGTCATAATCTGAATTCTTCCCAGACTCGTGATAATCTAAATCTGTTTTAGACTCATATTCTGAATTCTTCCCAGACTCGTGATAATCTAAATCTGTTTTATAGTCATAATCTGAATTCTTCCCAGACTCTTGATAATCTAAATCTGTTTTAGACTCATATTCTGAATTCTTCCCAGACGTGTGGTAATCTTAATCTGTTTTATAGTCATAATCTGAATTCTTCCCAGACTCTTGATAATCTAAATCTGTTTTAGACTCATATTCAGAATTATTTTCCAGTGTGATAATCTAAATCTGTTTATAGTCATAATCTGAATTCTTCCCAGACTCTTGATAATCTAAATTTATTTTATAGTCATAATCTGAATTCTTCCCAGACTCGTGAAAATCTAAATCTGTTTTAGACTCATATTCTGAATTCTTCCCAGACTCGTGATAATCTAAATCTGTTTAATAGTCATAATCTGAATTCTTCCCAGACTCTTGATAATCTAAATCTGTTTTATAGTCATAATCTGAATTCTTCCCAGACTCTTGATAATCTAAATCTGTTTTAGAGTCATATTCAGAATTATTTTCCAGTGTGATAATCTAAATCTGTTTATAGTCATAATCTGAATTCTTCCCAGACTCTTGATAATCTAAATTTATTTTATAGTCATAATCTGAATTCTTCCCAGACTCGTGATAATCTAAATCTGTTTTAGACTCATATTCTGAATTCTTCCCAGACTCGTGATAATCTAAATCTGTTTAATAGTCATAATCTGAATTCTTCCCAGACTCTTGATAATCTAAATCTGTTTTAGACTCATATTCTGAATTCTTCCCAGACTCGTGATAATCTAAATCTGTTTAATAGTCATAATCTGAATTCTTCCCAGACTCGTGATAATCTAAATCTGTTTTATAGTCATAATCTGAATTCTTCCCAGACTCTTGATAATCTAAATCTGTTTTAGAGTCATATTCAGAATTATTTTCCAGTGTGATAATCTAAATCTGTTTATAGTCATAATCTGAATTCTTCCCAGACTCTTGATAATCTAAATTTATTTTATAGTCATAATCTGAATTCTTCCCAGACTCGTGATAATCTAAATCTGTTTTAGACTCATATTCTGAATTCTTCCCAGACTCGTGATAATCTAAATCTGTTTAATAGTCATAATCTGAATTCTTCCCAGACTCTTGATAATCTAAATCTGTTTTATAGTCATAATCTGAATTCTTCCCAGACTCTTGATAATCTAAATCTGTTTTAGACTCATATTCAGAATTATTTTCCAGTGTGATAATCTAAATCTGTTTATAGTCATAATCTGAATTCTTCCCAGACTCTTGATAATCTAAATTTGTTTTATAGTCATAATCTGAATTCTTCCCAGACCCGTGATAATCTAAATCTGTTTTATAGTCATAATCTGAATTCTTCCCAGACTCTTGATAATCTAAATCTGTTTTATAGTCATAATCTGAATTCTTCCCAGACTCTTGATAATCTAAATCTGTTTTAGACTCATATTCAGAATTATTTTCCAGTGTGATAATCTAAATCTGTTTTATAGTCATAATCTGAATTCTTCCCAGACTCTTGATAATCTAAATCTGTTTTAGACTCATATTCAGAATTATTTTCCAGTGTGATAATCTAAATCTGTTTATAGTCATAATCTGAATTCTTCCCAGACTCTTGATAATCTAAATTTATTTTATAGTCATAATCTGAATTCTTCCCAGACTCGTGAAAATCTAAATCTGTTTTAGACTCATATTCTGAATTCTTCCCAGACTCGTGATAATCTAAATCTGTTTAATAGTCATAATCTGAATTCTTCCCAGACTCTTGATAATCTAAATCTGTTTTATAGTCATAATCTGAATTCTTCCCAGACTCTTGATAATCTAAATCTGTTTTAGAGTCATATTCAGAATTATTTTCCAGTGTGATAATCTAAATCTGTTTATAGTCATAATCTGAATTCTTCCCAGACTCTTGATAATCTAAATTTATTTTATAGTCATAATCTGAATTCTTCCCAGACTCGTGATAATCTAAATCTGTTTTAGACTCATATTCTGAATTCTTCCCAGACTCGTGATAATCTAAATCTGTTTAATAGTCATAATCTGAATTCTTCCCAGACTCTTGATAATCTAAATCTGTTTTAGACTCATATTCTGAATTCTTTCCAGACTCGTGATAATCTAAATCTGTTTAATAGTCATAATCTGAATTCTTCCCAGACTCGTGATAATCTAAATCTGTTTTATAGTCATAATCTGAATTCTTCCCAGACTCTTGATAATCTAAATCTGTTTTAGAGTCATATTCAGAATTATTTTCCAGTGTGATAATCTAAATCTGTTTATAGTCATAATCTGAATTCTTCCCAGACTCTTGATAATCTAAATTTATTTTATAGTCATAATCTGAATTCTTCCCAGACTCGTGATAATCTAAATCTGTTTTAGACTCATATTCTGAATTCTTCCCAGACTCGTGATAATCTAAATCTGTTTAATAGTCATAATCTGAATTCTTCCCAGACTCTTGATAATCTAAATCTGTTTTATAGTCATAATCTGAATTCTTCCCAGACTCTTGATAATCTAAATCTGTTTTAGACTCATATTCAGAATTATTTTCCAGTGTGATAATCTAAATCTGTTTATAGTCATAATCTGAATTCTTCCCAGACTCTTGATAATCTAAATTTGTTTTATAGTCATAATCTGAATTCTTCCCAGACCCGTGATAATCTAAATCTGTTTTATAGTCATAATCTGAATTCTTCCCAGACTCTTGATAATCTAAATCTGTTTTATAGTCATAATCTGAATTCTTCCCAGACTCTTGGTAATCTAAATCTTTTTTAGACTCATATTCAGAAAAATTTTCCAGACTCGTGATGATCTAAATCTGTTTTAGACTCATATTCTGAATTCTTCGACTCGTGATAATCTAAATCTGTTTTAGACTCATAATCTGAATTCTTCCCAGACTCTTGATAATCTAAATCTGTTTTGGACTCATTTTCTGAATTCTTCCCAGACTCTTGATAATCTAAATCTGTTTTATAGTCATAATCTGAATTCTTCCCAGACTCGTGATAATCTAAATCTGTTTTAGACTCATATTCTGAATTCTTCCCAGACTCGTGATAATCTAAATCTGTTTTATAGTCATAATCTGAATTCTTCCCAGACTCGTGATAATCTAAATCTGTTTTATAGTCATAATCTGAATTCTTCCCAGACTCGTGATAATCTAAATCTGTTTTAGACTCATATTCTGAATTCTTCCCAGACTCGTGATAATCTAAATCTGTTTTATAGTCATAATCTGAATTCTTCCCAGACTCTTGATAATCTAAATCTGTTTTAGACTCATATTCTGAATTCTTCCCAGACGTGTGGTAATCTAAATCTGTTTTATAGTCATAATCTGAATTCTTCCCATACTCTTGATAATCTAAATCTGTTTTAGACTCATATTCTGAATTCTTCCCAGACGTGTGGTAATCTAAATCTGTTTTATAGTCATAATCTGAATTCTTCCCAGACTCTTGATAATCTAAATCTGTTTTAGACTCATATTCAGAATTATTTTCCAGTGTGATAATCTAAATCTGTTTATAGTCATAATCTGAATTCTTCCCAGACTCTTGATAATCTAAATTTGTTTTATAGTCATAATCTGAATTCTTCCCAGACCCGTGATAATCTAAATCTGTTTTATAGTCATATTCTGAATTCTTCCCAGACTCGTGAAAATCTAAATCTGTTTAAGACTCATATTCTGAATTCTTCCCAGACTCGTGATAATCTAAATCTGTTTAATAGTCATAATCTGAATTCTTCCCAGACTCTTGATAATCTAAATCTGTTTTATAGTCATAATCTGAATTCTTCCCAGACTCTTGATAATCTAAATCTGTTTTAGACTCATATTCAGAATTATTTTCCAGTGTGATAATCTAAATCTGTTTATAGTCATAATCTGAATTCTTCCCAGACTCTTGATAATCTAAATTTGTTTTATAGTCATAATCTGAATTCTTCCCAGACCCGTGATAATCTAAATCTGTTTTATAGTCATATTCTGAATTCTTCCCAGACTCGTGAAAATCTAAATCTGTTTAAGACTCATATTCTGAATTCTTCCCAGACTCGTGATAATCTAAATCTGTTTAATAGTCATAATCTGAATTCTTCCCAGACTCTTGATAATCTAAATCTGTTTTATAGTCATATTCTGAATTCTTCCCAGACTCGTGATGATCTAAAGCTGTTTAATAGTCATAATCTGAATTCTTCCCAGACTCTTGATAATCTAAATCTGTTTTATAGTCATAATCTGAATTCTTCCCAGACTCGTGATAATCTTAATCTGTTTAATAGTCATAATCTGAATTCTTCCCAGACTCGTGAAAATCTAAATCTGTTTAATAGTCATAATCTGAATTCTTCCCAGACTCTTGATAATCTAAATCTGTTTTATAGTCATAATCTGAATTCTTCCCAGACTCTTGATAATCTAAATCTGTTTTATAGTCATATTCTGAATTCTTCCCAGACTCGTGATAATCTAAATCTGTTTAATAGTCATAATCTGAATTCTTCCCAGACTCTTGATAATCTAAATCTGTTTTATAGTCATAATCTGAATTCTTCCCAGACGTGTGATAATCTAAATCTGTTTTATACTCATAATCTGACTTCTTCACAGACTCTTGGTAATCTAAATCTTTTTTAGACTCATATTCAGAAAAATTTTCCAGACTCGTGATGATCTAAATCTGTTTTAGACTCATATTCTGAATTCTTCGACTCGTGATAATCTAAATCTGTTTTAGACTCATATTCTGAATTCTTCGACTCTTGATAATCTAAATCTGTTTTGGACTCATTTTCTAAATTCTTCCCAGACTCTTGATAATCTAAATCTGTTTTATAGTCATAATCTGAATTCTTCCCAGACTCGTGATAATCTAAATCTGTTTTAGACTCATAATCTGAATTCTTCCCAGACTCTTGATAATCTAAATCTGTTTTAGACTCATATTCTGAATTCTTCCCAGACTCTTGATTATCTAAATCTGTTTTATAGTCATAATCTGAATTCTTCCCAGACTCTTGATAATCTAAATCTGTTTTAGACTCATATTCTGAATTCTTCCCAGACTCGTGATAATCTAAATCTGTTTTATAGTCATAATCTGAATTCTTCCCAGACTCTTGATAATCTAAATCTGTTTTAGACTCATATTCAGAATTATTTTCCAGACTCGTGATAATCTAAATCTGTTTTAGACTCATATTCTGAATTCTTCCCAGACTCGTGATAATCTAAATCTGTTTTATAGTCATAATCTTAATTCTTCCCAGACTTGTGATAATCTTAATTTGTTTTAGACTCATATTCTGAATTCTTCCCAGACTCGTGATAATCTAAATCTGTTTAATAGTCATAATCTGAATTCTTCCCAGACTTTTGATAATATAAATCTGTTTTAGACTCATAATCTGAATTCTTCCCAGACTCTTGATAATCTAAATCTGTTTTATAGTCATAATCTGAATTCTTCCCAGACGTGTGATAATCTAAATCTGTTTTATACTCATAATCTGACTTCTTCACAGACTCTTGGTAATCTAAATCTTTTTTAGACTCATATTCAGAAAAATTTTCCAGACTCGTGATGATCTAAATCTGTTTTAGACTCATATTCTGAATTCTTCGACTCGTGATAATCTAAATCTGTTTTAGACTCATATTCTGAATTCTTCGACTCTTGATAATCTAAATCTGTTTTGGACTCATTTTCTGAATTCTTCCCAGACTCTTGATAATCTAAATCTGTTTTATAGTCATAATCTGAATTCTTCCCAGACTCTTGATAATCTAAATCTGTTTTATAGTCATAATCTGAATTCTTCCCAGACTCGTGATAATCTAAATCTGTTTTAGACTCATAATCTGAATTCTTCCCAGACTCTTGATAATCTAAATCTGTTTTAGACTCATATTCTGAATTCTTCCCAGACTCTTGATTATCTAAATCTGTTTTATAGTCATAATCTGAATTCTTCCCAGACTCTTGATAATCTAAATCTGTTTTAGACTCATATTCTGAATTCTTCCCAGACTCGTGATAATCTAAATCTGTTTTATAGTCATAATCTGAATTCTTCCCAGACTCTTGATAATCTAAATCTGTTTTAGACTCATATTCAGAATTATTTTCCAGACTCGTGATAATCTAAATCTGTTTTAGACTCATATTCTGAATTCTTCCCAGACTCGTGATAATCTAAATCTGTTTTATAGTCATAATCTTAATTCTTCCCAGACTTGTGATAATCTTAATTTGTTTTAGACTCATATTCTGAATTCTTCCCAGACTCGTGATAATCTAAATCTGTTTAATAGTCATAATCTGAATTCTTCCCAGACTTTTGATAATATAAATCTGTTTTAGACTCATATTCTGAATTCTTCCCAGACTCGTGATAATCTAAATCATTATGTACAAGTTCACACATTCTCCCAGACTATTGCTAGATAATTAACTTTTTAATATATCTAACTGAGTCTACAATTATAAGCCCAAATGCAACTGCTTTATTTTACAGAAAGCTATAGCTGTAGCTAGCAAAGCGTCACAGGAGGACCAAGCTGGAAATTATGAAGAGGCTATTGAGTCTTACAAACATGCTGTGAAGTATTTTCTACATGTAGTAAAACGTAAGTGGATTTTATGGCATAAGTATGGGGATGAAAGGTTATAGTAATTTACAATTGTCTGTCCACTGTCTGCTTGTCATTTTTACCATTTGTTTAAATCCATTTAGGTGAGCCACAGGGTAAAGAAGGCAATCAGAAGATCAGAGACAAATGTAAGCAGTATCTTGACAGAGTGGAAGAGCTCCAAGACTATCTTGATAAGAAAGAGGTTATTATTAATAGTATATTTTTTACTAATCTCTTATTTAATATATAAAGTATTTTGTGTGAAATGTCCAAACAACATGAGGGTTAAGATAAATGCTCGCAAATGTGTAATGTTTTATTAAGTGCTTTTTTCTCTTTTTGCTCCTCCTCCACTGTGATTGGACAGCCGTTTAAGAACTGGCATTGCGTTCTAAAGCATGACTAGAGCACCACTTATGGTTCCACATAGCACAATATGGTTCTACACAGATTCTAGGTGATGTTTAGCACAAAAAATGGTTCCCCTATGATTACGAGCCAGTGAACTATTTTTAGTGCTATTTATCACCATTTTTTAGTGTATTAAACAAGTGTCTCTATTCAGGTGCTTGTAATTTCAGGTGGAGGTTCTGGGGCAGGATGCTTTAGCATCTAGAGAGCATTTAATTGGACAGGAACTTTTTGATGAGAAGCTTAAGTGTAGGATAACGTCATAAACTGTATGCGAATTTTGTCAGCTTTTTTCTATGGGTACCACATGTTTTGCTTGATGTCATACATCCCCATTACAGTAAAATCTAAAATATTCAGATCTTCTGACTTACACAGTACAAAACATCAGATGCAGGATGTATTGATGGGACATTCTGCTTATACCTATGAATGCAAACTAATGTGATTTTAGTGGTACAACATTGTATTGAGGTTTTTGAGGATATTTCTTGATTCAGGGCAAACAAAAGAAACATTTGTGTGTTTGGCAGATGCTTTTTTCCAAACTAAAACCTTTCACCTCATGTAACAACTAAACCTGACATGTCTATCACCTCTTGGCGATGTTGTCTGTGCTGATAGCATATGCTTCTTTGACAGTAAACTTTGGAATGATAAACATCTTTTTTGTAGGTGTTGATTAATATGTGACCCTGCCTGTGAAAACCCAGCTAAAGTCATGTTTTGTGATTTACTGTTTTGTACATAAAGTCATGCTAGAAAATGTAAAGAACATTCTATAAAAATATAACTATGATATTTTTAATATTGACTGAGTAAAATCAATAAGTAAAATCAAACTTTTTTAAAACATGATTATGAGAGTATAGTCTGGATTTCACAGCCAGGGTCACACGTATGTCTTGGTGTTAAATAATTCAAAGTTTAAGTAACAAAGTTTATGGGTGTTTTCACACCTAGTTTATTTGAGCCCTCCAAACGCTCTCGAAGCAGTTCAGGGTGTATATGTGAACATACCAAGTGATCTCAGACCCCCCTAAACGGATCCAAAAGTGAACCGAACTCAGACCACGTCTGGAGGTGGTCTGAGTACGGTTCGCTTTTGGGTTCTTTTGTGGTTCGATTTATTTTTGAGATGTGAAATCAATGAGGTCCCGGTCCACTTCGAGTGTCGTTTCGACATTGTATCAAAATAAACTGTTGCACAGAAAGGGGGGTCTGAGTTCTTATGAAGTTGTGATTTGAACAAGAAAGGGTCTGGGATCACTTCAGTTCTGAAGAGGACCAAAAAAAAGAACTGGGTCCTCTTTTGAGTCCACTATATTGTGAACACCAAAAGGACTGAGGTCATATTCGGCTAGTTCCTTTTCTGGTTCACTTTAAGTGAACTGGGTTTGGTTCTTTTAAAATGAACTATATGTGAAAACACCCTAAATTAGGTTTTTAACTGCCAACTGATATAAAGAATTATGGGGTGGAAAAGGGAGCTGCTTGAAGTTCTCAGTTACAATAAAGGAACATGGCATTATCATGCCACAAACACAAATGTCTTCTTCCTTTAAACTGAGAAACACAATCCTTCATATAATGTTTTACTAAGAAAAGGTGCATTATACTTGACCATTAAAAACTAGTTTAACAGAGAGCATGGTTAGACCTACTGTGCTTTGAAATCGTTATCAAAGTAGAACCCACAATCTAATGCAACCAGTACCGAGTTGTTGGCATGTTCATGCATTTTTAGCGCATCTGTGTGCCACTGTCAATCCGTCAAAAGTGTGGCATATGCATCATGCATATGATGACATCTAATCTTTGATGGAAACACAATGCTTCCACCCAATAAAAAAATGCATGTGAACTGTTTACAAAACCTACCTAAATATTATGTTGCCTGGACTTTTCCTAAAACAGGCAATCAAACTTTCCAAAAATCCCATATCCATAGGGAGTTAATTTGGTTTGGATGATACCTGAATTCAATTGGATAATGTGGATAGAGTTTATGTCACTGGCTGTGACTCATGTCTAAACACTCTAGTCTACAGTGTAGGTGATCTTTCAAGATGATGAATAGTAACAATATTATTGTGTACAGTTTAGAGTATTTACTGAAAATTTGACACTTTAAGTAGCTATATTAAACACATTGGCCTAACTGTGTAAATGAATAGATTTCTGTTATATTAATGCTTATTGCGTAATCCAATATTAATCTGTAATCTGAAGAAGTCTCCATGCCTTAATGTTCAACAGTTGGTCATTGTTTTTTAATCCTACTGATTTCTGTAATGTTATATTCCGGATTGAATGCTTTAGTGATTTTATTCTCATTGGTCACTATAATGCTCCTGGAGGTAATAATGTAATTGGACAAAATCGACCAACAAACTAAAGCCATAACATTTCAATAATATTTATGTCTGTTTGACATAAGCCGCTCCTTGACTTGACTTCACCAATTTGCTGTAATGGGAGGAGTTGAAAAGAGAACCCGGACACTTGAGTACACAAGATGTTCAAGATTGTATTATATTTAGGTCTATTTCATTTTAATAATTAATGTATATTTTTTTGAAGTTATTTCAACAATAGTGTTTTGCTTAATTAATTTTTCTTAGAGAATGTATGAAGAAAATGAAGAATTTTTCATAATTCTACACCAAGGAACATGCCAATATTATTTAAAATTCACTTTTATGTTAACTTAATTTTGATGAAATGTGTTTTAATGGTACTTATGGTGGCTTCCTGGACTGGGTTTATCCTGGTCCCAGACTAAAAAACATGTTTGAGCTACCTTAAAAATACCATGTAATGACATATCTTGAATTTATCAGTGCTATTGTTTTTTTTCTCAAGAAGCACACCAGTATTGTTTTTTATAAGGTTTGCTTGCAAAAACTACTTAAATTTGCTAGTGTTAAAATTGGTTCGTGTTTACAGTATTGCAATTCACATGACCTTAACTTTCATTACGTAGGTTACAGTATCGTCCCTCAAGCCTTGCAGCAGTAAAGGGCACGTCAAATAGGTGTGTCTTTCGCCTGTGACGCAATGACATTTTTGTAACACGTGAGCGTTGAGGCGGAAGTGACATTCGACATTTTAATGCGGAAGTTATTTTTCCGTTGTTTTTCAACGATCTCTAAAAATAGATACAGAAATTTCACTAGTTTTTGGCAGTTTTCATTTCTGAAGAACGTGTTAGTGACAGTTTGTTAATATAATACCGTCTTCGTATTTTTCCAACACGTCGTGCTGCCTTCTTTTTTTCAGCCCCTATGGCTGCCAACAACAACTTGACGGTAAGTTGTAAAACATATAATCTCGTAATTAGCTAAACCGACATAATGAACATTCGTTCATGTGTTTCATTACAGCAAATATGCAAAATATTTATATATTATTGTATTTAAAAGTGTCCCTTTTTTAGTAGATATGATGACATGACCATCCCTCACTAGCTCTCCAATGTTTTCTTCAACTAATAATGTAAAGATACTAACAACCCTTGGTGATGTGCAGTCGGTTGTTAACGGGACGTAAATGAGATTTCAAATGCGATCTTAAATTTGTCGAGTTTAATCAAGACGTTGACGTTAGCACATTAGTATCAGATGAGCTTACTAGGTGTTTGTTTTGGTCATTGTCTAGTATAAAGATGAATTCTTATTTTTGTCTTATAAATCTTTGCCTTGCTTTTAAATTCTACAATCAAATATAGTAGTTGTTGTGGTTAACAAAGACAATATCATCAAAAGACCGAAATATAGTTTGTACATCAGAGGAGTGGCTGTTAGCATTGTGGGCTATAGGAAATTACATTATGATTTACAGTAGGAAACATTTCTGCTATAGATGGCAAATAAATAAATTTGATCAATATATTAGTTACAGTGATAGTCAAAACAAACAACGAAACCACATATAAAGAGTTTGACAGAAATAGGTTATATATTGCTACATTTATAAATATCAAAACACTATTGACAAAAGTACAATAATAGGCAGATATTTCAAAACTAGTGTCATGTTTGCTACCATTCACTATAGAGACAAATGACAACACACACAAAACATTCACGATTCATATTCATTATTGTTTGTTTTAGAGGTATGGTGTTAAACTCATATTATTCTATGACGGATTTTTCCTTATAAGCCTTTCTGTTGTATGTTTGTTAATGTATCAAAGTTATATCTTCTCATACACCTATCCTTACAATTCCGCTAAGTAACTATGTCATGAAAATGTATATAAATTAAGTTTATAACTATGTTGTGTTTGCCTATATCTACCACACAGAAAGCTATAGACCTCGCCAGTAAGGCAGCTCAGGAGGATAAGGCCGAAAACTTTGAAGAGGCCTTGCGTCTATACCAGCATGCCGTTCAGTACTTTTTGCATGTTGTGAAATGTAAGTATGCAGTAAAAGATTTCTCTTTATGCCTGTCCAACAGGATGAAAATGTTTAGAAACAGAAAGCAGACTTAAGTTATCTTATCTAAATGTTGTAGTCAATGTTGTCATCACAGTGTTAAAAAACAAGCATTTGAATTGCATCTAACATATGGCTTCACTCACCCTATATTTCTTTCCTATGAAGATGAAGCACAGGGTGAAAAGGCCAAACAAAGCATCAGGGCCAAATGCGCGGAGTATTTGGACCGGGCAGAGAAATTAAAAGAGTATTTGAAGAAAAAAGAAAAGGCCCCATCGAAGCCAGTAAAGGAATCCCAGTCCAGTGATAAAGCGTGGGTGATCTGGATTAAATAAACACAAAGGGGTCGTTTCCCTCCCAGACAGGGCCTAAGCCTAGTCCAAAACTAAAATACATTAAAAACACATTAAAAATACCTTGCACTGACAGATCTTAAAATACACACGTGCCATTTATTTGTCTTAAGATACACACCAGTAACATCCAGTAAGGCATATGTGTAAAAGATGCTTAAACGCCTTAATTTACCTAAGGCCTAGTCCTGGCTTTAGCTAAGCCTTGTCTGTGAAACCAGTTCTTCTTAATGTTATAATATAACTAAGGACTAGTCTTGGCTTAATCTAAACCCTGTTTAGGAAACTACCCCAAAATGTCCACAACATTTCTGAGTTAACTGTTTGCCTCCAACATCGTAATTATTCAAAATGCATTTAAAACTTCTGGTGATCTATAAAATATACAATGACAAATATTAGCCTATCGGTTGACAGTATTGTCGTATTATTTGTTGTGTTAGAAAGGCTCTGTTTATTCACCACTTACACTATGTTATTAACAATGCAAACAAAACTTTCCTTTATGCTTTTGAGATTTTAACAATTACGGTTATACAGTTTACATTTTATTTTGTTTAATCATAGAAATGAGAGTGATGAAGAAGGAGACCCAGAGAAAAAGAAATTTCAGAACCAACTCTCAGGTTAGTTTACCCCCATCCACCATTAAACATGGCTCTTTTGTATGAGCATTTTGACCAGCTTGGCAGTGGCACATTGCTTCAGTCAGTAATGTGATTTTTAAAGGGGTCATGGCATGAAAATCTGACTTTTTCCATGTGTAAGTGCTAAGATTGGGTCCCCAGTGCTTCTATCAACCTAGAAAATGTGGAAAAAGAACAACATAGTAACTTAGTTTTGGTAAACCATTCTCTGCAAGCATGTGAAAAAATTGGTTGTTGAAATTTGGCTCTCCTTATGATGTCATAAGGAGCTCTTATTATAATAATACCACCCCTTAATCTGCACTATCCAACCACAGCACTGCCATTTAGTGCAGAAAGGAGAGACAAGAGAAAATGATTCACAGCAAAATCGAGTTTCAATTTCAACAAACCACCATCATTGTGATCAGTGTTTGCACTGCATCTGCTCATTTGCATTTTAGGACACACCCAAAATGGCACATTTTTGCACATACCTACAAAGTGGCAATTTTAACATGTTATAACAAACTATTTATATGGTATTTTGAGCTAAAACTTCACATATGTCTTTTGGGGACACCAAAGATTTATTTGACATCTTAAAAAAGTCTTGTGAAATGGCCCCTTTAAGTCTGTTTGTCCAACTATGTTTGTTGTTGTGTGCAACCACAGAAGACATGGGTAAAGTGAAGATACAACTTATTTATTTAACCTTTATTATCAGACTAATCATCAGAGTACTTAAGTCCAGGCTGTTGTCATTATCGGCAGACGAGTTTAGATGCTTACAAATTATTAACAGAACCAAAATGACAATTTCCCCATATCTTGATTCCCATCCTTGTTGCTTTCAGATTACAGGTAATAATAAACTAATAGAGGATCTTTTTTCACAGGAGCCATTGTCATGGAGAAACCCAATATTAAATGGAATGATGTTGCTGGGTTAGAGGGAGCCAAAGAGGCTTTAAAAGAAGCCGTCATTCTGCCAATCAAATTCCCACATCTCTTCACTGGCAAGTAGCTTTATTCAGGAATGCTTAAAAATGCTATCAACAAATACAGTAAGAGCTTAAATATAACACAGCTTATTCTGAGCTGTTGGTTTATTCAGTTCTGGAGTGTCTCTGTCTTATCACTACTAAATAATGATCCTATTTTTGTCTGTTTTAGGTAAAAGAACTCCCTGGAGGGGCATTCTTCTCTTCGGACCTCCAGGCACAGGCAAATCTTACCTGGCCAAAGCTGTAGCGACTGAAGCCAACAATTCCACATTCTTCTCTATTTCATCCTCAGACCTGGTTTCTAAGTGGCTTGGAGAGAGTGAAAAGTAAGTGGCTTGGTGTTAGGGAGTAGGTATGTTTACAGTCATGTGATCATACATTTAAGCACGTGCAGCATATGGACTCTGGACTGAAAAGACACATTGATATGATTTAAAGTTCATCTGGAAATGAAAACATGAAGTATTGAAGGTTTGGAAGGATCCACTCTTTTAAGAAAATGCTATTTACGGTACTAAACACCAGTTTTTGCAGTTTCTGTGCCTTTGGTACAGTTTAAGAAGACATAAATGTTTCATTGCTAACCTCAAAATGGAAATTACTTTGTTTTTGTTCTCTTGAATGTGTTTACTTCAAAAGCGTTAAATTGTTAACCGTGGGTTATTGAGCTATTTTTTATTTTGGAATTTAGTTCATTTTCAATCTCTAACCTGGTTCATTCATCTCCTCAGGCTGGTGAAGAATTTGTTTAGTTTGGCTCGAGAGCACAAGCCCTCGATTATCTTCATTGATGAGATCGATTCGCTCTGTGGCTCCAGGAGCGAGAATGAAAGTGAAGCAGCTCGAAGAATTAAAACAGAGTTTCTAGTTCAGATGCAAGGTGATGTGAAACTAAATATATATTATATTATAGTATTTATATTGTGAGAGATGTATGTATTATGATAGTGTGTGTTTTTTTTGGGAGATTATATTTTTTTGTATATTTTATTAAGAATTACTAATGATAATATTTAAAATTCAATTAAAAAGTGGTTTTCTCGAGGCAAAATATAATTTTCTTTCAAATTTGGGATGAAATTTTGCAACCTGGTTTAAAGGGGACATATCATAAAAATCGGACTTTTCCATGTTTAAATGCTATTATTGGGTCCCCAGTGCTTCCATCAACCTAGAAAATGTGAAAAAGAGAACCCAGTAACTTAATATTGGTAAACCATTCTCTGCAAGCATGTGAAAAAACAGGTCATTAAAATTTGGCTCCCCGTGTGATGTCAGAAGGGGATAATACCGCCCCTTAATCTGCACTATCCAACCACAACACTGCCATTTAGTGCGACATCAACTCATTAGCATTTAAAAGTACACACCCAAAAACGGCACAGTTTTGCTCACACCTACAAAGTGGCAATTTTAACATGCGATAATAAATTATGCATATGAGATTTTGTTCTAAAACTTCTCATACGTACTCTGGGGACACCAAAGATTTATTTGGCTTTTTTTAAAAGCATTGTGAAATGTGTCCTTTAAGATGATGTTCTAATTCAAATCAATTTTATTGTATGAGCCATTAATATTGTCTCATTGTCTTTTTTAGGTGTTGGTAATGACAATGAAGGGATCCTGGTGTTGGGCGCAACTAACATCCCCTGGACGTTGGACTCTGCTATCAGAAGAAGGTAATAATTTGTTTCTATCACAGATGTCTCTTAGTTTGTGGACTAATGACTAAATTGCCATTGCATATAATGCCTTAAATGCTCGCTCTATTGACAGCTCAATGTGTTTTGCAACAAACCGTGCGCACTGTTGGGCATTAGGTTAAATAACACATGAATCAGATAGAAAGAACAGGTTTTTCAACTTCTGTGTCTTACGTGTAAGCTAAAAACATCATGAATTATTATGAATCATTTGGGGATGTTTCCGGGAAGATGTACAAGTTACAAACATTTAAGTAACACATCCATATCTGTGGTGTTTAGGTTTGAAAAACGTATCTACATCCCCCTGCCAGAAGACCACGCTCGTGGATTTATGTTTAAGCTGAACCTGGGCACCACACCTAACAGTCTTACAGAATCAGACTTCATGACATTGGGCAAAAAGACAGATGGTTACTCTGGTGCTGACATCAGCGTTATAGTCAGAGATGCTCTCATGCAGCCTGTCAGGAAGGTCCAGTCCGCCACTCACTTTAAACGGGTAAGACCTTGTGTTATCTTGATGCGTGGATAAAGCAAATACAACACACCAGAATGAATTATCACTGCTATTTTATTTTTCCATCAGGTACGAGGACCGTCAAGGCATGACCCAAACGTTATAATTGATGATCTCCTTACCCCTTGTTCTCCGGGCGACCCACAGGCCATAGAGATGACATGGATGGAGGTTCCAGGAGAGAAGCTTTTGGAGCCAATTGTTTCTATGGTGAATATGTTTTCAGTTCTCTTGTAAACCATATTTCTACACAATGAGCATTTAAGTACATGCTTTTTGTCATTTATAAAAAAATTATTATGTGTCAGAATATATCTGATTTTTAAAATATAACAGTATGACTTTCTCCACCTGTAATGATTTGGTGATAGATATTTTGCTTGGCAGATAGAACAACTTGCATGCATTAACAAAAAATAACATTCAAATGACGTGTGCATTTAAATTATTTGACAAACAGTGGCGGCCAGTCACTTCTATTTCATGGGTGCATGATGCGAGGTCGCCACAACATGTATTTAGCCTTTCATATGTGTGTGGCATCTTGAGTATTGTCAAAATAAGTGCCTGCTGCACATGCGTCTAAAGGGTTTATGATAAAAGTGACGCTCGCGTTTGCCAGATACTCGCTTAATCTCGTGTAATCAGAGTTCAGTGTTTACTTAGTGTCTTGCGAATAGACTGTGAGCGTCTCAAAAAATCACAAAATTTATGTGATTTGAGGTCACATAAATGTCCAAAAAAAGCATTATCAGCATGGTTAGTTAAAATGTTATGTAATTACTGTTATGTAAGAACTTTGACATAAAATTCAGTGGCGGCCGGTGACTTCTTTATTTGTGGGCGCTCGATGCAAAGTTCGTCACAACATGTATGTAACCCGTCATGTGTGTGGTTCCTTATTTCAAAATATGTGTTCTGCGCATCGAGTGAACCTATGTGCATCACGTGTCTTGTCAAAATAAGTGCCTGTTGCAGACGCGTCTAAAGGGTTTATGATAAAAGAGACGCATGCGTTTGTCAGATACTCGCATAATCTCATGCGTAATCAGAGTTTACTGTTAAGTGAGTGTCTTGCGTGTATTTTGTGAACGAGAGCGTCTCTTTTATCATAAACTTTTTTGATGCGTGTGCAGCAGGCACTTATTTTGACAAAACACGTGATGCACATGGTTCACATGACGCAACAAACACATATTTTGAAAACCCAAGCAACTCACGACACTCCAAACACTTATTTTGCGCCCCTTGGATGAGCGGTCATGAGCCACCACTGATAAAATTACTAATAACATTATATCAGTGTTTGTTATGTTATTATAGTACTATAGTAAAAGCACTAATCTGTCATTTTGCCCTGCTCATACACGCAGTCGGACATGCTGAGGTCCCTTGCCAACACAAAGCCCACCGTTAACGAACAGGATCTGGAAAAGCTGAAAAAGTTCACCGAGGACTTTGGACAGGAGGGTTGAACCTAGCTGGTCTCTTCTGAAGCCAAAGAAACTTGTAACATCACCTTCTCATGGCCCTTTCTTCCTTTCAAACAAATACTCTTCCTCTGACCAATGAGTCCCACTGCTCGGGCTCAAGGATAGATGTAACCTGAAATGTGTATCACTTAAAATCTCTTTAAACCATCTTCTAAACTGAATTATTTCATTCTATCGTCATTTGTTAATAGCTGCTCTGCCTCTGAGGCTACATCAGTACCTGCTGAGGCTTGTGACCATCATACATCTTAAATTAATCAGTCTGGCGAGATCAGTCATAATCTGTGCTCGATGTTATGTAAATCATTTGGTCATTTTAAAGAGTTTCCTTTTGCAGTGTCGAAGCATTGAAGAAATTACTTGTTTACTGAGTTACAAATATTTGAATGGACACAGTAGTTACATACAAAAAATATGTTTGATGATTATCTATGGGCTTATTTTGGTAGGGAAAAATATATGAATGACTCCAGAGAAGACCCTTTTTTATAGGTGGATGTACCCACTGTGTTCACATGTGTAATATAAACTGTCATTTTACATAACTGTATATACAGGCTGCTTCTCATTTGAGAACATCATGCTTTGAACATATGTAATGGCGTTTGATACAACACTTCCCTAAATACTTTAGAGATCCCTAGAATGTGGAGATATAGCCAGGGTCCCTATAAAAACAACGACTCTAGGAATACTACATATATGTTTTTGTTTCTACAGCATTACTTTGTTGATTGCTGTAACATTCCTTCACTCAGAAGTGTGAGTTACATTACGTGTTCAGGAGCCAATGTTTGGCATTTACTTCTTTGTTGTCAATTCACTTGCTGAAGCTCAGCACACAATGTGCCTTCTTTGCATTTTCCTAATTTTTGTCTGTCTGGTCCTCTTCCTGTAGTTTCATACACAGAGATGCTTGCATACCTACGCTTTGATTTGCTACATTTTTTATAAGCAGATTGTTTGGGAATGATTGGATCATATTTGCACATTTCATTTAAAACTTTACATCTATCTATATCAAACTGTATGCTC
The DNA here is from genome assembly GCF_030506205.2 of Paramisgurnus dabryanus. NCBI lineage: Eukaryota > Metazoa > Chordata > Actinopteri > Cypriniformes > Cobitidae > Paramisgurnus > Paramisgurnus dabryanus. Next base: position 16,777,296 of record NC_133342.1, on the reverse strand, counting down.
CTATGCACTTAGGGTGTTTGGTTTGCCATTTAAAAACCTATAAGACATTGTACTATTAGAATAATAAAAATGTAGGTGTTTGTTTTGTTTAAACACAGTTTCCAGTTGAGAAAAATTTGGTTTAGCTTGTTTGTTTTATTCTTTACATGTAAATAAAAGTTGAAATTAAAAAGAACCTGTCTCAAATTCATTTCTACATTTAATGTTACATTTAAAGGTGACATAGAATGATTGAACGGAGTTCTGTGAGGTGACATGTAGACAACATTTTTTGTTTGGGTCTATAATGCCTTAGAAGCTTCCTAAAAACCTCTCTCAGATAGCTCCATTATGGTGGGGGATTTTAAACAAGTTGTTTTGAACCTATTTGGCTCCCCCATACTGGCTTAACTTGCAATCTCATTACTGATTGGCTGACTTTGCTGCCACTCAAAAAATTTAGCCAATTATTTTAAAGTGGAGGGGCAGTTAGATGCCTGTGATGTAATAAGCATCAGTTTTTCAGATTGGGCCCTGGCGTTTCTAAAAGAGGAATTTCTATGAGACTGAGATGTTTACATGTCTAGCACTTTTTGTATGTTTGTGAATGCAGGTAGACTACCATTATTCAACGAAGACGAGGTAAAAATGTTTTTTCATTCTCTGTCCCCTTTAATATTATGTCCCTCCTACCTAAAAACTACTCTCATGGATAACAACTGTCACATCATCCTACGATCATTGCCTAATAATCTTGGACAAAGTTGGACCACATTTTTCTATGTGGTAGGATCGCCAGAACACTGGAAAAATAGTCTCTTGTGTCAGCTCTAGAACAAGGTAAGAGCGAGTCGAGGGAGGAGCTAACTTTTGTAGCCAACCAGAGACGTTCTTTGCCTGTCAATCATTTTTGCGTTCTGTTTTGATCAGGTTTACTGCGAAATGAATGGAAGGCGCGGTCTAGGAGGGAAAAAACTTGGTGGGTCCAATAACGCGGCTAATTTTGGTTAAAGTTTAAAAATCGATCAAAGCACCATTAAAGTACAATTTCACTGCTTTAAAACTGTTATCTTTATTAACAATATGACAGTTATTATGGGTTTTCAATAACTGTCAAACGATGACGAAAACGGTATTGAACTTTGGAACTTGTAGTCTTATTTCATCGCACGAGTGACGTTCTGTAGCGGAAGCGGAAGTTTAAAAGACTACACTTCCCATAACTTTACCTTACAAGCGCAACGTCCCACAGGGATGCACGATTCTGTGTTTTGGTTTATGTTGTGACGAAAAGAGTTAGCTTTGACAGTCGTGTGACTTTACCTTATTTCTTATCTTCCCTGCACAGGCTTTTAACACATTGCCAGATATTTTAAAACCACAAACAGCTCGTCTAAAGGCCCGTTTTCGCCTGTCAGCGAGAAGGGGGAGTGACTGTATTTGGACATTTAGCTTGTGAGCTAACGTCAGCAGCATCAGGTTGACCCATGTCCTCTGAGGATTTAATCAACTCCACGCTCTCAGACTGGCTTTCATTTAACTCCTGGTGGCTACTTCTGCCCTTCATTATGTTTCTGATAGTGGCTGCTTTCATAGTGGCATTCGTACTTCTCCTGTACATGATATCTCCGTTAATAAGTCCAAAACCACTCAAACTCAACGGGGCCCATGTAGTGGTAAGTTCAAATAACTTTGCTTGAAATATATATGTATAAAACAACATACTTATAGTATTAGAGGCAGCTGATACCTGCCCTGCTATGCTGACTAACGTGAGTTTCAGTATAATTGTCATTACATCCTTTAATTTGAAGTAAAAGAGAATTTAAAATAGACATAGACAGTGCCTGTCTTCTGATGGTACTGACCTACTCTATTTTAAGGTGCAATATTGTTTATTGAAAAATATTCAGTTATGTACAAGTGGTGGGTTTACAAGTGTAAGACATTTTACATATGATTAAAGTATATTTATTACAACCTTTATATAATCCAACCATTGCACTCCAGTGTACACAGTGTATGAGGACTGAAGCACAAGTGGAAGTTCATTGGCATCTTGCAGTGTAAACATCTGTGAACCCAATTTTTGTATGTTGGTTGGCTTGTGTGGATTTTTCACCTTGATTTTTTTCTGCAGTCTTTCATATTGTAGGTCTACTACTAAACTCACCTCTTCAAGTGTATATAATAGAGCAGAAAAAAGACATTTCAGGACAGATGTTCTGTTAATGTGTTGTTATCTCTCAGACGTGTTTGCACATCTATTTACATCCGTAAAATATGAAGTGTGATTTATGGATTGTATTAAGATGTGAATGCTCTGTCAATTATTAGGTGACTGGAGGCAGCAGTGGGATTGGGAAGTGTATTGCTATGGAATGCTACAAACAAGGTGCCTTCATTACACTGGTGGCACGAGATGAGGTCTGTCTCAATTTTGTTACTGTTTCTCAGTATCAGTAAATCTTTATATTAAAAATGTATTTGTAATTGGATGCCAATTATAATTATACTAATTATAATATATTATTCTGTTACATTCTGATAATGTTAGATTCTTGTTGATGCATTTGAAATAGGGCTGGAACAACTTAACGAATAGTTGATAATATTTGATAATGAATATAGCGTTAAACAAACGTCATTACTAATTATGACATCACTTGCCCACCGTCCCATTGCAACAGTATGAGCTGTGTTTATATAATTAGGCGCATCTGCTCCAAACAAAGACACCGTCACTTACATTTAAAGAAGAAAACCTTTATTAACAAACATTGCCCTTTTGTCTCCGCTATCATCCTGTCAATCATTGTGCTCTTTCATGGACGTAGTTGCGTCTTTAACTCTTTCCCCTACGAGTTAACTCGTCAACTTTGAGAAAACGCTTCCTTGCCAATGACGAGTTTTTCTGGCAATTCGCAATACCGCTATTTTTCGCCAGAGAAACACCTCACATGAAAGAGTAAGATCTCCGTGTATGTTTTGTGGATCATTCTGAAGCTGATCTCTATCAAAAGTCCTTCACAAAAATGGGATTATCTGAGCTTTTTGCTCAAAATTTGGTGTTTTTCAAGAAACCTACCCATATTTGAGAGGTGATAAGAAGAGAACTAATCAAGGTAGGATTACACTTTTTTTGTTTGAAAGCAGAGGGTCTGTTCTTTCATTTGATATATTGAATGTTTTTACTTTTAAAGAAGAACATTTTCTGGAAGGCATTAAACTTTTGTGAAAATCATGAGAAATGCACTGGCTGGCATCTTTATTTGGGCCGTTATATGCAAGTCATCCGCCATATTGGAACGTCCAAGGCATTATGTAAACCAGTTTCCCGGACAATCACGGATTGTTTTTCCTGCGGGTTAAATGTAGGCTGCGCGATAAATTGCATGTGATTGTCATGCGCATCTTGTCAGTAAAGCCGGTTCCCTGATTAGTATTAAATTGCCATTACCTGCTTTTATATGGAGCGGCATTTACTACACAAAGACGCTAATAAAAAATCTGTTAAAAATGCATAATACTGAGTTAATACATAGACCTTTTAACAGCCCATGTAAGAACCGTTGGTTCTTACGTGTTAGCAACTCAGAAAGTTTATTAAAACGGTATCTGGCCACTTTATATTTGGCCATCTGCTAACGTCTTCTATCCACTCCACTATAGTACACGGATCTGGCAGCTGTGTTGAAAAAGTTGATAAGTCAACTTTTTAAAATAACTTTCTCTGTCTGTTTTGTTTCACTTCTGATTCTTGCCATACTTCCGTTGCCAAACTGCGCACGCATACCACATCATCATTGTGGCCCAAAAGTTAAAGGGTCTATATACAAAAACAACACATGCTCATCTGTGAAAAGTAATCCTATTTCTCGGGAATATAAATCGTTTTAAGATTTACAACCAAAGGCTGCTCAATGTATCCTGAAAAGCTGTGATTGACATCTGCATCAGGACAGCTCTAATATGCTGGACACGCGTAAAATGCTGGTCTACATCAAGCATGCCGCACAAGCCCTGAAAAGTGAAGCCAAAACGTCTCAATCGCCCCCCAATGACTGGTCCCAGTATAGGTCATAAACCCCGCCTCCCCATGTTATTCAATGGGACTTGAGACCAACAAAAAAAATTAATTACACTTCAATTATCTTTTTTCCGAACCTGATTTCTGTCATTTATTGTAGTTTTTATCACACCGATGTAAATTCAAATGTTTGTTTTTAAAATAAGTTTGTGTTTAGTTAGTTATTTAATGATATAAAAACGGTGGTGTCACGTCATGATTGACAGCTGTGATATCGTGTGATATGCGCATTCTACGAGAGCGAGGGCGGGGTTTTGATTTCGCGGCTTCACTTCCTGCTCACTACTGCGCATGACTGGTCCCGAAATCGCTACTGCGCAGACTCAAGACCCAAGATGTCAGCGCCATATGGGGACACTGGCGGCTTCACTTTTCACCAATGGAAGGCAAGGCAAGGCAAGGCAAGGCAAGTTTATTTGTATAGCACATTTCATACACAAAGGTCATTCAAAGTGCTTTACATAGAAATGAGAAAACAAAAATCAAAGATACATGAATTTAAAATATCAATTAAAAGAAAATAAATGTGATTTTAATAAAAACTGTTTAAATGTGTGAAAAAGAATAAAACAGGAATAAAAGTATAAAACAGTTAAAAATTAAGAATAAAATCAAGAGAAAAAAAAATTAAAATAGTGCATATATAATATAGTGCAATCAGTTCGGACGCAGCATAGTGCTCATTCAGTAAATGCATAGCTAAACAGATGTGTTTTGAGTCTGGATTTGAATGTGACTACTATTGGAGCACATCTGATCTCTTCTGGAAGCTGGTTCCAGCTGCGACTGGCATAATAGCTAAAAGCTGACTCTCCTTGCTTTGAGTGAACCCTTGGTATTTCTAGCTGATGTGATCCTAATGATCTGAGTGATCTGATGGGTTTATATTCAATGAGCATATCAGCAATGTATTGAGGTCCTAGTCCACTGAGTGATTTATATACCATTAATAATACTTTAAAATCAATCCTAAATGTAACTGGTAGCCAGTGTAGAGACCTGAGGACTGGTGTGATATGTTCATATTTTCTGGTTCTGCTCAGAATCCTGGCAGCAGCGTTATGAATGAGATGGAGCTGTCTAATGGTCTTTTTGGGGAGGCCAGTGAGGAGGCCATTACAATAATCCACCCTGCTGGTGATGAAAGCATGCACAAGTTTCTCCAAGTCTTGTCTGGAGACAAAGCATCTAATTCTTGCGATATTTTTGAGATGATAGTATGCTGATTTAGTTATTGCTTTGACATGACTACTGAAACTAAGGTCAGACTCCAGAATCACACCAAGATTCCTGACTTGATTTTTAGTTGTTTGACCCCTAGTGTCAAGGTATGCATTCACCTTGAGCACTTCATCTTTGTTTCCAAACGCAATGACTTCAGTTTTCTCTTTGTTTAACTGAAGAAAGTTTTGGCACATCCAACTGTTAACTTCATCAATGCATTTGCACAGGGAGTCAATGGGGCTGTAGTCATTAGGGGATAGAGCTAAGTAGATCTGAGTGTCGTCTGCATAACTGTGGTAGGCAATTTGATTCTCTCTCATTATTTGGCTTAGTGGGAGCATATACAGGTTGAACAGGAGTGGCGCTAGAATTGAGCCTTGCGGGACTCCGCATGTCATGGATGTCCACTCAGATTTATGGCCACCTATACTTACATAATAACCTCTCCCTTCTAAGTATGACCTGAACCATTTTAGGACCATCCCAGAAAGCCCGACCCAGTTTTCCAGCCGGTCAAGAAGTATGTTGTGATCGACAGTGTCAAAAGCAGCACTGAGGTCGAGTAGCACCAGCACTGATAGTTTGCCTGTGTCTGTATTGAGGCGAATATCATTTATTATCTTTATGAGCGCTGTCTCTGTACTGTGGTGCGGTCGAAAACCAGATTGAAAAATGTCAAAGTAATCATTAGAAATTAAGAATTTGTTCAGCTGATTGAAAACAACTTTTTCAATGATCTTGCCTATGAAAGGAAGATTTGAGATTGGTCTGTAGTTGCTCAATACAGTGTTATCTAGGTTGCTCTTTTTCAGGAGGGGCTTAATAACTGCAGTTTTCAGGGACTTTGGAAAAGTCCCAGAGATAAGTGATGAATTTACCACTTTTAGGAGATCTGCTTCTAAACAGTTAAAGACACTTTTGAAAAAAGATGTTGGGAGTGTGTCAAGGGCGCAGGTTGATGTTTTAAGATGCTGTACTGTTTCTTCCAAAATTTTACCATCAACTGCTTCGAAGTCAGACATCGTAACTACTTTCTGATGTTGTGGTCTGATTTGTCTGACCCCGGCGCAGCTCAAGGATGTGCTGATCACCTTTCTGATATTATTGATTTTCTCAGAGAAGAAGTTAGCAAACTCACTACATTTGCTGTCTGAGAGCATTTCACTTGGAATGTGACTTGGGGGGGTTGTTAGTCTCTCTATAGTAGCAAAAAGAGTGCGTGTGTTATTTATGTTTTTGTTTATAATATTTGAAAAGAAAGTCTGTCTAGCTTTGCCTAGTTCCACACTGAAAGCACGAAGGCTGTCTTTATAGATATTATAATGGACTACAAGTTTTGTCTTCCGCCATATGCGCTCAGCTTTTCTGCATTGTCTCTTCATATTCCACACCGCTGTTGAGTTTCTCCAAGGTGATTTTTGCCTGCCATTCATCTTCATGACTTTTACAGGAGCAATATCATCGATTGCACTCTTAACTTTCGAATTAAAGGAATCAAGGAGAAAATCAACAGAGTCTGCAGATATGCTTGGTGTTAAAGATATAGCCTTCATAAATAGCACACTGGTGTTCTCATTTAAGGATCTCTTTTTGACAGACACAGATCTAGTTTCAATAGTAGGAGAGATTAATATATCAAAGAAAATACAGAAATGATCAGACAGTGCCACATCCTTAATAATAATTGATGAAATGTTTACACCCTTACTGATAATTAAATCTAGAGTGTGTCCACGATTGTGTGTGGGTCCATGTACATGTTGAGTCAGATCAAAAGTATTTAAAACAGCTGTGACATCTTTTGCCATAATACTGTCTGGCTTATCTATGTGAATGTTAAAATCTCCAGCAATAGCAAAACAGTCAAACTCTGAGGAAATCATTGATAACAGTTCTGTAAAGTCCTCAACAAATGCTGGAGAGTATTTTGGGGGCCTGTAAATAATGATCAGTAGAATGCGTGGGGTACCTTTCAACACAATACCTAGATGTTCAAAAGACGGGTAATTTCCAAATGACACTTGCTTACATTGATAGACATCTTTAAAAAGAGCAGCTAGACCTCCACCTCTCCTAGCAGTTCTGCAGAAACTCAAAAAAGTAAAGTTAGGAGGGGCTGTTTCATTAAGGACTGTTGCACTGTAGCTTTCTTCTAGCCATGTTTCATTTAGAAACATAAAATCCAGGTTGTTTGTGGCTATTTAGTCGCTGACTAGAAGTGATTTGTTTTTAAGTGAACATATATTTAAAAGTGCTACCTTAACAGTACAATTTTTTTCCCTAACAGAGATCTTAGTTTGACAAGTCACAGGCAGCAGATTAGATTGATTTGCCACACGATTTGATCTAGCCTTACACTTTCTATCATGTACTAAAACAGAAATAGAGAAAGATATAGGCACACTGAGTTCCTGCTTTTGTAAACATTTGATAAAAGTATTAGTATTTTCATAGCAGGAACTCGACACACATCACTGAGAGCCATTATCAGTTGTTTTTGGTTCACCTACAGTAGATGGAGGAGGGTGTGTGTCTTGGCGTTGTGTCTGAGACCGAAGAGCTCTCATAGGGCGAGGAGGGGGAACTGGGCCCACTGGCTTTGGTGGTTGTGGGGCTTGCCGTTTTCTGGTTGAAAGCTGGGGGCTCGCAGCAATAGAGTGGGATAGTTTAGTTCCAGCATAAACCAATGGAAGAGAGCGAACAGGCGTCGTCCATCTTTTTTTACAGTCTATGGTCTACATATATGGAGCGATCAAATGACACATCTATGTATACATATCTATGGTATAAACAAGGAGTGTGCTGTGCACTGTGTGGTACAGACACACCTCTCCACAGCACATGCTGTTGCAATGGGACAGTGGGCAAGTGACATCACAGACCAAACTCGCAGACCAAAATCGACAATGATGTCTGTTGAATGTATTTTTTCATTATTGAATATCGACTTTTCGTTTAGCTGTTGCAGCCCATACTCTAAAAACCATAAGCCTTATACATGCAGTAAACACAAATGTACATATTCTCTTACAGCAAAAACTGGTTCAGGCGAAAAAAGAAGTGGAGAAATGTGCCATCAACGATAAGCAAGTATGTACTTTTACATACATTCAGATTGCATACCATAATTTGGTCTGTAGGTTTTAAGTGTTTTTACATAAGGTAATGATTTTTTTAGGTATGCTTTCCTGTAGCTCAATTGGTTGTAAGTGCTAGGAACACTAAGAACATGAGTACACACAACCAAAAACAATGTATACCTTGACTCTCAAGTTGCTTTTTCTGCAAAATCCATAACTTTAATGTAAATGACACAACAACCTATTAAAGATTTAAGACCATTATTTATTATATTACTGATACGGTCTTTTGTAGGTGGTGCTGTGCATTTCTGTTGATGTGTCAAAGGGCTACAGCGAAGTGGAGAGTGTCATAAAGCAAGTATGTTTAGCCTATTCATCATTTTACTCATATTCCACATTAATAGTTATTCTGCTTATTGTTTACAAATATGAACTAGTGTATTATGTGTGGTATAATGGTTTGTGATTTACGCTGATGTGTGTTTGCATTTATTTTGCAGGCCCAGGAGAAGCTGGGCCCTGTGGATATGCTAGTGAACTGTGCCGGGACAGCTATATCTGGAAAGTTTGAGGAAGTTGAAGTGGACCGTTTTAAGGTATAAACAGTATACTCTGTATTTGTAAATACATTATAACATACATTACATTATTTTCCTAAGTAAGGAATATTTTCCTAAAAAATTTAAAAGGTTTATATATTTATAAAGGGAATTTTCTTTGCCTTGTATAAGACCCTTTCATATATTTTGCTTAACAGAGATTAATGGAGGTAAACTATCTAGGCAGCGTTTACCCCACGCGCGCAGTGATCACCACCATGAAGGAAAGGCGGATGGGCCGTATCATGTTTGTGTCATCACAAGCGGGGCAGATCGGCCTCTTTGGCTACACAGCCTACTCGCCGTCCAAATTCGCTCTACGTGGACTGGCTGAGGCCTTGCAGATGGAGGTATGTGCAAGCTCTCTATAGTTACTACTTTAAATAAATTCACACAAAAATCTAACTTTTTTTTCTATTTGTTCTTTGTCAGATGAAGCCCTATAACATCTATGTTACTCTGGCGTTTCCTCCAGACACAGACACACCAGGTTTGGCAGAGGAGAATAAGACTAAGGTAAGAAAATACATGTTTTGCATTTAATAGAATCAGTCGCTAAATATTTTACTTGGAATACTGAATAAAAGATCACTTTTTTAAAACGGAGGCTTTTTTCCTACTTATCAAATGAGGAAATATGAAGAGCTGCAACAAGAGCTGTTTTTCCCCGCCCAAAGGAATGCTGAGTAAAACACTAAAGTTATTGACTGCATGTGTTTAGTCTGTTTTTGTTTTTCTGATTGGCAGCCTCTGGAGACCAGGTTAATTTCAGAAACGTCAGGAGTCTGTCAGCCAGAGCAAGTGGCGAAAATTGTGGTTAGGGATGCTGTGGTAAGTGGAAATGACTTGGGATTAGTTGAGTAGTTTTCCAATTGCCTGTCTAATGTGGTTTCTATGCTTCCTCTCCAATCACAGCAAGGAAACTTCACCAGCTCGATTGGTCCTGATGGCTACATGCTCTCAGCTCTTACCTGTGGAATGTCACCTGTCACCTCCATAACTGAGGGACTGCAGCAGGTACAGCCCACCATCACAAACACCCTAATTTTATTTGCTCCTACTGTATATTTCTGTGGTTTTACATACTTCCAATTGCTCAATTGTAGACCATTGCATTATCAGCAGGTTATAGATTTAAGTCCCATGAATGGATTGTGAGTCAATCTGGATAAAAGCATCTGCAAAATGCAGATGTTTATATTCATTACATTCTAAAATGTATGGATCATATTAGCTAAATAGTTTTAGAAATAAAAATGCAGAGTACGGTTGGGAATGATGGTGTGGATTCTGTGTATGCATGCTCATATGCTGGAAGATGTAATGACTCCTCCTCTTTTGATAAATGATTATTGCATCATGTCCCTTTCATCATCCTGCCTGAACTTCATATTTTAGACACATCGCCATGTTTTGCATTCAACCTTTGCAGGGCTATTTGAGTCTGTGGTCTTGGTCTTAGATCTTTCCTTTGAAGATTTTAATGAGCCTCTTGACTTTTTGCCCAGTTTTTCCTTTTCTCAACACTGAAAGGATCTGTGAAACGACCCCGTGAGACTAATCCTACTGCCTTTTCTCCGTTTTACTTGAAATTTAAACTCTCCTTGAAATTGTACAAGTTAAATTATTCAAAATTCTTTAAAGTACATAAGATGTAGTCACAGCTCACATATGTTTATTAAGTAAAGCAATTAAATGTTATCAGAAGTATCAAACTGAGTCATTTATGAGCCTAAATACAGTATTCTGCAAGATAAAATATTAATTTATACAAATTATCAAGCTTAGAAATGAATATAAACCTTCAAACAGGGTTCCCTTAGTTAACTTCAAATTCAAGGACCTTTCAAGGACTTTCCAGGTCCATTACCCTCAAATTCAAAGACTAAATGTGGGGACACATTTCAAGTAAGAGCAGGGTTACATCGTGTTACCTTTTAAAGCTGCGGTCGGGAACTTTTTTGATCATATTTTTTTATCATATTCACTGAACACTATGCTCCTATAGAACAACATAAATTAGACTGTTTAAGAAAAAAAACTGTGGTTCAAGCTCCATCTAGAGTCTGTTATTTGTTTTGAAAAAATCCACCGCTGCCGGTTCATTTGGTCCAATCAGCGCAGGGCTGTGTAAAATCTGCCTGTTAATCACAGTTCCTGCACGCTCCACATTGTGTTGGATTGAACGTAGCGTGAGTGCGGAGAGAGCTTTTACTAACAAACTTCCGATTCCTCGGTTAACAACCAGAGCTTGGAAAACAACCAATAAAAAAAAGGAAACAAAGATAGAAAGCCACCGTGCCCGTATTAAAACTGGGTTCAAAATCAGACCGGAATTTGAAATGTGGAGGAATCTACGAGATTTTAAAGGGTTCAAGCTGGTAATTGTGCTTTATCAACCATTGATTGTATTTCTGATTTTTATGTAAGGAATCTAAGTATGTGTTCACAATAATACTGGTGCACACGCACTGATGAGGACGAGCTCGAAGGGAGGTTGCTCTGTGGTAGTTGGGGAGGGACATGAAATTGTAGTTTTGAAATCAGCTCAATCCTCTAGAGTTGCCGACGGCAGCTTTAAGATACATTGTTACAGTTCCCTTTCGAGGGAACTCGCGCTGCATCACTGCCGTGACACTTTGGGGACGCCTCCAGGGGTAAGTGCGTCTGAATGTGTCTATCAAATTCAACCAATGGCGAGGCTTAACATTACAACAAAGACAGGGTGATGCAGGAGCCAGGAAGTATATCGCTATCTGAAATATTGCCAAAGACGGCGTTACAGAGACGCAGTATGGCAGGGTAGACGCAGCGTCTCGTTCCCTTCTCAGGGACAGTTACATACGTAACCAGAGATGTTTTCATGTGTTAAACACAACTATGCAAAAAGTCATTTTGGTAAGAATCAACATTCGCATACAGAAGATATATGCATTTAAAGCAAACAGTTTAGCATGTGTGCTTAAAAAGTCTAGAATTTTTATGATATTATCCTACACTACATCGAGAATAATATGGATTTTTTCCAGAAAACTTCTTGCATAAAATAGATTCAAGCACTTTCATTGACCTGTATCTATGAATGTTTATTTTCAAAAACTTCCCAGGCCCTTGAATTTTTTCCCCCAGATTCACAAACTTTGAAAGATTTCAAGGACCTGGGGGAACCCTGTTCAAATATTGTGTGTGGTTTCTTGGAGCATCAATGAATTCCTGTATAGGCCTACATCGTAGTTGTGCACTTGTAACAATCACATACTTGTGACTGGTAGCCCACAGTTCTTTAAACAGAAATCTCTAGTTGTTTTTGGTTTCATAATGAAGTACAACTTAAATCCTCTCCTGCATTTGCTGAAATTACATTTACTTGCAGCTTGCATGCACGCACGTGGAAACTTTGTGACAATTGGGGGCTAATCACAATAAGTTTACATTAAAGGGATAGTTCGGCCAAAAACGATATTAAACCCATGATTTACTCACCCCCAAGCTGTCCGAGTTGCATATGTCCATCGTTTTTCAGACAAACACATTTTCGGATATTTTAGAAAATGTTTTAGATCTTTCAGTTGATTCAATGTAATGTTACGGGGTCCAGCCATAGTCCACGACCTTCAAGTCCAAAAAAAGTGCGTCCATCCTTCACAAATTAAATCCAAATGGCTCCAGGATGATAAACAAAGGTCTTCTGAGGGTAATCCGTGCGGTGTTGTTGTAGAAATATCCATATTTAAAATTTTATTAACGTAATTAACTACCTTCCGGTAGCGCCGCCATCTTAGACTCAGGAGAGAGTATTAGCGTAGTGTACGCACTTTTCTTAGTGACGTATGACAAATTCGGAGGGCGGGGGCACAGAGCAGCAGCAGAGAAACCTCTGTACGCTGCGTAAGCTCCCATCCTGAATGCGGATGAGACTAAGATGGCGGCGCTACCGGAAGGTAGTTAATTACGTTAATAAAATTTTAAATATGGATATTTCTACAACAACACCGGGCGGATTACCCTCAGAAGACCTTTGTTTATCATCCTGGAGCCGTTTGGATTTAATTTGTGAAGGATGGACACACTTTTTTTGGACTTGAAGGTCGTGGACTATGGCTGGACCCCGTAACATTACATTTAATCAGGGTTCTAAATTAACACCCGCCAACCCGCCAAATGCGGGTTAAAATTCATTTTGGCGGGTGTTAATAAAAACTTACTAGCCAGTTTGGCCGGTGATGCATGAGGCATTGCATGCAAGATACATAAAGCTTCGTTCTCGGTCATTTATCCCTCTGGCAGGACATTTCCCATGAACACTGTGCCGTAATACGTGATGATGTTTATACGCCAATTGGCTGCGCAGTTTGCAGCGAAACCAGCGCGAGAAACCATGGAGAACGAACGGGCAGAGCAGGGAGGATAGACTAAAAGACAGCGGTGTCGCCACACCCCTTTACTGGGGCAGGTGATCCAGTGTAAATCTTTTGTGCCCATGTGTAAATCTCAAGTTTAAATTTTAGCAGTTAACTAGTGTATTCCTTAACAAAGAAAATAGCGGTAAAAACAGATCTATATGCAATGTAGTTAACCAATTTACGCTTGTAAAGCGACGAAGCAGTCGCACGGACGTGTGCATGCATGTATCCATGTCCACGCGCGTCTTTGCGTTCCTCCGCGCGCGCAACTGCATCCAAAAGGGGACGCCACGCGAATGAGTAATTATGAAAACATGACGAGAAGTAAGTTTCTAAATCATAATGCTAATCTTATTTTTACTCGATCATTATTGGCTTCTGTAGATGGACATCAGAAATGTTTTTTTGCAAAGCAGGGAAAGGGAAGCAGAAAGGAAAGATGATGAGATTAAGGGAGGTAAGACAAACTACATCCTCACTCTGTCAGGTCTCAAACATTAGAGGAAAAATCTCAGGAAAACCTTTTGTCAAGTCTATAGGATTGCATTGTTGCTGAGAAAATCCACAGATGTATGTGTTATACTGTTCTGTATTTGCAGATATGAAATTAATATTTAGTTTACTAATATTTAACTCTAGGACACTAACTTGCATAACAGTTAGCAGTAACTGTGATTTAGATTATTTAGTATAGCAGTCATAAAATGACTGGTTTCTTAAAATATTCTTGTAAAAATAAGTTATTAATCATTGCTATCATTGTATAATGTAGAAAATATTTCTCTGCTGTCATTATTACCAAACATTTTCTGCCATGTATGCCTCCAAACATGTTAATAATGTTAGGTATGATGAAGATTATACTTAAATATTATTAAATACATATAAATCTTTCACAGTAACTGTTGCACTGTAGAATAGTGGGTTAAGCAAAGGACATTGTATACTTGCACACAGCAGGCTTTCAAAAAAAGTCAGCAAAAAATGGGGGGCATGTGCCCCAGTAAAGCTTTATGTCTATCGACAGAGAAATGAAGAAATCTTATGTTTCATCACAAAAATGTTGTCATGTTTTGTCAGGATTGTCTCATGCACGCGAAAGAAAAAAAACAAATCATTGTTGCATTCAGTGGCACTCATAATTTCTCTTATTTTCACCGGAAAAAATTTGGCTAGTGGAAATGCTGATTGGCTGGTAACTTTAGAAAGTTACCAGCCACTTTGGCTGGTGGTCAAAAAAGTTAATTTAGAACCCTGCATTTAATCAACTGAAAGATCTAAAAAAAAATTCTAAAATATCCGAAAATGTGTTTGTCTGAAAAACGATGGACATATGCAACTTGGACAGCTTGGGGGTGAGTAAATCATGGGTTTAATATCGTTTTTGGCTGAACTATCCCTTTAACAAATAATCATTAAAATACATAAAATATTGCCCGATAGCCTGTTTTGTAAAGGACTGAATGAGTTTTAACTGGAACAACATGTAATCATGTTATATAATATTAAACTGGTAATATTCTTTCATCCTGTTCAGATCGTGACCATGGGGCTGTTTCGCACCATTGCTCTCTTCTACCTGGGCAGCTTCGACAGCATCGTCCGCCGCTGCATGATCCAGAGGGAACAGTCTAAAGCATCTGACAAGAGGGAGTAGCACCAACATCATCACAGCTGTCCACATCCACCACCACATTCACCACATACACCTTCACTCAGCCTGGCAGACACAGTCTACATTGAGAAAACACAGAAGTTTTTGTCTTTTGTGCTAGTTTTTTCATGTTGTAACTGAGGCATAATAACTGTCCATCTTTCATGATAAGTCCAGCTCATGTATATGTGGCTTGCAGGACTTAACCATTCCTGTTTTAGTGAAAGTTCAAAGCATGCTGCATAAATTCAACCAAGCTCTTCTGTTTGAAAAGGATTTGCATTTCCAATTATCTAGTCATTGGCCTGAAAAGCCTGAACTCTCACTTCCTTAAGTAAGTTCCTATGTTTAGAAAGGTTATACCATTCAGTTCTTGCACGCACAAAAGGCTAACCATCAAAGTGTAACAATACTATATTTCAGTACTATTCTATTTAATTCTATTTTTATAAATGTGATGCTTACATTATTTTGTTCAGTCAAGGGCATCAAACCCTAATTTCAAATGTTCTGTGAGGTTCTTCTATGTTCGTAGTGAAGCACCGTATGTCTTCCTGCTTTTAGATTTCATCGTTTTTAAGGTAAAGACAGTAGTTTTGTGTTTTCGGAAGAAACAGCCTGAGTCTGCCACTCTGCCTTATCCTATTTGCTCCGTGTGGGGGATACTGATGGAAATGTTTACCTTATAATTGTGCGTGTATGTGTGTGTATATATACATGTCGTACGCATGCATTTAAGTGACCTCAGGGGCTTTTAAGAGTTCACTGAACTGTAAGATGGATAAGGATAAGCCATTAAGGTGGTGGCTCGCTGGTCGAGTCACAACACCGTTTAGCCAGCAGGTGGAGCAGGAGATCCATACCCTAAATATCAAGCAGCTTGCATTCAAATACCTGATCTAGAATCAGTCTAAATAATCGTATTCACAGCGCAATGGATGTGTTTTGATGCCCACAACCCCAAAAATGTGTTGAATATAACAATATATGTAGTATTGAAGGTGAATAGATGCACAGAGAGTACATTTAAGTGTTCACACAGAAACAGTGTAGATGTTGTAAAGTAACTTTAAATGGATTGCATATAAACTGTTTCTGGTTAAGAAACTTCCAAACGTACACCTTGTTCTTGCTCCACCTGTGCAATGTCATACTTTACTAACAACACACTAGCTAGTGATAAACTTACACCGATGTGGTAGTTGCCTTTCTCAGAGACAGAATTTTTGGCAAACTAATACTTTACTTGGACTCTTTATTTAAAAACGTTTTTGTTTCATGCTGCTCTGTCTACCCTAATAATTGACCAATGCAGTCAGGCACTACAGTCCCATTCCAAGCCTTAAAAGATATAAACGCAGACCACTAAAAAGCTATTAGGGTGGATATGTCCACATCCAGCTACGGCATAAATTGTGTAAGGTTTACATATTTTTCGTTTGACCGAACTGGCTTATGAAAAAGTCGCTGTTTTTGCTCATTTGATTGTTCTTTGTTTGCTATTTTAGTTTTTTTTTCCAAGAAGACCCAATATGTGAAAGTGAGAATGCATGAGTCAAATCGGCGATGTTCTCATTTGATATTGGCTTAAGGCAACACGTAGTAGCTGCAAGTTAGGTGCTGATATTTGTTGGACTTAAGAGCGGTGCCCTCTTTCAAAATATGGATGTAGTCAGTTGTTTAGTTGTTAAAAAGCTAACACTAGAGCAATTGTTTTAAACTCCTTAAAGCTATGCAAATCAACCCGTGCTCACACTTCATTCAGATACATATGACACTTGCATATTTTTGTTGTTGTTTACCGCTCCAGTTTACTGTTTTGTTGATTGATGTGGAGATAAAATTCCCAAGATATGATATATAAATAGTTTATGAGTTAGTGTGGGATACATTGTGCTTCTATGTTTTATAAGTTTATTTTCCTATTTGTTGCCAAACTAGCATAAATTTCACCTTGTGTGCCATGGAAAAGAAAGAGGATGTTGTTGCTTTGTCTTATTTTCTTACGTAATTAAATAAATAACTTTTGAAAGTTTTTTTGTGATGTTTTTTAAACTTTAAATAATTCAGTCAAACAGAGTCAAACATCTAATGTTGAATGCAGGCTTTTTTACTATTTTTATTTTATAATCTTAAAAAATTAAGGATGGTTCATAATTGCTAGAACTGAATAACAAATAATTTGATAAAATTGTTAAAACTTGTTCCATTCCAGCAGCAAGATTGTTGGAAGGAAGAGGTTAATAAAGACTTTAATGTAATATTTAAAGGAAAACGCCACAGTTTTCCAATAGTTTACTATGTTCTGAGATTACTATGTACCTGTGTTATCAATTAGCCTAGCCCCATTCATTCCTATGGCTCCAAACAGGGATAAATTTAGAAGCCACCAAACACTTCCATGTTTTCCTTATTTAAAGACTGTTACATGAGTAGTTACACGAGTAAGTGGTGGCACAAAATAAAACTTGTTTGGATCCTAAGGAATGAATGTGGCTAGACTTAATGCTAACACATTCAAGATGCGCTGCATAAAGATTAAAAGTGCATGCATTGAAAAAAGATAGGTATGTATTAATTTACCTTGAGGTAAAAACATAGTAAAATATTAAAAAACGGTGGTGTTTTCCTTTAAAGGCAAACATTTTTTAGATGCATGTGCATTTCCAGAGTATTGGAGGTAGTAATAGGGTTCAGGATCACTCTCAGATTGTGCCAGGTGAACTTTTCCCTTCTAAAATTTCCTCTCTGGACTCAGTTCCTTCATTTCCAGCCCTGTTTATACTTTAAAATATTTTAATAAGATGAGACATGGAATGAAATATGAAATTCTGATATCAAATAGTCACCTCCAAAAGCCTAATTTAGCCTTGAATATTGTAGTCAGAGCTGGTGGGGTAGAAGCTACGTTATGCATAAATTTTTTTTTAAAGCCCACAGTTGTGTTCAAACACAATTTTCTGTCACAAAGCTCTGGACTGCCAGCAGGGGTCATATACATGAAGTAGTATTTTTTATACAGTAATTCATAGATGATGACTTGAGCTGGTGTCCCTTTTTTTAAGCGGGGTTGACTGCCAGGGGTACTAAAAGATCAAAGGGCTTGCGCTTTTCAAAAATGTTCAAATGCGAAAGAAAGAATGAGGACCACATTCTGTTGTGCTTGAAAGGACATGCATGTATCAAACATTTTTACATCTTCACAGCAGGTAAAGATTAAATCATTTAACACATTTTGTAAAATGATTAATACTTAAAATTTGTTAACCAAAAATACTTTCCAACGCTTCCATGTGAAATTCAGAATAGGTTTAATTCCAATCCAGTTTGTTACCTATAGGCTGTCTGTGAAAACCTAGCTTAAGTCATATTTTTTAGTGATGTACTGTTTTCTACATAAGATCATCCTACATAATGTAAAATAAAAAAAATTTTGTGAAAATATAGCCTTGATATTTTTAATATTGAGTACAGTCATGTGATGCTTCTGATTCCGAAATCACACTGTCAATAGTTGTTAAAATATAACCCAGCTGTCACTGGGACAGTACCCTTTTAAAAGGTCCTATAATATGTACCATTTGGTACCAATATGTACCTTATATAAACTTTTAAGGTCCAAGCTGTAGTTTCTGAAAAGGTACCACCCCAGTGACAGCTAGGGTACATATTTGGACTGTTTTGTCTGACATTGAGACTTTAGCCTGAATTTCACAGAAATTTTACAGAAGTCGGAGACAATTATTGAAAACTGTTATTACTGTCTGTGATTATGAAAAACACTACAAAGTATTTTATTACAAACAAAATGTTAATTTACATGATTCATATATAATTATATATTAATTATTATATAAAAAATTAACATGAACTTTGAGGTACATTTTTTTTATTTTTCCTATTGGTTTAATGGCCACCATATGTAGAATGTTCCAAAAAGCATCTTTTGTATACAAAATTAAATATATATTTGCTTAGATTTTATAAAGTTACCCAGAAATGTATTATTTATATACAAGTCCTATACATTATAACTAATTTCAGTTTTAAAAGATAAAACTCAAAATCAGATTTTAAATGTGGTCTCAGACATTTAGCCCCTACTTTATACCTTAATATATTGATATAATGTGATGATAATAACACATTTTTTTCTATGTGGGAGTATTATTTGATTTTATTTGACATTTTATAATTCGATTATATTATAGTAATAAGCAATATAAGAATTTTAAGAAATGTGACTTTTATTTATCAACCACTATCACGTAAAACTAAAAAAAAACTTTACTTGCCGGGTCTCAATATGTTAAATGGGTCCTATATCAGCATTATTTACATTTCACTGTCTAAGTGGTTACACACACACGCGCGCGCGCGCGCACACAAATGACTGTGAATGAGTGACGTAGCCCAGGAAACACCTCTCTCTGCTATGCAGGCGGTCTGACTGCATATGTAGCGACAGAGCAACGCAGACAGCTCTCTTAAAACACTCAACTCATACACACATCTGACTGCTACACGTCCAGCTTTCATCAACAGACTGAATGCGACAGCAGACATCATTGAAAAAGTCTTTCTTCAGTCCTGTCGCTCCGCGCGAGAAGAAACTCACAAGTGCGTTGAACATAACCAACCTCTTCCGTCTCCCGCAGCTCTGGACTTTTAACACGGATAAATGATGACTTGCCGCATGCAGATCGCACCAAAAACACAAGCGACTTCCTTAACCATGTTTGCACTATTCGCATATTTGTCCTGATAGGAATGTCCGTGCTTTAATCACCTCGTATGTTCCTGGATTTTTCAGCAGGGAACAGAAAGTGGGCGTTTTTCTGTACTGAAGCGTTGGAGGATTCACTGCAAGAACTTGTGTGAGGTAGCATGCAGTAAGTTCCTAAAGGTGTCAGTATTTAAAAAAGGTGATTCATTTCATATTTACATTAATTTGAATAATTAGCTCAATTACTGCAAAAGAAGCTAAAGATCATGGGAGCGACCCACTGTTGATGAAGACGGTGATGATGAAGATGCGCCTCGATTAAGAAGTAGATTGGATACTACGGTTATTAAGCTACATACATGTAGATATGGCACAGGAGAGCGTGTACGACAACCGCAATATAGTGGTGAAGTATATCCACCATAAGCTATGGAAGAAGGGTTACGTATGGGAAGTGAATGGACGCGATGATGGTGTTTCTAACGGACTGATGATGGGGAGACAGGAGGACGGCGTCGTTTCTCCCAGCCACCGCAACGACCCGTACACGGCTCTTCATAAGGTGTTACGAGAGGCCGGGGATGAACTGGAGCGGTTGTATCAGTCGGACTTTGCCGAGATGTCCAAGCAGCTGCATCTCACGACTATCACGGCGCACCAGCGCTTCACTGCAGTCATAGACGAGTTGTTCAGGGACGGGGTGAACTGGGGCAGAATCATCGCTTTTTTTGAATTTGGAGGGACAGTTTGTGTTGAATGCGTGAATAAGGAGATGACGGCGCAGGTTGATAACATCGCGGGCTGGATGACAGAGTACCTGAACGGACCGCTGCACGGCTGGATCCAGGAGAACGGCGGATGGGTATGTAATTAACTTAATATATTCCCCTATTTGATGACGTCGTTTGCTCCGCCTTTAAATTGGCGTCACGAATTTTGTGCGTCAGGCGTTGGCCGAGAGTGCTGCTCGTTAACCTCTGCTGACCAATGAGCAACGGCGATTAGTCACACCCCTCTCACGCCTCCGCGGGTGGCTGTGTTAATGCGAAGCCGTCAATGACAGCTGATGTCTGCAGGGTTGAAGGTGTGGTTTAGCTTTCAGGAACTTCAAGAACCGCTGTTGATTCATGCAAACAGGAGGATGTTTAATCTTATACAACAACCTGTTATATGGGCACTGATATTTACTCTCGAAATCATGTGTTTAAATTACCCCTGGCTATTCCTGTCCTGAGTGCAGTGGTTCATCACGTGATGATTCCTGCATGTGATACTGTTCAAACATCATTAACCTTTTGAATTTCCTGGCCAGATATAAAAGGTTACGTTTTGGGGTTGTTTTCGAAAAACTATACTATGTGCTGCAGTTTTATTATTACCGCATTATAGCAAAGATTCTGTGTGCAGAAGAAGTACACTGTTGCTTGCCGTGTGTGTCTAACAATACACTTTTACAGGGACTATATTCACTATAAACTCCCACCTTACATTGTGACTATAAAGTAACGTCAGCCACGTTGTAGCCTTTTTCCTGACACATTTGATTGGATTCCCTGAAGTTGGAACTTTTCAATGTATTGTTGCATAAGGGTACTATATTAACACGTAAGACGTATATAGTATGCACTGTTTAGCACTGAGTATGCAGTAAGCAAGTTTTTTATTTTGAATACAGCTCTAGACTTTCAGGTTCTGAAAATGACTTTAGGCATAATGGACTATTTTTGACTGAATGGAAGAGGAACTGCAAAGGCCATGCTGCTTTTATTTGAATGGCCATTCAGAATATGGTCTTACAATAATGAACCCTGTAAACTTTGTAAAGGCAATTTCACATTGAACCAACAAAGGAAACAAACGCCAACCGACACGAACAAACAAATTCATCCTGATCCAACAAACGCTGACAAACTCATTCATTCTAAAATATATTGTTGGTTGGAGTTTGTTAGATCGGTGTGAACTAGTCTAAAGGTGACAAACATCTTGAAAGATATAAATGGCAAATATGAAATGGTACAGGGGTCTCAGATCATCCCAAATTACTGTATATGGTCACCCCAAATTTCCCTGTGTTCATTCACTATTGAATTCTTCAACCCTCTTTCAACCATATTAAATGTTGTTCGAGTTAGTGTGTTAGAACAAAGACTTAATGTAGATGTGCATAATTCAAAGCACTACATTATTAATGCAAAAGCTCCATTTCATCTTAAGGGAGAAAAGTTTAACATTCTCCTCGAGTCCTGATCTCTCTAAAAAAGAAAAGTATAAACTTTTCACTTCTGCATTACGGCCGTGCTGACCTGAACTTTAGCAAAGAGTAGCTATGTAATTTTGCATTTATCTCCTTTCATGGACTATTGTGAACCCTTTAAGCACCATTATACTTAAAATCATTTGACTGATGTTGAGAAGAGATTTGCCATTACCCTACTAAGCCATTAGATGTGCAATTCAACAATCAGTTGAAAAAAAAACATTGTTTTGTACAGAAGAAGGGATCTGAGCTATATCCAGTGATCAGAATATCACAGAGAATTGGAAATGGGCTCTTTTGACTTCAGCCAGAATGCAACATCATAGCAACCACCCTTATATTCAATTATCCACATAGCAGTGCTCAGGTTAAAAACAGTCAGGATAACTACTGTAGATAGCAAAGCCCTGGCCACACACAACACCCTGAAAATTGCGCTGAGCAATCTTTCACAGGCAGTCACCTCTTAAGTTAAATTCAGAAAATGACAAATGTCTAATCCAATCGACAGCCTTTATTCCGTCATATAATGTGTGATTTTAAACCATATCAATATTGCATCATCATGCTTGCTTTGTGGATGTTTTTCAGTTTAAATAAACATCCTGTTAATGCACTCATATTTCACATGACCTTTACAGTCAGTGAGTAAACAAGATTTCTGGATCCAATTTCTGCTTAAATATATCGTACTTTTGACAATTTTTGACAGCAGAAGTGATAACTGCATGTGTCAAAGGGATATGAAATATGTTTTCTAAAAATTGGGATGGTCATAGTAGACCTTGCATTCCATGCGTATGTGTGCGAATGTGGAGACTGAGAATGCAAACATATGCATGCCTCTTAACTGCATACCAAATATTTACATGCAAAGTCATATAGACAGTTTCACCAGAGTAGATTATTTCTAATAAAAGCTAAATATTATCCAGTAAAGTACATTAAAGTTTAAAATGTTACAATGTTATAGATCCTTGAATTATTGCCTGGCTGTCAAATCTGCACAGCAGTGGAATCATGCTCGCCGTCTCCCCTCGTCTTTTGGAAACCGGAACGGTTTTATTTTCTACAAGGTATTTCTTCCAGATGTTAGTTTATTCACTAGCCTAACTGATAAACAAGCACAGATCAGAAGTTATAACTTCGCTCCAGGCGCGTAACCGCAGCAATGTGCGTGCGTCCGAGGAAACGTCTAATAGCGAAACATGTTTGACCAATAATGGATCTATCTAAACATCACAGATTGCTATCTTGATTCAATATAAAGATTTTTTTACTAAATTTAATATTTATATTTCTCTAATCCAGCAATGTTTTGCCATCTCATGTTTTGTGATTTGATTTATTTCAGTACATCAGAAATATGCTGGCCAACAGCTACCCTCCTATATATCCATTATTTATTAAAAATATAGTAGGCTATAAACCCTGTTCCTTATATGCATTGTGGGATCTAAAGTTATTTTACTGTACATGCTAAGTACTTAGTGAGACTTCACTTAAAATATCTTAAGTTGAAGGTATAGAAGAGCTTTTGGTAGTCTACACTCTAAATCTGCTGGGTTATTTTTAACCCAATGCTAGGTAAATATTGGACAGAACACTTTGGGTTATAAATAAACCTATAAATAAACCATTGAAACTAGCCAGCAGAGGTTTATTTATTAAGGCAATATGTGTTCTGTCCAATGTTTACCCACTATTGGGTTAAAAATAACTCAGAACGTAGAATTTAGAGTGAATACTAGGGCTCTGCAATTAATCGGAAAACTAATCAGGATTACAATTACAGGTAAAGCAATTACATAATCGCCACAAGGCTCAATTACAGCTGGATCTGTGCATTTCGGCATCAAATACACTCAAAAAAATTAAATGGTTACTTTAAACCCAGCATTGGGTCAAAAAGGAACGAGCCCAGCCCATCTGGGTTGTAATAAAGTCGCCATGAAACGGAGGTAGCCGTGCAAAAGTCTAAGGCCACCACCACCAAACTTGTTGTTTTAGAAAATTTAATGTCCATCTATATTTATTTTTCTATCTATTTTATTAAGATATAAACAGAAAATACAGGAAATATGTAAAAAAATAAAATTTTCAGGACTAAATGTCTTCTTTAGGCATCGTCAGTGTTTAGTGTGACCTCTCTTGGCACTAAACATCTTTTGAGTGTTTTTGAGCAAAATGAAGTAAAAAGACAAATTTCTTTAAAATTAGAAATTGGGATTTATTATTTATTTAGATTTAAGAGATCCTGCAGTTTCCTGCTATTGCTCAATTGGAAAGTGAGTTTAGCCTAAAAACTTGACACTTCAGCTTACTTTTATACAGTTTTTAATACTATATACACATTTCCTGTATTTTCTGGATGTATTCTATTAAAGAGACTATATATAATATAATATGATCAATATAACATTGCAAAAACAACAAATCTAACTATGACATGGTGGCCTAAGACTTTTGCACAGTACTGTATATGCGAGTGAAACGGCTTCTGAAATGAAAAGCTAAAAAGACAGCATCTTTAATTAAAGATTATGATGGCACGTGAATAAAAAAATGAAGATAAGCCATTTGTAAAAAAAATACCATAATATTCCAAAAAATAAAAAGTTTTTCATTTAAATTTCATTTTGACTTAAACCCATGCAGGGTAGTTTAAATGCTGGGTTGTTTTAAGCCATTGTTGGGTCAAATATAAACATTTTCTGGGTTAATTTCAATCCAACTGCTGTGCTCATCCCTCTTTAACCCAATGCTGGGCTAAAAATAACCCAGCATTATTTAGAATGTACAGTGGTGAATCAGAGATTTTAAAATTGATAAGTTGATATGTCCTTTAGCCGTTCGTTTTGGATTTTTTACTAATAAAATAACTCCTATATTTAGATGTTTATAATTTAAACTAAGCATCTATAATATAAATATGCAGCTGTTTCACAGAAAATTATAAAACATTTCAAAACTAGGGGTATTAATCTGCAATAATAAACGCAACTACAATATCAAGGTGAATAATTGTCAATTATGATTTTTGTCATGATTGTGCCTATATCTGACCCAGATCTGACCTTTGATTTGCATGCTACTCTAAGATGACCGAACGTTATCATGCTGTTAGCTTGTTAGCTGTTGTTTTGTCATGTCTATAAAAAGACCAATTTACATCATAGTTATGTCACTGGCCACTATTGTGGGTTTCTATTTTAAGAAGTTTACTATATCACTGTGACATAGGCAACTAGATACTATAAATCCCTAGAGGCTAGATGTGATATTTTCCACCCTGTTCTACAGACAGTAATGAGGGCAACAAGCTCATTAACCTTAATGGTGACATTTGGATTGACGAGAGCAATACGTGCTCCCGGTCCACCTTCTGTTTCCTGTTCAACACAGGACTTAAAAATAGGTGTCATTTGTGGTCCCACGTTTGTTGAAACTACTGTATTAACCTGCGTGCTTTAACATTTTCATGGGGATTTCACAATTTTAGCTACATCACAAGATTGTGTATTTGTCTGGCCTTCTGTCTGGTTTAGAACAACCTACTGTTAGATTTTGTCCTGCAATACTGGTGGGTTTGAGGTGAGGAGCGATGTCCAGGTCAAGGGACAGAAAGATGATATTGATTAATGACAGATACTCATTTACAAAATTATACTTGGATTTAATTGAGCTGTTCTTGAATTTTTCAGAAAGTATAGACTGCTTTTTCGGTAGTTATGCAAGAAACCGCTTCCCCCTTACACTTCCATGAACCCTGCACCAAATGGCTAAACATGAATCCTGCAGCATGACAAGGCAATTCGTCTAGAGCCCACGCGAGCAGCACCTGTGTTTATTTGTTCGACGTAAATGCTGCGTGACTGGCTTTCTTGGTATCTGCCGGGTTGTTAAATTATACACTTCAGCCTCCTGATCCAGGTTCAGCCCAGGGCCCCAGCGGGAGCTTGCGTGCCATCAGGTCTTGCATGAGCCACAGATCTGCTGTCTACTAAGTGACTTTGCAAACACCTTTATGTAAAGTGACAACGTAATGAAATCTTGATATTTTCATGGTTCGTTTTAATCCACAGTTTGGTAAAATACAGACAAACCTAACTGTTGGGTAAAATTCATCGATGTTGGGTTGTTTCAACTCATGGCTAGGTAAAAAATGGACACAGCCACCCAGTGGGTTTAACCTGTGTTGTGTTGTTTCAACCCAAAATGCTGGGTTGGTTCGGTCAAATGTGGACATTTTAAAATTTCAAGGTTAATTTAAAGAGCAACTATGGTCTGATTCACAATTTTCAATTTTCTTTAGTGTGTAGGTGTGTACTAGTACGTTAACGATATGCAAAAGGTACAAACCCCAAAGTAAACGTTGACGCAAGTTATCGTCTCCAACGTAAATCTCTTTTCTTGGACTACAACAATCACACGGATTGTAGGCAACAGTTTACTTCCTGGGCCTGTAGACAAGACCGACATTATCATAATTCCTCCCGCTTCGGACTCATAGCCTGCAAATTAAAGGAATAGTCTACTAATTTTCAATATTAAACTATGTTATTACCTTAACTAAGAAGAGTTGATACATCCCTCTATCATGTTAGTGTGTGCACGTAAGCGCTGGAGCGCGCTGCGACACTTCGATAGCATTTAGCTTAGCCTCATTCATTCAATGGTACCAAACAGAGATAAAGTCAGAAGTGACCAAACACATCAACGTTTTCCCTATTTAGTAGTTATACGAGCAAGTTTGGTGGTACAAAATAAAACGTAGCGCTTTTCCAAGCGGATTTAAAAGAAGAACTATATTGTATGGCGGAATAGCACTTTTTGGAGTACTTCAACTCGCCTGAAAAATCCGCTCCCCTTCTCCCTCTCATAATGGGAGAGGGAGGGTGTTACTGCACCGAGTTGAAGTACTCCCAAAAGTGCTGTTCCGCCATACAATATAGTTCCTCTTTTAAATCCGCTTAGAAAAGCGCTACGTTTTATTTTGTACCACCAAACTTGCTCATATAACTACTCGTCTTAAAAAGGAAAAACGTTAATGTGTTTGGTCACATCTAACTTTATCTCTGAGTGGTACCATTGAATGAATGGGGCTAAGCTAAATGCTATCGAAGTGTCGCAGCGCGCCCCAACGCTTACGTGCACGCACTAAGATGATAGAGGGATGTATCAACTCTTCTTAGTTAAGGTAATAACATAGTTTGATATTGAAAATGAGTAGACTATTCCTTTAACTCATGTTCAGTGTTGTTTTCGTCAACGATGACGATAACGAAATGATTTCGTTGACGCACCTTTTTTATGACGATGACTAGCTAAAAATGTCTCTAAGGTGACGAAAACATGACGAGTCACTTTCGAGTTTTCGTTGACCAGACAGAACGAAAATGATTATAAGTCTGACGTTCACAATGCATGTCATTTCTGCCTATTCTGTGTGAAATCTGTCTGTTTTTAGCTAAAAAGTATCAGCAATGAAATGCTTCCTATCCTTGTTTTGAGTACGCCCACCACCAGACTGCTGCCATGCCGCTCACCAGATTTCACACAACAACACACCTGCCGCTGTGGCGAGTTTGAAGGACCGTGGCGGTGACGCCGATAAACAGGGACGGAGTGGGACCCAAAAATCTACCGGGAAATTTCATAGACCACCAGCCCTCTGTGGTCAAGAAAAAAGAAAAAAGAAAAATGGTTCGCTGTAAATAAGCAAATGCTGAAATCTAAAATTACAATAAAATGACTGCAAAACAACATGAAATACCAAGTGTAATAATTATTATTTAAAAGATCTTAAAGTCAACAGTTCCCTAGTTTTAGGTAAGCTAAAGCTTACTTTGGTTGCAAAGCAGTTGCTTATAAAATTATTAAGCTTGTTTGGAGAGATATATTTTATGTGACAAAATGTCAGTCATCGTGTGATAACAAAAATATAACGTTAAACTAACTTACGTGTTCTGAGCAGGTGTTGGCTAAGTTACAGACACTCGTGAAAAACTGATGCTGATTATCTGGGAAACATTCTCTAACAGCAGTCAAGTTGTCATTGTTTGTGTCAAAGTTGTGCATTTGTTGTAACATTAAAACAGAGATCAGACTTACTCTGTGCTGCTCAAAGTGATGCTCGGACTCGGAGCTCCATTCCTCTGTGTGTGTGCGAGGCTATGCTTTTTTATTGGTTGTTGCGTTTAATCTTACCTAGATACAACAGTCCAATTTTCTGATTGGCTATTGTGTAGCCTCTTTCTTTATTTTTTGATTGGCTGATAGAACTCCGGGCAGACGGGCTTGATAGAGAGAGCGGTGCGGCCAGATACATTTTGAGCGCTGAAGCATATTAAATATATGATAAATAGGTTTTAGTGTGGCCGGAGTGCATGACTAAAGACTGAAAGCACGGCTATTATCAGACCAGCCCTCGCAGCCTTAAAACACTACCGGCCCACCGGGAAAAGTCCCGACTCTCCCGATTGCCACTCCGCCACTGCCGATAAACGAAAACGACGAGATTATTTATGAACATACTTTCAGTATAATCCATCAGAACGAAAAACGGAAAGCATATTGGGAGATGACGGTAAATGTGGCCACAGACTAGGTGGGAAGAATACCACCAACCTCAAGCAGCACCTGAAGGCTCATCACGCTAATATTTTTTTAAAGGTAACTTACAAATCACGATGTTAACATATCATATACATTCAATTTTACTCGACAATTGGCTTGTGACACATTTCATGGTAAGCTTAAGGTTTTACATGTATCTACTTGTCAAACCTTAGCCCATTTCCAATAGTTTTTAACCTAAATTAATTTGTTAAAGACAATTTTTTTTACTTAAATTGACTTGACTAAAACCTTTTTGTGTTTTCGTCGACTAAAACTTGACTAAAACCTTTTTGTGTTTTCGTTGACTAAAACTTGACTAAAACCTTTTTGTGTTTTCGTCGACTAAAACTTGACTAAAACTTGACTAAAACTATCAAGTTTATAAGTGACTAAAATGTGACTAAAACAAAAAAGCATTTTTGTCCAAAAGACTAAGACTGAAACTAAAAGGGCTGCCAAAAACAACACTGCTCCTGTTAGCATTGCATTGTGAACAAATCTTTCAAACATGTTAAAGAGCGTCACATTTCCGGCTGACGTCAGAGATATTCAGGCCAATCACAACATACAGATTAGCTGGCCAATCAGGGACACAGCACTTTTCAGATCAATGAGTTTTGTACAAAAGGAAATCTGGAGCTACAAAAATGTACAGTATGTAAAAAATAATGTGTTTTTAACCATAAACCACGCAAACACATTGTATTATACCAAATACACAAAATAACAGTTTTTTTAGCAATGAAATAGGTGCCCTTTAAACCACTGAAGTCCATGTTTTACCTACCATGCAACAACCCAGCATTCTTTTGTATAAGTACCATTATACCATTAAGAGAAAAAGTTTAAAATCTGTAAATGGTGTGTTATCCTTTCAAAAAACACATTTGTAACCAAAGTGTGCATAGTACCTCAGATGTACATACCTAAGTTGTGTATAGATAGCCTATCTAAACGTATTATTCATATTAGGACCCTTTTCAAAGGTACTGTCCCAGTGACAGCTTTTCTACCTTTATTCTTAAGAGTGGAGCTAAGGTATTCCCGATCATTTATCATCCGAACGTTTTTCTTTGAAGATTGTGTAGTCAGGCACACCTGGAGAAACAATGAGGGCAGGGAGGATGGAGAGAAACAGTGATACCCTAAACCTATTGCACCCATTGCTGGTTCACTTTTTTGTGTAGATTCTGATTGTAAGCTGATCCAAGTACACTCACAGAAAAACAGTTCAAAAGCTTTGTTCATTTTATCTGAGACCAAGTTGTCTCAGAAATCCAATGTGAAACAGCAGGCGGTTTTGCTGAGATTAATGGGATTGCTAGTTGGAAGTCCTTCTTGGCTCTTTTACTTGTTTGTTACAATGCACGACTTCAAGTTCAAGCTGTACTTGTTTCCCATCACGTCACCAGTATGACATTTGTCCGATCAATAGAACAATACAATCGGAATTATGATGTGAACTTCCTGTATTGCTCATTTCAGATGCTTCATGAAACTGTAGTCATTCTGATCTGTGCGTTTATTGGAAGAATAGGAGTGGAACAAAAGATGTGCACAGGAAGTGGAAAGCAACTTATAAAAGTCATTGAGCTGTCACTGAAGTCTTGGTGTCTGGGAAAAACAAGCGAGATGTTTAAAGCTGTTATTTTCTACAGGTATACCAAAACAAAATGTTTCCACTGTGTGTTTACGTAGAGTTTAGCCAAATGGTAGGGTGCGTACTTTTGCCATGCGTAATAAATATATCCACAAACTCCTGTGAGAATTTTTTCACACTTTCAAACCAGCCTGAGCTGAGTTCAATAACACGAACAAATGGGCCAAGTTTTCCCCTTGCAGGGTCCCCTCACTGGGGCCGCAGTCACTTACCATCTGCCCCTGTGTTTATACTCATCAGCAGGGCACTGGTAATATCAGAAACATTTCCTACTGGCCAAGCCAAAGAGAATAAAGGAGACTTTCATGTAAAGTCTGTCGAAAAGACAAATGTCTGTCTCTCTTGCGCTTTAAATTACTGGGCCCTAATGGGCACTTTAGTTGCTTATTGTAGGTGTTTACCAACTAGGTGTCACAGGGTGTTTCACACCTGATCATTTGTGTCATAAGTGTTGTTGTCTTTTATAAGTAAATACTCCTCTAAAAGAACAAATTTCAAATAATTTTCTCTAAACAACATGTTTTGCCTTTGTAACACATGACATTTCAAGTACTGTACATTATGTTCTAATACTGACCTATGCCTTTAACAGCCGATTATGTGTCAAACATTATGCAATAGTATCATGTGTTTGGTACAAAGGCATGTGCCTCAGCACTCAAGGTACCATAATAACAGACTTTTTTAATGTGTATGCTATTAAAATGGATGTGAAATTTTCCATTATTATTATTAAGTCAATAACTAGCTTTAAAGGGCCAACAGTATGCCCATTTTTACAAGATGTAATTTGAGTCTCAGAATATTTTCTATGAAGTTTCAGCTTAAAATACCCCATCAGAGTTGGGTAATAACGAATTACATTTACTTCGTTATATTTACTTGATTAATTTTTTTGGGTAACTAGTATTTTTAGAGTAAATTTAAGGATGGGTACTTTTTACTCTTACTCAAGTACATTGTGAAAAAACTGTACTTTTACTTCGCTACATGTGGCGGCGTTACTGCGCTACTTTCAAATGGTAATAATTAGTTAATATATATATTTTTTAAAACTTTATAGGGCGTGTTCGAAAGTTTCGCGAGTCAGGCTGCGTCACCCTTTAGCGCGCGACCGCGTAGATGATAGGAGAAGCAGATGAGGGCGCGTGTGTGTTGTGCGAGATATCGGAGGCAGATCATGCGTGGCTTCAAGTTCGGTCTGTTTTCACTCCAAGAGGTCAAAAAGAATAGTTTCATAATGATGCATGCTTTGTTCAATAAACAAGCTGACATTTTAGCGTACAGGAATTCAAGATCCAACCTGAAGTGGTAAGTGTCACAGAATGTCTATTTGAACAGTATTTTGTGACACACTGTCCAAGTTTTTTTTTTTTTTGCCATATGCTCGTTTGTGCAAGCGATGACAAAACCTAGTGTAAGTTAAACCATACAAACAGCACGTTGACATCTGCACATTTCCATATAATTTCCCCACAACTAAACAAACTGAACAACATAATGTAAGGACGTCTTGCATTTATACACAAATCTGGACACCTCACTAATGTGTAGAAAATACATTCAAATAAAAACAGGATTGTATTTCATTTAAATCCTTCCTAAAGAAAGAATGAATAAAAATAAAAGAATAAAGTTTGATTTTAAAGAAACATGTATTATATAATATAATAGATGTAGAGTTGATTTGCACAAACAGATAAGTTCAATATGAAATTCTAAAATGATCATTTTTATTAAGCTCCTGTTTATGTTCAGTAATTGCACTTTAATGGTAATGAAAATAACCTATTCATATAAAAACATGATAACAAACAGACACACACATTCTTTTTTTGTTTACTACGGAGCCCTTCTCATGACATGGTAAAACTTTTTTTTTAAATCGTGGCCACGAATTAGCAATTCGTTACCACGAATTAGTAAATCGTGCGCACGTTTTAGTAATTCGTTCCCTCATTTAAGCTAAATCGTGCGCACGATTTAGTAATTTGTTCCCTCGTTTAAGCTAAATCGTGTGCACGTTTTAGTAATTTGTTCCCTCGATTAGGTTAAATCGTGCCCACATTTTATTAACTCGTTCCCTCGATTAAGTTAAATCGTGCCCACGTTTTATGAATAAGTGCCCAGAATTTCATTTAAACCATCGGAATAGTGACGCTTATCGCAGCTCAATGCATTAATACATTGCTATTAAGTATAAAATTTAGGGGTGACCCCGAATAGTCGAAGATTTGATGCATCGATAGGAGAAGCCTGATTCGACTACCAATCTCACAGTCCAATCGTCGCAGATGTGTTATGAAATGAGGATCATTCAATTTTAGCCGTATATGGGTTCACACATTATCTGATTTCACATATAACAGCTTTCTCACAATATATTAATATACAGCATATTATTATAATGCTGCAAATAATATGTGAAGTAACAGCTTTCAATAAATATTTTTAAAATGCGTTAATAAATCCAACATCCCCTGTGACCGGGCTACACGGAGGTTTCTTAGTTAATAAAACATTGCCTCTTTGTTTCTACATTTAAAAGACAAAGCTGGCAATTATATTATGGCTATAGATTTCTATTCTTTCAATAATTTATTTTATTTTATTTATAAATCACTCTGGGTTATCTGATTTGATTTAACTATTTGGCTTGTGTTTTGTTTCTGTGCACTTGAGGCATTTTGAATATTTGTTCTGCACCTTGTTACTTCTGATGACCTTATTTTATTTAAAAAATGTATCTATTATAAAACGTAAATTCTGATCTAATTTAAGTCTGTAAATTTTGGATAGCTTTTCGTTGTATCAATGTTGCGATACTGCGTGGTGGCCATGCTTGCGCATGTAATTTAGCCGAACAGGCTAGGTACTCTGCCTCTCATATTTAGGAGTTCATCAAACTAAACATTAAAAAACGGATGTTTTTCGACGGGTATAAGTTTTTAAAATGTATTTATCATACATTTTGGTTATCTTGTCAAAAGTTAAACTACAAAACAGGTAAGCCGTTATTTAAAATTTCGGTGATGAAACGGAAACTATCTGCACCGAACCTATTTCTGCCTGACTTTTCTTGTGATTTAATATTATGGTTGGTGTTCACTTTTAAATGATAGCAAAGAGATTCCTGAAATAAATAATATCATCAGGTCTTTCTGTATCTAAAGTGAATACAGAGAGGATCAAAGTCAGAGCAAGCAAACAGGCATTTCTGTGCTAAATAATAACGCATAGTGTCTATAAAATCATTAATTTCAGTGTTTTTCATGTTATAAATTAACGTTTAATGAATTGTAAATAAAGATTAGTTTTTATCATTTACAGTCACAATCACAAATTATTTGTCATTTCTCAATTGTCGGGTTTTTTTTTTTTGGTCATGACTGCTTTGACGCGCTATATCTCCAAATTAAATAAAAACACTGAATTAGCCGAGGTTTCCAAGGCAGAATCACCTTTGTTATTTTTTTAGGTTTAGTTATCAAAATGTATTTTTGTGTGATGTTCTGTAGATCTTGGCTTTAAAATGTTATGAGGAATAAATAAACAAATGTTGCCTTATATATTTTACCTTAAAAAAAATAAATATATAAATGCATCGTCAGTTTTGTCTTCGTTCATCACTTGAAAGACAGTTTTGGTCACTTTAACAGAAAGTTGTTTATGTGTGCTGCTTGTGAACGAAAATAAAAGTTAACAATTTGTACCTGGTCTGGCCCCCTCCCAACCCATGCAGACAAACATAGATATGATTCGACTATCGGTCGACTATGGAAAGATTCGACAATTCTGATTCAAATACGTAAATCCTTAGTCGAGGACACCCCTAAAAGATGCACACATTATTCATGAACACGTTCATCTCTGGCCTGGCTCTGTTATGTAATAGCTGATTGACAGGTGCGCAACTCCGTCTTTCGAACAGGTATAATTTTGTATAGTTACTCATTTAGGAAAATTATCCATGATTTAATGATTTTATTATTATTATGAAAATGTTTTTTTTTTTTGCAGATTGATTACGATTTGTATACCCTAGTTCAAATACAAGACCTTTTTTTTTTTTACCACGGAGGGCCGGTGGTATACGGAATTTCCCGATAGATTTTTTGGTCCCACTCCGCCCCTGACTGTATTAATGCGTTAGGCGTCACATTAATGTCCCTACTTTTTAATGGCCTACTGTGCACAAATTAATAAAACCGTATAAGACCCAAGGTGTATGAATTTGATCCTTACATAGCACTGTATCATGAGCCAGTTAATGTCCCAATATGTTTTTTAATTCTGTGCAGGAATAAATAAAACGAACTATGTGACTTATTAATAAAGTGATTTTGCATTAAGCGTCATGTTAATGTCGGTTGTGTTAAGTTTTTTTTAATTCTGCACAGGAATTAATAAGAAGTTTGGCTCATTAATAAGGTATATAGATCAATCTTGATCTTTACATACTGTATTTATGCGTTAAGCGTCATGTTAATGCCCCGATGGTTTATTTTTTATTATTCCGAGCAGGAATGAATAAAACGGTTTAAGACCCAAGATGTATGAATTTGATTCTTATATAGCACTGTATCGATGCGTTAGCTCACGTTATGTCCCAATATTTTTTATGAAATTCTGGGAAGGAGTTAATAAAACTGTATATATACACGAGCCTAAGGTGTATGAATTTTATTAGGGGTGTCCTCGACTAAGGATTTACGTATTTGAATCAGAATTGTCGAATCTTTCCATAGTCGACCGATAGTCGAATCATATCTATGTTTGTCTGCATGGGTTGGGAGGGGGCCAGACCAGGTACAAATTGTTAACTTTTATTTTCTTTCACAAGCAGCACACATAAACAACTTTCTGTTAAAGTGACCAAAACTGTCTTTCAAGTGATGAACGAAGACAAAACTGACGATGCATTTATATATTTATTTTTTTTAAGGTAAAATATATAAGGCAACATTTGTTTATTTATTCCTCATAACATTTTAAAGCCAAGATCTACAGAACATCACACAAAAATACATTTTGATAACTAAACCTAAAAAAATAACAAAGGTGATTCTGCCTTGGAAACCTCGGCTAATTCAGTGTTTTTATTTAATTTGGAGATATAGCGCGTCAAAGCAGTCATGACCAAAAAAAAAACCCGACAAATGAGAAATGACAAATAATTTGTGATTGTGACTGTAAATGATAAAAACTAATCTTTATTTACAATTCATTAAACGTTAATTTATAACATGAAAAACACTGAAATTAATGATTTTATAGACACTATGCGTTATTATTTAGCACAGAAATACCTGTTTGCTTGCTCTGACTTTGATCCTCTCTGTATTCACTTTAGATACAGAAAGACCTGATGATATTATTTATTTCAGGAATCTCTTTGCTATCATTTAAAAGTGAACACCAACCATAATATTAAATCACAAGAAAAGTCAGGCAGAAATAGGTTCGGTGCAGATAGTTTCCGTTTCATCACCGAAATTTTAAATAACGGCTTACCTGTTTTGTAGTTTAACTTTTGACAAGATAACCAAAATGTATGATAAATACATTTTAAAAACTTATACCCGTCGAAAAACATCCGTTTTTTAATGTTTAGTTTGATGAACTCCTAAATATGAGAGGCAGAGCACCTAGCCTGTTCGGCTAAATTACATGCGCAAGCATGGCCACCACGCAGTATCGCAACATTGATACAACGAAAAGCTATCCAAAATTTACAGACTTAAATTAGATCAGAATTTACGTTTTATAATAGATACATTTTTTAAATAAAATAAGGTCATCAGAAGTAACAAGGTGCAGAACAAATATTCAAAATGCCTCAAGTGCACAGAAACAAAACACAAGCCAAATAGTTAAATCAAATCAGATAACCCAGAGTGATTTATAAATAAAATAAAATAAATTATTGAAAGAATAGAAATCTATAGCCATAATATAATTGCCAGCTTTGTCTTTTAAATGTAGAAACAAAGAGGCAATGTTTTATTAACTAAGAAACCTCCGTGTAGCCCAGTCACAGGGGATGTTGGATTTATTAACGCATTTTAAAAATATTTATTGAAAGCTGTTACTTCACATATTATTTGCAGCATTATAATAATATGCTGTATATTAATATATTGTGAGAAAGCTGTTATATGTAAAATCAGATAATGTGTGAACCCATATACGGCTAAAATTGAATGATCCTCATTTCATAACACATCTGCGACGATTGGACTGTGAGATTGGTAGTCGAATCAGGCTTCTCATATCGATGCATCGAATCTTCGACTATTCGGGGTCACCCCTAGCATCTTTGAATAACTTTAAATATAATTTTTGTCATATAAAGTTTTGATAAATTTTTCTTTATTAGTACTGTTATTATACAGTTTTTTCCACTGTTATTGTTCATTTACCTCAGAGTTTATTTCAGTTATTTTGCTGTTTTTCCGGTAATAATAATACAATTTACATGCCAATCCTGCTTCCTTGTCTTTTTATTAATTTCATTATGCTGTTATTTGAAGTTATGTGGATATTTATTGCCATATAAGACGTTCATTGCCGTTATATACTCTCGACTAATATTTAAATCATATGCGGAATAATGTGTGCATCTTTGAATAACTGTAATAATACAGTTCCTTTGAAAATAATTTTTGTCAAAGTTTTGAGAAATAATAATGTTGTGAGGATATTGCCATATTGCAGTTGAATACTCTCGTTTATAATATGAAAATCACTTAGTAGAAAATATATAATGTGATACTGCAAAGTTACCCTTCTTATTTGTATTTATTATATAGCCATATGGAGACAAACCTTTGCAAATGTGCTGATTTGATCCATTCATGTACTGACCACCAAGCTAGAGATTTTAAACATCCTTAATCCACACTTTCTATCAAATAGTCTATCTGCTTGATGGATCAATCCGACCGCATATGTACTGCAATAAACAAGCATTCATCGGCGCGGCTTTTCATCAAGGCTATGCCATTTGGGGAGGAGCCGTTCAATGATCCCCATATATTTTTAAAAATCCCTATGGTTGGACCTGCCGAACAGGTTGAGCACTTTTATGTTAAGCAAAGAGGCTGCACAGTTTGACCAGCGATGCTAATGCATGCTATTGCATTAAATACAGTAAAAGATTAAAATCACTATTAATAAGTCATATACATATTCTGTTTTATGTATTCCTGCCCATATATTGTCCCAACATATTGGGACATTACCATGACGCAGTAATTAATTAAACTAAATAATTCAGGGGCTTAAATATCACTAAAATAAAATAACTTAATAAAATCTCTTTATGTCACTTGGGTGATTTTTTAGTTGGACAAACCAAAATATATGACAAAATTAATTACTGCGTCACGTTAATGTCCCAATATGTTTTTTAATTCTGTGCAGGAATATGTGACTTATTAATAAAGTGATTTTGATCTTAAAAGCATTGTATTTAATGCATTAGCATGCATTAAGCGTCATGTTAATGTCCTAAAGGTTGTGTTAAGGTTTTTTTTTATTCTGCACAGGAATTAATAAAACTGTATATGAAGTATGGCTCATTAATAAGGTATATAGATTAATCTTGATCTTTAAATAGCACTGTATTTATGCGTTAAGGGTCATGTTAATTTCCCGATTATTGTTTTTTTATTATTCCGGGCAGAAATGAAAAAACGGTTTAAGACCCAAGATGTATGAATTTGATCCTTATATAGCACTGTATCAATGCGTTAGCTCAGGTTATGTCCCAATATATTTTATGAAATTCTGTGAAGGAGTTAATAAACTGTATATATACAGGAGCCATAAGGTGTATGAATTTGATACTTAATAGCAATGTATTAATGCATTGAGCTGCAATAAGCGTCACTATTCCGATGATTTTAATGAAATTCTTGGCAGGAATTTATAAAACTGCATTAAGTATGCGTCATTTATAATGGCTAGAGTGAATTTGATCTTGTTAGCGTTGTGTTAATGTCCAGATGGTTTAAATTAAATTCTTGGCACTAATTCATAAAACGTGGCCACGATTTAACTTAATCGAGGGAACTAGTTAATAAAACGTGGGCACAATTTAGCTTAAACGAGGGAATGAATTACTAAAACGTGCGCACGATTTAGCTTAAACGAGGGAACGAATTACTAAATCGTGCGCACGATTTAGCTTAAACAAGGGAACGAATTACTAAAACGTGCGCACGATTTAATAATTCGTGGTAACGAATTGCTAATTCGTGGCCACGATTTAAAAAAAAAGTTTTACCATGTCATCAGAAGGGCTCGGTAGTTTACTGTTTGCATGTTTAAAGGCAGACGCTGACAAGTTTGTGTTGTGAACGTGAAAATAAATACAGAGTTAACTGTCAAAAAACATCTGTGTGTGTGTGTTTTTGAGATTTTTTTCTCAAATGACACGTTATTATGTGATGTTAATGTACCCATTGCAGGACTGAGATAGGCTGCTTAACTTGTATATAAGCAGAACAATGAGACTTTTAAGGAGAGGAGAGGTTTGTGAAAACCGTCCAGGGAATCTGAAATTCAGTGCTTTTGCGCTACTTCTTTATCAGATCGGAAGTTAGGAGTAACTAACTACTTGAGTAGTTTTTTTATCTAATACTTTTGTACTCTTACTCAAGTAAATAATTAGATTTGACACTTTTACTTTAACTGGAGTACATTTTTGTAAAAGTACTTGTACTTTTACTTGAGTACAGATTTTGTGTACTCTACCCACCTCTGCTTTAAAAACAAATGAGCTAATGCTTTCGGTTAAAAATAGATCTGTTTCCTGTGAATAGAGGGTATGCATGTGACGTCACCTTCGGTGAAAGCGACTGCGATTATGCCCACTGAGTGGCAAAAAGTCTGAGCGACAGCATTAGCATAGCGTAAAAAACGCGTCTAAAATGGGAAAAGGAGTTGTGTGATCGTCTGTGCTAACAGATTTAAAAAATTTGGAGCGGTCTTTTTCCAGACTGCAAAAAACACTTATAGAAGAAGTAAATCAGTAACAGTAGCCATATGTCAGCCAAATATAACATTTTCGGGTTAAAAAAATACACCAATGAATACTCTTTTTGTCAGTGAGCCTTCATTGAAAAACATCCATTATAATGAGCCTTGTGTTCTAGAAGGTGGGATGGCTTAATAGTGTCTTAGTAGTGTAGGCAAGACAAACATATATGTCAGGAAAAGCAATGTCTGACCATATGCCAATGTCCACAGACTACTGGTTGTTTGGCAAGTTGTTAGGGTCACTGTTAAGGCCAACTAAATTTAATTTAAGCTGATAATAGTCTGTTTTACTGGCATTTTTCGCAGCAGCCGTTATGAAAACCAGCCATTTTGTTGAATGCTTTGCCATTCAACAGGGCGTGTTCACGTGGAAAAGTGACATTGTTGCATACCCTCTATAAAGTCTGGCACAATATTATATTTATTTAGTTACTACAACATGCTAACAAGTTAACCAGTCAGTCAGTGACTGTGGGCGGGGCTTTATCAGTGTGACATCACATTAACAAAAGAATAAAAATGCATGTCTAACACAAGACTGTTCTGGTTTAATTAAAAAAGAAGGAGTGGGTGGATTTTTTTCATTGTTGGGTGGTTGTGTTCACACACTGCCAACACACATTTATGTGCAAAGTGAATTTTGCACAATATGAGCCCTTTAACTTATTTTCAGACTGTTGTTACATTTCTCAATATGCGTTCTTGTCTGTACTTGTGGACGTGTGAAAGGTCATCAGTCGCGGCCCAAGTACACATAAGTTGTACTTGGGCCGCGCTAAGTTCACATAACATCCCCGAATGTGTTCTTGATCTGTCTATTTAATCAAAGATGCATCAGGAGGTGACTTGTGTGGACTTATGAGAGCCAAGTTTCCCAAAATGCATTTCACGTCAACGGAGCTTAAAACCTGCACAATATTCAAAATATTATTATTTTTGTCATATTTAGTTTTAAGTGCTGTTTAGTCGAGAAAATATTTGAATAAACTTTAAATCTGCTGTCAGTTAGTAAAGATAGCACCTATATTAAAATTTCCTTGATTTCGGATATGTGAGTTGTAGGTGATCAACGGGTGGTCAGCGCCGTGTACACCGCCAACTGGCATTCTTTGGTATCATCAATTTATTTCTCTTTATTGTTTATATGAAGTATGTTATTTATTTGTTTTTGTTGTTTTAACTGATGTTAAAGTTAAAGGAACAGTATGTAGGATTGTGGCCAAAACTGGTACTGCAATCACACAACTGGTGGCCAATACACAACATGACAACATAAACATCAGTTGAGGGCTGCAACTCCACTTTTTAAATGACAATATCCTGGCCAGACCACTGTTGTCATTGATATAAGTATTTAAAATGAAAATGATTTCTTAATGTCTAGTGACATATCAGGGCCATTTTATGATTAATTGATATAAATTTCTTACATGCTGTTCCTTTAAGTTATATAACTTAAATCACAAACATTTTCTATATTCATCTAAATACTGTAGTAAATCACTGCCTTTGTACTTTAACTGGATGTTTTTCTTTTGCTTATTTCATGTTGTACAAATGTTTTGTAGTATTAAAAAAATGGTTGTGTAGGAGTTTACGACAATGCCCGTTATAGTAGCCCTGTGGTAAAGGTGCATTGTATTATGTTTTCCGTTTTAAAAAACATCTGAAAGACAGCAACAGGTAAAATTGAACCTAAAGCTAGTTGCATTTGCGTACACATACTTGTAAAAAGTATATTTCAGGACTTAAGTCGCCAACTGTCTTGATGTTCAATGCTTTAGACAGTCATGACAGGTTAGGAGGACAAAAACTCCAATTAGGTAAAGATTCCTTAACATTTTGTAATATAAATGGTTACCTGTGGAGAATTTTGATATTTTTGACATATGTTTCTCCTATAAACCTCCTGCACGTGCACTGTAGTAATCTTGTGAATGTGGTTATTATAATGCATTGTTCTTATATACAGTGTTCTTGTTTGAAAGCACAATGGTGCTGGTGTATGATAATAGGCTGGTGTTGGTGCAGGCGTTGTCCCGTGTTGTCCCAGAGGTGCTCCACACCCTTCCACAGTGTATTTCTGTACCCTGTCTCCGGGGGATGCTGTCGATTTGAGGAATGTAAATAAAGCGGATGACCTGGGTGTTGCTTTCCTGAGAGGCCTTCCATGGGTGGATATGTGCATGGATACGCTGTCCAGTCCGGTCAACAGAGTGAACTGCTGTTTTAGCACTGTGAGTGCATGCGTGTGAATGCATTCTCATTAATTATGTGAAAAAGAGTGCTGGTAGCAGGTAGTGAGTTTCCATGAAAACTCCAGAGACCTATTTGGATGGAATTAATACTTTATGAAGGTGGAGTAATGTAATTATTGTCAATACATGTCTGACGTGGATGTTTGTTAATGCGAAGACACCACAAAATGAAAAGATGATCTTAATAATTTATACAGATATAACCTGGGCTGCTTGTCATTTATGATGCCTCATAAAGTCATATATGGTATATGCCTTATTTTCTTCAGCCAAACATAGTCAGATTAATATTAACTAATATCCTGGCTCTTCCTAGCTTCGACAAGCATTGAATAGTGTTCATCATCCAAATGACTCCAGGGGGTTAATAGTTGTCTTCCGAAGCGTTATGATACATTTGCAAGAGAAAATGATTCGTATTTTGAGCATATTTAGAGATTAACAAGTGATGTTTGAATGTTAACAACACTGTATGATTGTGTAGACTCTAAAATGGCAGCATGCTGGCTTCATTCTGGTACATAAGATGATCATTGGTTCTTTTATGTCTTGTGACTATCAATTGCATCATGATGAAACATGCAGTCAGGAAGCTCGAGGACCGATGATCGTCTTATTAATGACATAATGGAGCTGTTATCGAATGTCAACCCCACAATACTTCTGGAGAGCATGGTTTAACTTTCATCTAAATAACTTGAATGCAAGAAAATGTACATGAATGCACTCCAGAAAGGTCAAAAAAGCAAAAAAAGACAAGAAAGGTAGCAGCAGCATTACAGGTGCATGTGTATTTAGTACAATTAATAACAATATGCAAAAGGTACTCCAAAATAAACGATGACGTGAGTTATCGTCTCCAACGTAAATCTCTTTTCTTGGACTACAACAAACACACGGATTGTAGGCAACAGTTTACTTCCTGGGATTGGTGATGTAGAGAAGACCGACATTATCATAGTTCCTCCCGCTTTGGACTCACAGCCTGTAAGTTAACTCCTGTTAGCATAGCATTGCATTGTGACCGAATCTTTCAAACATGGTAAGGAGCGTCATATTTCCAGCTGTTGTCAGAGGTATTCAGGCCAATTACAATGTACAGGTTAGAAAATTTCCATGAAATTGGCAGAGAGGCTTCTGTGTGAACACAAACACATCCTGTAAATGTTCCGTGTAAACAAAATTCTTTGCAGCCTTAAATTTTTTTGTTCAATCAACACATTTCAACTTACTATTATTTTTCTTGACCAGAGATAAGTTGCTAGAATTTTTAAAATGAAGTAGACTTATTTCGATTATATTTTATAAGTTATAACAACTCATCTCTAGTCACGAAAAAAAATAGTAATAGGGCTGAGCAAAAAAATCTATTTTTTGATAAATCTTTTTTTTCCATGGTTGATTCAAAATCGATTCTCACAGGCCACGAAATGTATTTATTTCCGCAAACATTGAACGTAAGATTACGTTCCTTTTTTTTGCCTTGCGCGATGTTACCAAGGAGGGAGAAGCGAGCCTGTCATTCATTCATTTAGTCTATATTCTAATATATTATAGTATAATATTCCATATAATCTATATTCATTGAGTTGAATCGAGAATCGAGTATAAAAACCGAGTCGAGAATTAGAACAGAAAATCGGATCGGAAATCGAAATCGAACCGATTGCTTGGGAATTGAAATCGAATCGATCTGGAACATCTAAATCGATACCCAGTCCTAAATAGTAAGTAGACATGACTTGAAATCGAGTTGATTGAACAAACAAACACACGAACCGTGTAGTAAAATTGCCGTAACATTCACAGAAAGCATTCTGTGTGAACAAGATGCAGAAACAATGCCATAAGGATGCATGTGTTATTGCAACAAGAAGTTATGGTTCAGCATTTCGACACAGGGATTTAAATGCAGATTAACATTCAAAACGAGAAATGTCGGCAAACTGGACTGAATCAGAGATCAGGGAGCTTGCCTCTATCTGCACTGAAGCACCACGACAGAACAGTGCATCATGTGTTCCTTATGATCTTGTCATAAACAAAAATGCATGCTCTAAAGAGAAATCACAGATAATTAGCAAACTTTAGATGCTGTGGATAAACCTACCAAGTGCAGGACTGTGTGTGAATCCACGCATAGATTCTGAAAAATCATAAGCAGTGTAAATGAACCAAAAATCAAACAATACCGGAAAAATCCGGGATGCATTTTCCAGAATCTCTGTGTGAAAAGAACTCAAGTGTAAGATACAGGGTCATATAAGCCTTAATATAACAACCTTATGTTAT
The DNA here is from genome assembly GCF_030506205.2 of Paramisgurnus dabryanus. Classification (NCBI taxonomy): domain Eukaryota; kingdom Metazoa; phylum Chordata; class Actinopteri; order Cypriniformes; family Cobitidae; genus Paramisgurnus; species Paramisgurnus dabryanus. The sequence goes on along the minus strand of NC_133342.1, from coordinate 16,733,402 downwards.
CTGTCTAAAAGTCAAGCATGGTAAGTCGTTTACTCATTATGCGTCACGTTTCCACGTGTTCACATCCATCTGTTCTACCACACATTTACACACACGTGTTCTTGTATCCATTGACACCGTTCTGACATAAAAACCTGCTTTCCCTGTGGCCACAAACCAGGCCTGAACACATGTTGCTGAATGATGCATGAAGTGGCTAATCTCTGAGACTAAATGACCATCCCTCAAACAAGATGCGTCATGCGTCTCATCACCGCACAATACCTTCTCCGACCAGCTCTGAGTATCAGGTGACAACGCAGGACTTGAAATATTCAGGGCTATGTGAGAAGGTCTAAATATAGATGTGTTGCTGCTCCCAGGACAGTGGCTAAATGTCAGTGTACGAAAACTCAGTGGTATTAACGTGCCTTTCGATTTTTACATCCGGGATGGGGTTTCCAGACAGCTTCAGTGCAAGTGGAAAAAAATAAAAGACTCTAAATATCTATCCCTCAGTTACTTATCAGATTGTGCTTACTGTTTGGTCCGACAGAGTAACGCCCAGCGTGACCTGGTCTTTGTGGAGAACAATTTAGTAGGGTAAAGGTCATTTGTAGTCCAGCTACTGATGTACCAACTTCATAATGCATCATTGCTGGGGTAGATAAGGTGTACCGAATGTCACATTGTGTATTGTTCTCTTAAACCATAAAAATCATTTTACATCATTTAATATTTGAAGCTATATATATGTGTGGTTCACTTTCCTAAACCTGAACCGCCTCCTTAGACAGGAACACCCACTGACCAGCATGTGAAGCAACCCACTACAGTTTCAATATTTTTTATGATCCATTGAATATATTAGGATATTATTAAGAAACAGTTTGTGGGTGTGCCATCTAAGGGAAAGACTACTGATGTGTGTAGCCAAGCGGCAACCTTCCGGTCTCTCTGTTGAATTCAACACGGAAGTTAATGAAACTGCAATTGGCATGGTTACTTCCTGGTTTTCGATATGCCAGCTCCAGCATTTCTGGTGACTTGTCGATTGCTGGCTCCGCCCACTTTGGGTTTCAAAATGGCTCTTCAGAAACCTATGTTTGACTTCTACGTCCATTTTTTATATAGTTTGTGTATAGCCAACCTTTATTTGTCATTAAACTTGAAATATTCCAAGTTATCTTCTCTTAACCAGCTGATAAACATGACCGGACCGTAGTACATTGGAATAGCCAATGCCCAGAGTGAACTTCAGGCAAATGCAAGATTGACAGGCTGTGTGAAATCAATGGTGATCTTTCGACACTGGTTGACATGCGAGCTGTGGTGGGGAGTAAATGGCCTGGGGGACATAAGCTACCTGTCAGACATCTAATGGCCTTGCAAACATCACCCTGTGGAACGCCACAACACATCCGCTGCGGTCACATGATTGGAAACTTTATCTGCCTGGCTAGAGAATGACACTGCACCCTCTAAATAAAGGTGCTTAAATGTTCTTTACAGCGAATCCATAGGAGAACCATGTTTAATTTATTTAAATAACTATTTCCTTCCTACCATTTATAAATGTAAAGAAAATTGGTCTTGTGAAACTGAACAGAACCAGAAAGGTTCTTTAAATGGTTCTCTAATACCATTTAGCCACAAATGGTTCTTTTATGGCAGTGTTTCCCAACCAGGGGGCTGGAGCCCACAGGGGGGCCTCAGCAGATTTCCAAGGGGGCCTTTAAGATGACTTAAAATTATTAAAATTTGGACAAAACAAGCATTAAAATAAGCTAAAACAAGCAAAAGTCAAGTTTTTTTTAATTATTTTGGCCATTTTAGTAGCGAATATACATCTGTCTACACTCTAAAAAATGCTTGGTTGTTTTTAACCCAGGGCTGGGTAACTATTGGACAGAACACATTGATGGGTTAAAATGACTCAAAACATGGTTGATTAACAATAACCCAGCAGTTGGGTTAAAACAACCCATTATTTGAGTCATTTTAACCCATCAATGTGTTCTGTTCAATAGTTACCCAGCCCTGGGTTAAAACAACCCAGCATTTTTAGGAGTGTAGTCATTCCAATCTCTAGCTAATTTAATTTGGAAAAATTTGAGTGAGTGGGAGGCCTTCAAATATTGTTGTGGGCAACTAGGGGGCCTTGAAGTGAAAAAGGTTGGGAACCACTGTTCCATGGAATCTTGAGGCACTTTTAATTTTTAAGAGTGTCTCTTAGATTAACATTTGGAAATTTCCTGTCCTCTCCTAAAAACTGGCCAAAAACATAAATAAAATATAAAAAAAACACACTATTTAAAAAATATATTTTTACTCAGTGGCGGTTCTAGACAAATTTCACTAGGGGGGCCAAGGAGGGGCCAGTGTTTTACCAGAGGGGCACATAAAAAAATGGCAAGAAATTATATTTAAAGATTATAGGGGTGGTTACACAAATTAGTTTAAGACAGGACTAGGCCTTAGTTTAATTAGGAAATATAACTAGTTTTAACAAACATGCCTTACTAAATACATTACTTGTGTGCATTTTGAAGCAAAACAAAGGGCACTGGTGTATTTTAAGATATGTTTGGAGAGCTCTTACATTAATTTTAGTCTAGGACTAGTAGTCTAATCCCTTTCCGGGAAACTGCCCCGTAAACTTTATTTTACTTTACAATCATATAAATATTTATTTAATACAAGAGTGAGTACAGGTGCAAAAGGGGAGCTTGGCTCTTTTCTAAAGCCCCCCAACCGAAAATCATGGGAGCCTACTCAATAAACTTTATGAAATGCAAACTTTAATAAAGACAAACGTTTGTTTTAGTTTACATATAAACATACATTGCTAGACAGTTAGGGACCACAATCTAATCAGTATTTAAAATAATATTTATTTTAAATTGTAAACATTTTTATATGTAACATTTAATTATATTCCTCCAATTTTATGCACGTATATGTAAGAGCATAATTACAGCGCTTATTACAATGTGTAAACTTTAAAAAGTTAGCGAGATGTTGGTTTTGCCGATTGTTGATGAGTAACAGCTGTGAATGATCACAACGCGCTTAAGCAGCTACGTCACAGGAGAGCAAGTGAACAGTGTCCCAATGTCAAGTCAGCTAGAGTCCTTACCAGTTCCCAAACCTGCATCCACATTCTCAACATCAGGAGATTGGGAACGAATTGAGACACTCGCCTAGCAGCACTCGCAGCAAACGCAGGCGGTGTCATGAGCAATCCAGTCCCCCCGAGCAATTCTGCCCCCCTAGGACCCCGCGTAATTCCATTGGCTGAAAAAACTCCTCATGGGTAGCCTTTGTAGCGCCTTATTACAATTCCTTCAAAATTTCGTGATGATTTATATCGTTAGAATGTTGTTAAAATTACAATTGGTCTATTTTAAATTATCCGTTTAATATAGTAGTATATAACTGATGCTCTAGGTGGTGAGATCTACCAAATCTCGTTCTTAGATTTTTTTTAATTAGCTTAACGTGACGTACCAGCTTAGCATACAGCTATCGGGTAAAATAGCTTAACACAAACACCAGTTGCACTCACCGTAATAACGTAATGTCATTTTTTTTAATCCTGAGGTTTAAAAAAAATATGTTTCACGTTCAGATAACTTAGTAATCAATAACATAAAATTGAAATGTGTTTTTGTTGTGTAAGGCAATTAATTGGGTTTTTAGGCGATTACGTGTGTCATTACGTGCTGCTCACGTGTTTGCAACATGAATATTAGTTCATTAATTATATTATTTTTGTAAGCTTTTATTTTAAAAATATTTTGTATGCTTCTATTTTGTAAAAAGTACCTAGCTTGCTACACCACTAACGCAGCTTCGATTAGCCATTAGCATCAAGATATCGCGATGACAAGTTTTTGACCAGGCATTACTGCTAGGTACCAATTGGGGTCCTAGGGGGGCAGAATTGCTCGGGGGGACTGGATTGCTCACGACACCGGCTACAGTGACTGGGTGCGCCGCTCTAATTTGCCCGTGTAGAACGTTGCGTCGCATTAGTTCCGCTTTTGGCGCTCGCGTGTAAAATCAAAATAAATTTATACTTTTTTTATTTGGTCAGCACGGGGTGGCCACAGGGGTGGCCAGGGACATTTCTACAGAGGCACGGGCCACCCTTGGCCTCCGTGTAGAACCGCCACTGTTTTTACTTCAAATCAATTGTGACTTTAAAGATTATGAGGGCACATGGATTAAAAAAGCCTGAACGGATAAATAATTTGAATTAAACACTGCAATATTAAAATTATAATAATAATAATAAGAAGAATGATCACTTTGATCATTTTGTTTGCATGTCTTTGAGAAGATTCTTGAAGCTATAGATGTGTGTCACATTTGTTTAGCTCCTGACACCTGCCAGCTTTTCCTTTTGAACATTTCAGATTGGTTTTGAAGTGGGGACAAATGTTGGTGTGTGACATTGAGGTGATAAAAGCTTGCGGGGAGAATTTTCATACCATGCCACCAGGCCCTCAAGTCAGCTTTCCATCAAATCTCCGCACATCCACAGTTACCTCAACCCTGACAAAAATTTCTCTTCAGCTACGGGATGAGACAGAATGCTGTGAAGAGAATCGGGCCTAACAAGCTCCCTTCGCGAATTTTTTGAAGCTTAGGTGTTAGCAACTAACTTGATAAATAATAAATAAATCAAGCAACCATTCACATCATAGTGCTGAGAATGAAGGTGAAGCTGCTTGGTTGATCTCTGAGGCGTGAGATTCAGGTTTGGGGGATTTTAGAGAGAAGTTCGGCTAGTATTCGTGTTGAATTATTTATGATCTCAGCACAGGGAAGCGTTATTTAAATGGCCAGTTTCAGGCAGTAATAATTTGGGTGGTTCGGCTTGTGGTTTGCTGTAGTCGTGGAATATATTCTTCTACTGGAGCCTTGGTATTTTGAATGCACTCAAATGGGAGTGCAGTGTCTAGACATGGTTTCTGTGTAAATATCACTGATGTATGTTGATTGAGTTTTTGTTGAGGTCAATAAATTTTTTATGTAACAAAACCCTTTTTATTTGACTTGAAATAGGTACCTTTCTCCCTCTCTAACCTTAATAAGTACAAAATATCGCATTGTGCACACGTTCACCATCACAAAGCAGTTTGCGGGTACGAAGGCTGCAGCTAATAAGGTGAACCGCAACCGTAGCGGCGATTAGCACCCTTTGATCTTGAGGTGATGCTAACAGGCGGTGGGAGGGGGTGGTTATGGAGGAGAACCTTCATCAAACTACAAACGCCCCATTTAATAAAAGTCAGACAGAAGAGTTTGCACAATACGGTTGCCAGACCACATTAGAAACCCAGAGAGTGGCAAACTGTACCATGAGACTTCTATAACATCATGGTTTCTCTTAAACTTCAGTGTTTCTGAGCTTCTACAAAGTCTTGTGATGTTCAGTGTTTGATGCAGCAGCTAAATTAACTGTCAAGCCATCAAGTGTTGAGTTCAATTCCCAGTGCATGCTGGGCAATCCAGTCTGGTTGCAATGTTAAAACCTTCTGAAACACTTCAGCCTCAAGGTTTCAAAGTGTCTAACATTTCAAACAACCTTGAGATACTTTGCATAACTTGGATATGTGTCAGTGACCTTGTGAGATATAAAAAAAGTGTTTCCTTGAGTTTGTTTAATTTATAAAGATAATGATTATACTTTTTATGGAAAATCGTGTCTGCACTGAGAAAAAAATGCTTGTTGCACTTCAATTTTTAAGTTTAAATCAACTTGAATTTACAAATCATTTAAACTTTCTTGACTAATTAGGAGTTGCGATAAATTATAAAAGTAATGCACAGCAAAAAAATTCTTTCTTACTTAGTATTTTTGTCTTGTTTTCAGTACAAATATCTAAAACTAAAAATTCTTGAATCAAGATGTATGACCTTAGAAAATAAGTTTAGTTTGTAGACAAAAAAATATCAAATTTAAGTAAATTTGTGCCCAAAACAAGCAAAAATATATCTGCCAATGGGGTGAGAAATTTTTTCTTGAATTAAGCGTTTAAGAAAAATGTAAACGTATTTTTTTTTAAATTCTTACCCCATTGGCAGATATTTTTGCTTGTTTTAAGCACAAATTCACATAAATTTGATATTTTTTGTCAAAAAACTAAACTTATTTTCTTGGGTCATTTTGGCTCATCAAGAAAATGCATCTTGATTTAAGAATTTTTATACATTTGTACTCAAAACAAGACAAAAATACTAAGTAAGAAAGTAATTTTTTGCAGTGTGTTGGATTATTATGAGTTATTTTAATTATATTTTTATATAGCAACTCTTCACCAGTCAAGAAAGTTTAAATTAACCTCCTAAGACCTTGTGTGTCTACATACGTGGACATCAATTTTGTTGTTGTTTGCACCATAATACTTAAATCTGTGTAACTGGTCGTACACAAACGTGGACAATTGCACTTTTTGCAATATTTTTGTTGAAAGAAAAATATTTGGTTATTATATTTATTTGTTCTTCCTAACCCCAAAATAGCTGGAAGAAATCTGAAAAAAAAAAGACAAACCAAAGCTTGGGTCTTAGGAGGTTAATTGTAATTTCAAATTGAGGTCAGCCAAAATTGAAAATTCTCTTAAAGGTGACATAGAATGATTAAACGGGGTATTTATCCTTGTTCTGTGATGTGACATGTAGATAAAAATGTTTTTGTATGGGTCTGTAATGCCTAGAAGCTTCCTAAAAACCTCTCTCAGATAGCTCTATTAGGGTGGGGGATTTTAAACAAGTGGTTTTGCACCTATTTTGCACCCCCTACTGGCTTAACTTGCAATCTCATTACTGATTGGCTGACTTTGCTGCCACTCTAAAAATGTAGCCAATTATTTTAAAGTGGAGGGGCAGTGAGATGCCTGTGTTGTCATAAGCATCAGTTTTTCAGATTGGGCCGTTTTCTGGCTGACATTTCTAAAAGAGGAATTTCTATGAGACTGAGATGTTTAGCATGTCTAGCACTTTTTGTATTTTTGTGAATGCGGGTAGACTACCATTATTCAACAAAGACAAGGTAAAAATGGTTTTTCATTCTCTGTCCCCTTTAAATTTACTCAACCTATAATGCCACCCTATAATGTCTTTTTTTAAACAAAAAAAGTTTTATATATAAAAATACATGTCACAATGGGTTGATAGGTGTGTGATTTATTATTTTGATCTTTTAGCGAAATTTCAACCAAAACATCTAAATTCAGATATGTTGGGCTGCCGAAAAAATCTTATTGGTAAAATATGCAATTTTTTTGCTAAACTCATTTGTATTAAAGGGATAGTTTCTCATCATCATGTCTTAAACTTGTATGCATTTTTTATGAACACAAAATAAGATATTTTGATACATAATGGTAAGCATACAGCTGATTGTAACCATTGACATCTATAGTAGGAAGAACAAATATGCTGAAATTCAATGGGTACCGTCAACTTTGTGCTGACCATCATTTATCTAAATATCTTCTTCATCATTTATCACAACACTTCCATAATATTTGTTTTCCTATTATGGAAGTCAATGCTTACCATCTTTTATCAAAATATCTTCTTGTGTGTTTATCAGAATAAAGAAATTTATACAGGTTTAGAACGACATTAGTAAGAGTAAATCATGACAGAATTTTCATTTTTGGGTGAACTATCCCTTTAACTATCCCTTTTATCCCGGATATAAGACCTTGTCTTGCAATGATATATACGGTTGAATGTATCTGAAAATATTTGTATTAAAGAGTATCTACTTGAACAATTCATAATCAGTATATGACAGTGAAGAAGAGCAGCAAGCTCTTCTGAGATTTGACTTCATTTATATTCTTTTAGTTAAAATGTGACTTTTTGAAATATCTCAGGAGATCACACTTAACAGGCCATCGTCTGGAAGCAAAAAACAGAGAGCGTCAATTCCCAAAGCTTAAGTCAAATATGATTTCATGATGCAACATCAAAGTTTGGATCTTCACTTTCAGCCTGTAGTCGACAGAGGAAGTGTTGGTATGTACCAAGCACATATTTGTCCCGTTTAATAATGCCATTAAGGTCAGGAGCTATACGTCTTATCTCATAGCCAGTGAGCTTTCTTTGAGGGTATCTAGAGAAATAGAGAAATATTTCATTGTGGGCCGAATGTACGCCTCTTGTACCAGCAGGGAACAAAGTGCAATTGTTTGTTTCTACGCATCAATGCATTCCTCAGATTTTTTTGGCAGAGCTCTGGACAGGAATCAGCTGGATGCTGGTGAGGTCATTGAACTCATTCTTTCTTTGCTTGTCTGCCCATAACTGGCAGCGAGAAATGCAGTGAACACTATATGTGCAGTAAGGTCATGTGGACATTTTTATGCCCATTGCTTTGTACACATGATCTCATTTTGGGAATAGGGAAAATATTGCTATATTGGCTGGGCAATATCTACAGTATAAGGGATGGTTTCAATAACTATATTTAAAACAAAACACAATAATAGCAATGAATAAAACCTGCTTGTTTAACACTGTTACATCAGAGTACTTACAGGACTCTGGGAAAATAAATAGAAAAATAAAAGTATTTTTTTCCTAATTTTCCCATGAGCCAAAAGTTATTGTTGAATTATTCTGTCATATCCTAATGAAGACCAAACGGAAACTGTGGTGTATTGATAACAGAACTTACTTGTTGGAAAACTTGACAGTGCTGCAGATTTGGTATTGTGGGAAGAAAGTATCATGGAAAGGAAACTGGTATTAGGATGTGAAGTGTGTAATTTCGGGTACTTAATAGAACATTTTGGTGATCGATATTTTGAGCCAACTTTAAAGAGCACTTATTTCGTTGCTAAAAACAATGTTGTTTGGTATAATACAGTGTGTTCATGTGGTTTATGGTTAAAAAAACACCTGCCTTCCTCAAACGCTCTGATTTTGTACAAAGTTCATCGATCTGAAAAGTGCTCTGAACTTTTTGCATATCGTTAACATGTACTACACACTTACACACCAAAGGAAATCTAAAATCGTGGATCAGATCTTAAAAGATCTCAGTGTTTGCTCCATGAGTCAAACCAGACCTCATAAAAATCAGCATACATTGGAAAAACAAGTACAGTACATGAAGTGGACATGCATGTTTGTTTGAAAAGTTTGTTTGACTGTACAGTCTTGTATTGTGTGATGCCCATCTTCTTTATTTCAGCAGCTATTTCCAAATGTGTGACGCCTTTTTAATATCTTTTCAGGTTTTTAAAGTTTAAAGTCTAGTGTTCATCCCTTACTTTTCTCTTCATATTAAACTTTGGTATATGAAAGTATTTTAACAACTTTTTGTCACCTTTAAGCTGTAACATACTCTGGCATTTTTTATTAAAACTGTTAGCATGGCAAAAATATTTTTTTAATACTTGATGAAAATGAGTCTTTGGAGGCACGTCACTGAAGGTCGTCCCACAAGTAGATCATAGTTTACCATTGTTAAATGGTCACTGCTTTTCAGACGAAGTTAAATGGTGAAGCTCATAGCTTTTTTTAAGCGAATAACTTTTGAACCTCTATTGGCAAAACTGTCATAACATCATGGTAGGTTTGGTCTCCAGAGAGGTTTATCAGGAAAGAAGAGACTAGTGTCATTATATTTTTTTCATTTGATGGAATATTTATGCCTTAGGCATTAGGCTTTTTATTGTTTGGTTTTACTCATCAGTTACTCAAAGAACAATGATGAGAGGACTTATTCAGGTTCAAGGAATCAAGTTTTTAGATATTATCTTAGGTCCACTAATTCACACATTAGTTTAAAGTGAAGTTATGTTAAACTATGCCATTTACCATAAAATGCTAAATTCATATATTGCGTACCAACCGTCTACTTGAATTAGGTTTAGATAAATGTCACACAGGCAGTTTTCTGGACAGGGTTAAGATTAATCCAGAACTACGCCTTGGTTATATTTGGACATGTAAGTAGTTTTTACAAACAAACCTTACAAAAACAATACTGGTGTGCATCCTAAGACAAAACAATGGCACTGATATATGTTAAGATATGTCAGTACAAGGTGTTTTTAAATAAAGGGAAGCTTAAACATGCATTTTAGTCTAAGCCCTGTCTGGGAAACCGCCCCATAGAGTGTAAATGCTTCAGTTGATCTTTAATCTATGCAAATTCTTGATTATTAAAAAATATGTAACTTCCTCTTAAATCATTAAAGGCCCCATGAAATAATAATTCAACTTTTTTCCTTCTAGTATAAATACATTAGGCTCAAGAATAAATATAAACTGGTGTGGTCTAAAACACAATATTCTCATGCAGAAGATAAAAGCATATAAAACCTACAGCTTGGCACGTGCACTAAAAAAGTCTAAAAATGACATCACCCTACACTTCAACTTCTCATCAAATATTCTGTCTAATTAAATTCTATTTAGATGCTGAAACATCCCACCCTCTATGTTTAATTACAGTATGTTTTTACTGGACTGTGCCATATATGAAACGCTTTTGGTTATTTAAAAAAAGTGGTAGGGTCTTCTCTAAGGTTCCATTTGTTTTTTTTAGTTAAACTGACGTCACCACATCAAATAATGCTGCACATTTCAAGGCACTTTAGCAGCTAGGCCTTTAGGCATGTAAGTTTTTGTTTATTAATAATGTTAGAATATACATTATAGAATATACAAACATTCATTTGATATCTAAGTGATCCCTGTGACTCACTTCAGTAGTTTTCCCCAGCTAACCGCCTATCACTAAACCCTCACACTTTGAACTGCAAGAGGCCTCAACAAGCTGTCATCTCGCCATCATCGTCTTGGTAACCAGTAAACATCTCCCTGGTTACAGGCTTGGCATCCGTATCTGACCATTGCTAGAATCACCATGGAAAAGTTAGCTGCTCCACAGACGGTTAAACTGCATACCACCTATTCACTGAAACTGACTGCCTGGATGACTGCATCTGAGGCTTTGTTCCTGTCAGTGTCATTAAAAAGATATTAGGCATGCTAAGTTTGTGGTTTAATTTCCAACGAACACACATACGGATATTTTATAGAACTGTCTATAAAAGGCTGTCTTGAAAAAATTGAAGTCCCTGTAAAGACAGAATATTAAATGTGCCACCATTGAAAATGTGTTATTAACCACACAACCAAATTTAAATCATGGAAAAAATGCCAAGTAAATAAAATAAGTCACCGCTGAAACCACGCCCACTCCTGGAAAAGCTTCCTTCTTTCCCAACTTTAAAATACTTGTACAACATTAACAGACGCTCGAGATTGTTTTAGGGGCGGGGCCATGCGTGGTGGCTGAAGTGGGTCATCGAGCCACCGTTTTAGACCAGCCTAAAAATCTCAGAAATGGTAAGAAAAATTGTTTAACTGTTTAACCCAGGGAACACACATGCTGATAAAAATGTATACCTTGTCATGCACTGTAAGTCACTTTGGATAAAAGTGTTTGCCAAATGTTTGAATGTAAATGAGAGCTGTTCCACTGACTCCGTTAGTCCGGCCAGGTTACAAGAGTATGTTAGGTTCCCACAGTCAATGTGTCCATATCTCAATTCAGTCATGTTAGTAAGAACGTTAGTTTTCCAATGTTTTACTAATCCAACTCAAGGTCTGACCCTAAATAAGATTCTTCCTATTCCCTGAGCACTGCTTGTATGAGTTTATACAATGTTATGTTGTTTCCAGTTACATTGTGATTACAGATAATGAATATTCAATGCTTTTATTATGAAAGAGAATACCACCAGAGGATGTTTACCGCTGAAAAAAATAAGCACTTGCAAATTGTGTTTACATAAATCACAACTCTTACTTCATCAGCAAATCTTTTCAAGGACAAACAAAGTCTCACTTGTATCCTTGGAAAAACTTCTTAGGATTGAGAGCAAAAGTATATAAATATGAAAAGTAAATATTTGTCAAATTAATCAGAATTGTCAATTGACTTCTAAAGACTTTCACTGTGATCAAGTGAAATTTTAGCCAAAAGCATTTTTATTCTTTATGGGAACGGGAGGTCGTTGTTTTTGTGAGATAACCGGCAATTTAAATCAACAACAGACCGGGATCATAGTGAGAAGTGGTGCAAGATGAGAGCAAAAACAGATGGCATTTCTTCTGTTGAAAAGGAGCAGTTTGCTAGCAAGTAAAGAGAAATTTAAACATATAAATCACCTCATGTGAACGTTTCGACTTGTAACACAAGTTCAGCCCGAGTTCAGCCCGAAGTATAGTCTGTGTTTTCGTGTACGCGAATGTACGTGCACGGTCGAACACACAGCCTTGCAAAGTATAGTTTATTTGACTTTATTAATAATTTGTTGCATATATATAGCGCTTTTCTGCAGCACTCAAAGCGCTTTACATATGAAAGGGGGAATCTTCTCAACCACCACCAATGTGCAGCATCCATCTGGATGATGTGAAGGCAGCCATATTGCGCCAGAACGCCCACCACACATCACCTTATTAGTGGAGAGGAGATCGAGTGATATAGCCAATTAGTATGAGGGATGATTAGTAGACCAACGGGCAAGATTGTTCAGAAGGCCGGGGCACACCCCTACTCTTTTTCGAATGACATCCTGTGATTTTTAATGACCACAGAGAGTCAGGACCTCAGTTTAACGTCTCATCCGAAGGACAGTGCTTTTTTGAAAGTAAAGTGTCCCCATCACTATACTGGGGTGTTAGGACCCACACAGACCACAGGGTGAGCACCCCCTGCTGGTCTCACTAACACCACAACCATCAGCAACCTGGTTTTCCCAGGAGGTCTCCCATCGACTTGTACGTAAGGCGCATGGCTACATATTACATTTTCCTGTAGGTGCATGCGTGACTTACGCGTACATTGTATGCAGGGTTTTAAAAATCCGGCGGTGTGCGTAGAGAACGCGCACACTCTTCTGATGACAAGAACTGCGTCACGCGGGCCCTCACGTACGCATAAAAAAAATGGACCATACTTCGGCCTTAAGTCAAACCCGGAACCAAAACCCTAAAATAAGAACCAAAAATCTCTACATAAGACCTCTACATGTAGGTCCTACAACAAAACACAAAACTTGATCTAGTATTGGACGAAGACTTTATTTTTAATTTTGCTTACACTTTAACTTATTCAATAAATTTTAACGGTTACACTTTATTTTGATAGTCCACTTTAGACATTCTACTAACTAGAAATAACTTTGCAACTGATTGTCAACTAACTGTCAATAAAGTATTAGTAGATTGTAAGTGTAAGGGACGGGTAAAGGAAGAGGTGGAATAAGTTGACATGCACCTGCAAAGATACTTATAGACAGTTGAATGTCTGTCGAGGGATCATCACAATAAAGTGTTAGTAGATATTAAGCAGACAGTCTACTAATACTGTAATAATTGGCAGTTGAGAAGAAGTTACTTATACTGTTATTAGTAAAATGTCTGAAGTGGACTATCAAAATAAAGTGTTACCAATTTAACTTGTTTTTATAAAAAAAATAATAGCGTGGCTGCAAATTATTACATTTTCAACACAATCTTGTACGTATTTTACGAGGTGACTTATTCAAATAAATGTTTACAACCACACACTTTTTTGCTTTTGTCCCTGTGACTTGGGATTAGAGGTGGGGTTTCATTAGTTTTTTTTCTAATAATCATATGAAGAGTTCCAAAATGCAATAAATCCATTTTGACTAATTTCGGTAAAAACGTGTTTTCTATACCAAGAAAGTGACAAGATGAAAACCACTATTTTCTGTTACAAACTTTCACATAGCATCTTTAGGTAATAAAAACATAAAAAGTTTAAATCCATAACTTGATTTCAAAGATTTATTATAAAAACAATTTTTTTTTCTCCACAAAATGCAATAAATCCATGACAAGCTTTTTTCAAAATGCTATAAATCTATTGAATCAATATATAAATGTGCATTCATCGTTGCCATGTTATATTCATTTAGTTGACTAGTGGTATACACTTACCCCGGATTTCCACCGACTGCGGAGCGGCTGCAGATCAGCTCCGCTGCGTTACGTCTCCGCACTCTGCAGTCCGTCAATACCCACCAGTTCCGTTTTTGTTGCAGAGCGCCTGCGTGCTGAAGTGACGAGGTCTCGCAAATTCACGTGATGATCGCGCGATACCTAGTTCTGTCTCTGCCCATTATGCCGTTGAATTATGACGTTTTTACAAACCAGCCCAGATCACAACACGAGATCTCGTGTAGACAGAGCAGTACATCAAATCCATCCAAAATTCAAAAAATAAGAAGGCTGCTAAAACATTTATATATGATATATCTTTAATGTATTTATTTGAAACTCCCTCTGGCTCTGTTCCTGTCTATTATTTGTTGTTTCTGTATTAATGACTTTATTTGTGTGTGTTTGTAATGTTTGTATTGCAAAGATTTAATAAAAAAAAACACGAGTTCTCGCGTATTCAGGTATGATCATGCGATAAAGTCATGGCTCCGCCCTGCGGAGCTGTCCGGCATCCGTCAAAAATAGAAGCTCTGCGTATTTGTGCCGGAGGGCTGCGGATGGCCGGAGCTGTGACGGATTCGGAGCGCAGTCAGTGGAAATACACACATTGACTTGAATGGAAACCGATTGACTCCGCCGCCATTCCGCAACGGATCCGCAGCCGTTCCGCAGTCGGTGGAAATCTGGGGTTATAAACAAAAAAATAAACATTAACGGCATTAACCAAAACACGTACTTTGTCATGTAGTCATTGCTGCGTTACTTGCGACGTCGTCGTTTAACATTTTTCATAGCGATCAGCTGTAAAATGTTTTGGTCCTGCTCGATATTCGTTGACTTTGAGTAAAATAATGTAAAGTTTTTTATTAGATCCCCTGGGGTCAATGTGTTAGCAAGAGAAAAGCTTGATGCTGTCGAAGAACAACCGTATCCCGAGTGCCTGTCACGTAAATTATGTTGACGGCTTAAATTTTTTTCCCGTCACAGAAAACAACCACAGGTTTATCAATGCTATTAAAGTTTTATTTTGTTTGTTTGTTGATCACGAAGTACAAAGTAGATGAGGAAAACTATGATTCTGTGTACTCATTGTTTGTTTACAGTGCGTGGAATTGTGCGCTGTAATTTGTGGAGTGGATTTATTGCATTCTGTAGAAAAGGGGAAGTGGCGTTTATTGTGTTTTGGGGAAAAAAGGGAGAAAAGATGACAGAATAATACGGCGAAGATTGGATTTTGCGTAAAATTAAGACTTTAGTTTTAAATACTGACCTGATATAATACTGATTTTGGCAGTAACAATTTTTTTTTAAATGGCGTTTATGGCGTTTTGGAACCAAACTCTTCATATATTTTTGTATGATTCACTTTGTACGCTCTTATATGAATAACTTAAATACACAATAATTTTTTTAGCCTATGTTCACAGGAATAGTCAGGAATGACAGGTATTGTTGAGTTTAATTATTGCTGAGTGTCTCTATAGGAAGGATAGTTTGGTCTGGGCGTCCACCTCAGTGTTGCAGATAAATCCTCCATATGCCCTCACACCAGGTGATGACTCAGCGTTCTTTTCCCATTCTCCACACGCACCATCCCTGTCCTTTCGACTACCGGCTCTTGGCAGATACAGTACAATAAGAACGGTTTTATTAGATTAGTTGCCAGGCCTGGCCTGTTTATTTATAGCAAGGGTCTGCTTTCTTCCTCTCTGCCTCAGGGAAAGGGCAGCACACCCACTCCACTGACCATCACTAACAATGTATTAACCTCCGTCATCAGTGCTCAAGGTGGAGCAGTTGAAAGCTCATTTCACACAACAACATCAGCTTTTGTGTTTGTGCATTTCCTTTGCCTTTTCCAAGTATTCAGAAAGGTACAGTACATATGCGAGTCATGTAAAAATAAATGTAAGTGCGTGAGGTCTTGCCGTACTTTTCACACAGTGCACACGGCACAGCGTTGGACGTTCTTGTTTGTGTGCTGTTCTTATTGTTATCAGATTTTTTTGCTGTACCAAGATGGCCCAATGATTTTTGACTCCAGGCTGTGTCAGCAGTTATCTTTGCTACCCTGCCTCCAAGTATTGGTCCCAGGTGGAAAAAGCAGTATTGCACCAGCCATTTGTGCAAGCTTGTGTCTGGTTCGTGTTGAACAGCTTTTTTAAGCCTTTAAGCGTACCTCTATGAAAGTGCATACAAAAGACCACAAAACCTACTGATGCTAGCGATTTTATTAAATCTAGCGATCTTGAATTAATGTTTCATTGTGTTTTAAAATGTGCAAACATAAATGCATACAAATCTGCATATGCAAATTCTTTACAGCTTTTCAATCTAAATATTTACATACTGTAGACATTTTGAAGTCAACTTTATCACCCTCTTGGGTTTGTTAAGTTCACAGTGACGTATATGGGTGATTCTCACGAAAACTTGGTTGTAAAAATGTCAAGCATGAAAATGTAAAAATTGCTTAAATTTACTTTTTTTCCACCAGACATTAGAAACAAAGTCTGAAGTATATGGGAACATTAATTTAAAAACTTTTACTTATCATTTAACACTTTTTGTAACATAATTTCAAAAATAAGTCCTAAAAAATCTCATTACCGCAACAGTCAGAAAACATCAACACTGTTAGAAAAGCTAATATATTTTCACATTTTTAAAAATTGATTATTAATAGTCATGCACAGTAAATTGAAATTCTGAAATAATATTTATTTTAAATTTAACGGTTTTTTTATTTTGTTTTATTTAGCTCATATACCGCAACACCTTCCACAATTGACAACTATTTTTTTTATATATTTCGAAGAAACCTGACACATTTTCAAAATGACATGACAAACCTGAAAGAACATAATTTGGAGATTCTGCACATGCATTTAAAATCAAAGTATTATGCTTCTATTAATGAAATTAACATTTAATAAGCATCTGTTGCGGTAATGATACATAGGTTTCGGAAATGAGGTTAATTATTTCGGTAATGAGAATACGTATACTAGCCTGAGATTTTGTTAAAAACAAATTTTTAAGTAGAAAGTCTGATAATATTTACAGCATCATGCGTTCAAGTTCAAAACTGTTTTATTGTGTAGTCTTTGAAAAAAATATTAATTATATTAATATTCCTTTGTGTCATATTTAAGTCCCCATTTATGCATTTAACATACTGAAATAAGATGGTCTTGATGACATATGCTGCCTACAAATGCGAGCTCTGAAGGCTGCAGCCATCGGATTGAGAAATGGCCAGCTAATGTCAGCTGGATATCACAAAACATTTGTGTAAATAAGATGAAAAATATTTCCTTGCTGGATATGATTTGGTCTTCTGACCTTTTACCATTCTGTATCTGTTTCGATTAGAGAGAGAGAGAGAGAGAAAGAGAGAGAGAAAGAGAGAGAGAGAGGGAGAGAGAGAGGGATAGAGAGAGAGAGGGAGAGAGAGAGGGAGAGAGAGAGAGAGAGAGGCTGTATCCGAAAGTTTAGACAGCTGACTTGTTCCCTCGCTGCCTTATGAGACAATGACTTTGGCTGCATAATGGCAGCTCCGAGAAATGCTTTAGGACAGACTTCATAGGCAGCAAAATTGAATTCAGGTCGAAATATAAGCAGCCCTCTCTGTGTTCCGGGATGTCGCAAATCTGCTTGTGGTGCGGAGGTCTGATCGACCCACCCAATTCACACGAGCTCTGTGTGCTCTGCTTGGGGCTTCTCCACCCAAAGGCGGCAATTGTTGGCTCAGGGTGTCCCTTATTGTGAGGATCTCCCGATGAAGGTGCTCAGGACCCGGCTCAACATCGCCCTTGGAGGTTTCTTACTGCAGTGTCCCACTGCCGGCAAAGAGCCGCTGGTGGTCGTCCTCCCCTTGCTCAACCGGTTCAGTTTGTCACCGAGAGCCTGTGTCCTGAACCGGGAGCCGCCAGGTCTGTTTACTTTGGGTTTCCGGTGGAGGAAGATGAGATGTCTGACAGCGTTGGATGGAGACTGGGACCAGGCTCCACGTGGTGCATCAGACACACAGCCATCCTTCTACTAGGAACTGGTGCGCATTCTCTTCAAAGCCGTGCAGGACTTGAGATTGAGTGGAGCACCCCACAAGAACCCCAGAGAAGCAAGCTTGACTTTTGTTTTCTTCACTCAGGCTGCCCCGCTGATGCTCGGAGGAAAGTCACCAAAGCGTGGGCTACCCCTCCCCCCATTTTTTTTCTTAGGTAGGCTACCTTTGTATTCCCCCCATCAAGGACGCTGTGGCTGCTCACCTCTGCCCCTTGTCCACTTCCTTGGATGGTGTGGCGCAGCTTTGAGGGTAGTGAAGCCTCATGACAGCACACCTGTCCGAAAAAGCATACCCGCGCTGAGAGAGGCTCTGTCTGCATTGCACACTATGGCGGTCCTATAGATCTTTTAGGCGCAGGTGCTTAAGGCTCTGGATGAGGGCAGCATGGATCTAAATACCTTCAGGGATCTGAGAATGGTTACGGATTTCACGCCAAGGGCCACGAAGACCACTCATGGTGGCCATGCACAGTCACGCCTGTTTCTCCATCCGGCCTGTTTGGTGACACGGTGGGCACAATCACGGAGCATTTCTCGGAAGCGTTGAAGAGCTCTAAAGCCGAAAGTATACTCGGGACGTCCGCGTATGCGCGCCGTCCGCATGACGTCATTTTCGTCATCAGGAGGGTGCGCGGACGGCCGCGCGGACCGTCCGCGTGCAGCCCAAAATTTGAGACCGCGCGTACAGTCCGCGTACGACAGCGCATGCGCGTGAAAATATTTAGACAGGACACTCAACTAAAAACAATTATACAAAGGAAATAAACAGCATTTGCACACACACTATCGTTTTTCTTCTTTTACTTTTACTTCTTCCAAGAACAGAAAGCTCTGGAGCATGTTTGTTTGATTCCTGTTCTTTGTTGTCTTCTTGTTTGTTCTAAACTGTGTTTGCAATGGTGGATCAGTTACTTTTCTTCACCTATCCTAATGTTTTAATGTACTCTAAATGGCACCAAATCAGTGCTGCCCTGACAGCCTGTTAGACTAATAATTTGAATAAGAAATCATTTGTATTGCGTATAGTGTCGAACGCGGCCATCCGCGTGTAGTCGCGGGGACTATACCCGGCCCTTAAGGCTATGAGCCACTTCCTACCTCACCACCCTGTGTCTCATGGACCAGAACTGGTGGTGCATCACGAGTCCCTGGCACAAATCCTCCAGTATATGATGCAAGAAACTGGGTCCTGGGGGACTGCCGTCCGGAACGAAGCCGCTCAAAAACAGAGCATTTTTCTCCTCAGTTGGTTTTGTGTTGCTCGCCCCAGGGCCCGTCCTCACATAAGCGTCTACAACACGCCCCCCCACTCTCAAACACGACCCACATGCTGCGAAGACAGCAGAGGTGGAAAGGGTTAACGCACAGTCCTAATGAATTGCGCAGAAAGGAGGTGCCGCCTTTAGTCTCCCTTTGTCCCTCGCCCCCAGGCAGCAATCTGACGCTGCAGACAGTGCGCGTTGTGTGGTCGCAGGTAGCTGAGATGCTGGCACGCATGGGATCCAACTTTGTGGATATTGTGATCCAACTGATGTTGCAGCGCCTAGATGCGTGGCGTGCCATCGCTAGGTTGTTTTTGATACCTGAAAGTGGAAAGAAAGCATAACATTAAATTAGCATGTCTCACAACATGGGAGAAAAAAAATTAATGTACACATCATCATATAGTATAGACTTGTTGCGTTGTGTTGTGTGTTTGTCATGTACATTTCCTAACACTGTAGTGTGTTTTTTGCTAATTACACCTGCTAGTAACATCTCCAAACCTAACCTCTCTCTCTCCTTCCTTCTGTACTCCTCTAGCCATTCTGGGTTGCTGTTAAGTTTCTCCCTGAACTTTGTCAACCTGGCCTTTGCTAAAGCTTTTTTCTCACTTGCTGACTGTCTACAATGAAGCATCATAAAGCAAAATATCAACAGTTATTACATTTTAAATTTATATTAAATTCATAAGAGATATTTAAATGTAATAAACAATATGCTTAAATTCTCATTTCCGAAACAGAAGTTCTCTTTACCGCAACTGCTATTAAATGGTTGCGGTATATGAGAATGGTGTTGCGGAGGATGAGGTACCCCAGTATGTTTTGCTAAAAATAGAGAAGCCATGTAGGCTTTGCTCATTTTTTATTCAGTGCATATAATTAGACTTTAATAAAGAACATTTTCATAAAAAAATTGTAAATCAAAAAATTTTCGCAATGTAGAAAACTACCTGTTTCGGTAATGATAATCAAAATGTCGTGTAAGCATTCTGACAAGAGAATATTTCAAATTTAACTGGAAAGATATAAAGAGATGATCTTACCTGGTAGCCATCTTGAAGTAACTGGTCCATCTGCTTGGTCACTCAAAATCAAACTTTATTAAAATTCTGTATGTGTGCTTAAACTGTTCTCAAAAAGTGTTGCGGAGGATAAGAACATCAGGCATGGACACATCAATTTCCTAATTTTTCTTCATTATTATTATACATGAATATTCAGTAAATTATTTTTCTGTCATCTAAAGTAGTCTAGCAAAACATCCATTTATTTTTTTTCTAAGTATTTTTGTTTTAATATGTTTAAATTACAGCATAACGCATGTTCAAACACAGCCGGACGCATTGCGGTAATGAGAATTTCAGCAGAAAATGAGATAAAATTGACAAATTATAAATTCTTATGTTGAAATCACACATTGTGCAAGGTAGAACACAGTATTGTGTTAATTCTGATGCTTTTTAATATTACTATATTACACATTTTATAGCTAAAATCATTAGTGCCGTGGTGTTTCAATGGTTTCGTGAGAATCACCCATATGTACATGGGTGATTCTCGCGAAATTAGACTTGAGGTGTCATGAAACATTTTGATAAAAAAGTAAATGCAAAGTAAGAGTATCAAAATAAGAAGCATACGGTTACAAACATCTCTTCATGTACTATTTTGCACATGATTTTTCAAATGACATCATACAAACCAATTTTGTAGTTTTTTCCACATTTAAGGGGATATTTTCATTACCGCAACGTGTCCATGACTGGATTTGGGTTCTTTGACAATATTTATAATTAATAAATCAAAAAAATAAAACTCTTCAGTGCATGTTATACATATAAATGTGTCCAAGACCAATTTTCTCATCCTCCGCAACAATTTTCAATCATTGTTTTAGCCGTCAAGGAACTAATATTTTCAAAAAAAAAATTGTTGAAAGGGACATAATTGACTGTGACACTCAAGATGGCTACCAGGTAAGCAGTTCTTATTTTTTCTCTTCTGATAAAAGTTGAAATTTTGTTTGTCATTGTACCTAGACAACTTTTTAGTTCTCATTACCCAAACATGAGTTTGTAAATGCATATATTTAATGTAATATCATGTTGCGGTAATGATAATTTTTGATATTGATAATCAAAAAAATGTAAATAATCTATAGGAACTATTTTTTAAATCCTCTAAAAATAATGGTTATATTAAGTTCAGACCTTAATCTTATATGTGCAAAAAAAATTCAAGGGCTTTTTATAAATTCTGATGCTGGACACCTTCTAAATCTGGATTTCGTGAGAATCACCCACATGTGACCTTTCCACGCTGTTACCTGTAAGATCTTCCTTTTAAAAGCTCTAGGTCTACGACGTTGCATCTGTTATATTTGATCTTATTTCATCCTTATTTCTTGGTAACCTCCTCATGAATTAGACCATTGTTTTAGAGAAGGTCATATGCGATTGATGTTTTATGGAAAATTGGCAGGGGATGATATTCAATTATAACCTTATGTTGCTTTGGTTTCCATTGTTTATTGTCTATTGTCTCCTTTCCTTGCTAACATCCCATCCGAAATTAATAGACTGCCACTCTATCCTCAATTCGCAAACTTTGGATGAGAAACAGCAATTGTGAAAGGTGAAATGTTCGGTCACAGTGCTTTCCCGTAATTTATTCAAAATCACATTTCTTGGTCCCAGTGAAGCATAAACGCCCTGTGAGACATCCCGTGTGTGTACACGCACTAACATTGACACTTATTTGAATATTTATGTGGTGAAACAGGTCGAATTGGAGATAATTTGGGAGACTGCAGCAGCTAGATCCCTTCTGCCAAGTCAGCTCGGCTCAGGTGCCTCAGGTGTTTTCCCATGAATACTAACACTTTTCTTCTGGAAAATTGCCAGCCGCTGGAAAGCACAATGAAATGACAGTGTATGCAGGTAGCACAAAGCATACAAATATGAAATATGATAACACTATAGTATACTAGAGATGGGAGCAGCAGAGACCTGCCCATACAGTATTGAATATCTGGGTTGTGAGATAATATGTGAAAAAGTTTGTAAAAGTCCAACTTAAGTCATTTTTATTAGTAATTTAGTGTTTTTTACATAAAATTTATGAATATAACGTTGATGTCTTTAACTCTTTCCCCGCCAATGACGAGTTATCTTGTAAATTAAGAAAAACATTTGCATAAAAACGTGTTCTGAAGAATTTGTATGTTGATCTGCAATACCACAGATATTGCATGAAATTGGGTAATTTCATAAAATTACCCAATTTATGAAAAAAAAACTGAAGCCTACGTTATTTACTAATTTTAAACTCTATGTATGTTTTGATAATCGTTCTGTATCTGATCTCCAACAAAATTCCTTCACAAAAATGCAATTATTTCAGCTTTTTGCTTAAAAATTGTATTTTTAAAGAAACATACCCATATTTAAGAGTTTATAAGCAGAGAAAAACATATGAAAGTTTTTTCCCCATTTTGTTTGTTTGTTTGAAAGCAGAGGGTCTTTTCATTCATTTTATATATTTGTGTGTTTATATATTTTTAGAAGAAAATTTTCCATGAAGGAATTTTGTGAAACTTATGTGAAAATCACAAAAAATGCTGGTGGGCAACTTTAAAAAAAAAAAGGCTGGCGGGGAATGAGTTAATATTGACTGAGTAAGGTCATGTCAAAGATAAGTGTGAAAACAAACTATATGCAATACTCAGTAAGTCTTTTCTATACTATTTATGTATCACCTTTACTAACTAACTACAGAACTAGCATTAAAGAATACACATTTTTTATTTTTAAACTAACATAAATGAAAAAAATGTAAGCAATACAAGAAAACTAAATATAACAATTTTCTTAGTATCTACTTTGTTTCTATTGCTTTAATGGCAGCATGCATGCTGGGTGTGAACTCCAAGTTAGATTTTTACGCATAACCTGAAAATCGAATGATTTTGGGATGATTTGCAAATTTTCCAAAAATCCTAATGAGATTTTGATAATAAATTGAAATCCCAGATTTTCAGTTATACATGACCCCTCTGTATAATGGGTAAGCATGGGGTGATTTACCATGGGGCATGAAAATCTAATTTTTTTTATTATTTCATTGGATCTCTCTTTCTAGTTCAACTGGGAAACATGCAGGTGCATGCAATGTCTGTGATTATGGTGCGTGTCACCTTTATTAACGGTAGATAGGAGGTTTGTCCCTCATTCCTCTTTCGGAAATCATGTTAAATCAATAGCCACAGGTTTCTTTCCAGTGCTGCTTTTGACTTTATCCAAGGGCTTGATGTCCTTCACTCCCAGTCTGCTGACATCTGAAAACGAGTGCAGAATTTAAGCCCTCTGTCATCAGTTTTGTATTCAGGTCGATGGACAAACACCCCTGAGACTGCCTTCCGACCTTATTACCTGAAGCAAGGTCTTTTTGTGAAAACTAGACCGACTACGGCTTAATATATCGTGAGCAGGTGTGATGCAACATGTTTCAAGATTTTTGTCCTTGCTGAAACATTGACACACAAAGAAAGTTTTGTTTAACACCTCTGATTTGTTTAAAATGCAGCAACGTTGAATATGATCTTTGACCAATGAAAATTCACTGTGGGTAGGGCTTAAACTGTGTGTGGTGACACAAATAGCAAACTGAGTAAAGGTTTTGAAGTTTTAAGCTTTTGATGCAGCGCAAACAATGTTATAAATGAAGTCAGTTAGGTGGAACCTACAAGCACATTTATTTTGAAGCATTTATTTTGTTTGGACTGAAAAGACAACATGGCTGTCATGTTTGTTCACTGTGCAGGTATCGTTTTTCTTTCTTGTTCTGCGATGCATTATCACAACTCAGATTAGCTGATTTATCACTTGCTGCTCACCACGCCTAAGTTTGTAAGCTTAAAAACACATTAACATTAAAGGAAAGATGATTGAGGATTGGAGGGCACACCTTATTACTACCCATTTTGTCAACGGTGTTATGTCTGGAGGTGTGCATTGTTGAGTCTATTTAAAATGTTTATTTCTAAAGTCTTGCTTTGATCTCCACCATCATGGCACTTTATCTGTAGGATTTAACTTTTATTTTTCATCTCTTCAGCATGCACTCTTAACCCCTTGCTAATATTTTAAAACTCATGCAATGCTCTGTTCTCAGAAGGTCATACAGAGTTCAGGGAGTTTCTCATTATGAAGTAATGAAACATACACAATATTTAATATTGCTGGGTTATAGCTTTTTCTTTGTTCGCCTCTGGAAATTAAAGTACAGGTGTAATTTTGCCAGGGAGTACTTCACGTAATCACGTAAGAATACACAATAGTTTTATCATAATTTAGCTGTACAATTTCATGACAAATGTTAATATGCTAGTAAAAAACTTTTTTTAAGCATTGTGCCAATATAATGCGTTGATGTGAGGATGCAACTTTGTCTTCATGCTACTTATAAACAATGTGTGAGATAAATGTTTACTCTTTATTTAGTAGTTTGTAAATTATACATAAATATACAAATGTATATACACATGTAAACATTTCTAAAATATATACATGCATGTGTGTGCATTTATCTATACAAAGTTGTTATACACAGTTCTCACACCTATATATCATTATGATGTAAACAAAAATGTTTATTCTGCTATAGATTAATCACAATTAATCGTTATGCATTCCTATTTTGTACTGTTCTAGTAAGCAATAGTTGTCATTTCACCGTCTAGGTTAACTGTAGTCCCGATATAGTCCGGCTAGGAGCAACCCACTTCTAGCAAAAGTAAACGTTAAATTTGGTTTCTTGTCGTTTTTGCTAAAATAACTTGTGAAATGTCTGATATTACAAGGTATCACAAGGTTCATTTCATTTATTTTTGAGCTATGGTTAGATGCCTATATAAATTTTACTGACAGCCCAAATTTTGCCTGGTTTTAGCCTGTGTTTGGAAGACTTAGATGTTCTTTTAACGCAAAATCGTTTTTCTCATAATGTACATTTTTGTATGTTTTACTTGACGTGAATTCATATGAATTAGCCACCTCATATAAAATCTGTCCAAATCCTCAAGAGGTTCTGAAGTACCTCTAACTCAAGCAAATAATGCAGCGCTGTAACCACAAAACAGTGGCAACAGTGGCATGAGGACAATAACCCATCAACACTGTCCTGTGGGAGCCTTCAGGGAATTTTCATTAGTGCCGTTCTCCCAGGGAAGAAATTGGCTGTAAGAGATTTCCTCTCAAATGTTCCAGATTTCACATGGCAGTAATGGAAATGGGATGTGATTGTCAGGTAATGCGGAGCAGGAGTTTTAAGCCTCTGTGCAGTCCTGTTGACCTAAAGCAATGCTTCTGCTGATGAAAGCATTTCTCTTTTCCTCTGACATCGGTAAATGCTGACCTATCAGGGCCACTGGATGAGGAAAACGGCTTGTATAATAAAAACATCTAGTTTAGCTTATTAGTTTACATTTTATGACATATATTACATGTAGAGGACAGATACATTTTATTAGAAAGCCCTATAATCTGATAAGCACCCATTTTAATTTTCTTTTGAGAAGTTTCTGACAGATTTCCTTTTTTCCTATGTTTTAAATTGAAACTATATTTGCAACTTAAATAAGCCAAAGTTGTCAATCCTTTTCAGCCTGACAAATCAATTGAATTGACAAATCTTGAATTGTACCTTCTTTCCTTACAAGAAAGTAATGTGGGGGTAATAGTGTTCATATTAGACAGTAATACTATAGATTTAAGTCAATATTATTGTGAAAAATTATGCATCTTATGTTAAGATTGTTGTAGATTTTATGTATTAAAAATAATTACAACTGTCTCTCTTAAAAAAAAACTTTTTATACTTTGATAAATACACTATATTGATTCCACCATAACTATATTTCAAAACATTTTCTTCTTGTTTTATTATATCTACTTAAATGATTTGGATACAATTGAAGACAGTGTCATTGGACTATCTAGTCATGTGATCACCATCAGTTGCCAAAAGTGTATTTATCTATCAACATAAGGGTAATGGAAAATATACGCAATACGATTCCAGATGATGTCACACGTGATGAGATAGTTTGTTTAAATGAGCGTATTAAAGCCTGACTAAATGATAAGATAAAGCATGACTCTTGTTTCTTGCGCTCCCATCCCATGATTCCCACCTGACTCTCTTGCATCACCCTAAGTTCTCGTGATCTTCACGCTTTCTTGCTCTAACACCCTCAAGTGGTCAAGTCCTACTTCGAAAATCATTCAAAAATGCTCTGTTTTACAGCGTCCTATGATTTATGTTCGGAAAGGACTAAATTAATACTTTATAGTATACTATTTAAAATACATTTAAAACAGTACCATGTTACATTGTTTGTCACATGACCTCATCATGTAGCATGTTTGATTTATTAAATGTCTTCACATATCATCTTGAAAATAATGTTTGAATGTTGAAATCTGACTTCTGGTTCATTTGTTTCATTCGAAGGCTGAATTGTTGGAACATTGCACTGTGGCATACAGTATTACATGCATTATGTATTAAATTCAATAAGCTGCCATCTCTGTATAACCCGTGGGCAGCTATTTTATAATAATTTTCTAGTAATAATCATACAGTACAGCTCATGCAATCTGCATATGGCAGACTAAGATCTGAAAGACCATTTGTCAAGATTCAAATTAGCAATTAAACCTCACAGCAACCATATATTTTCATAAATTTTGCTCAAATCAGGTTGTTCCAGAAAAATCAAACTGCATGTCAAATAAAACTTTACTTACTTTGTATATTTATTTAAAACTTTTATCAACTTTACTAATACTTTGCACAGCATGCATAGGCCTGCAGAAATCAAGTATACTGTAGTATGATAGTTTTAACAAAGCTATATATAGAAAGGACTTTTATGTGATATAAGACCTCTCGTTTTTTGTAAATGACGAGAGGCTGAGGTTAAACGGATCTGAATCATAATACGTGCTGAGAGCATTCGGTTAATGATTTTTTGTACGAGACCTAGTACACACCTAGCCATTAGAGTTGGTAAAACTTGTCACATGAATAAAAACAAGCTTCAAGTATTTTGTGATCTGTTAAATTGTGTCCGCTATTTAGAAAAGTTTAGTTTGGTTACATTTCCTCCTATTTTTTGGTAGGGATTTTCCTTGGCTTGTGGACGTATTGTATAACAGGAGGTTTTGGACTGGAATTCGTGTGTGGGAGTTCATATAAAAAGATTTTTACTGACGAGCTGTCGTTGCCGTGACACATTCGGCATTGTTTTCGGTTAACAAGGGCGGCTTGTGTTACCCCTGCTCATAAAAAGCTATTATCATGATGGGTGGTCGGACGGAGGCAAACACCGTTTACTAATTAATACCTAAAGTGCTTTGGTTTCATCAGAGGAGTGCAGAACAGGATGGAGGAGACTTGCATGTCTGTTAAATAATACTGGAGACGATTTTCCTTACACAGTTTATCCGGAGGATAATGGTGAGATATCACATAGATATTTTACCTTGGGGGGTTTGCTTAGGCTATTCAAATTCAAGGAAGTCAAAGTTTTATTCTGGGCTGTCAGCTGTACTGTTTCTCTCACAGATGACATGAAAGGGAGGATGAGAGGAAATAGTTTTGTGCCCTTTTGGACTGCCCCCTTTGACTTGTCACATTTTAAGGAAATGCTTCCTGTATGTTATTAGTGGGATATTTTAGCTGAAATTAACATTTTTTCATCATTTACTAACTTACAGAATTTTCTTTTAGCGCTTCAAATGTCAGTCAAAATCAGGTTTGATGTCAAAGACCTGTAGGACATCCTGTTAACACAAAGATTTTATTTTCGAAATGTCACTTCCTTTGTACATCTGCTTACCCACAGCTGTTACACCAGCGGACATCCTTTCTCCTCTGTGATGATTTTTTGATATTAGAATAAAAGAGGTGAAGTGAAATGGTGTGTCTGTTAATACTCTAGGCCCTGGTATGATGGCTTACTCTTAAAGCTATGTTTACTGTAACGTTCAATCCTCAATCGACTGCATATACTCAATTTGTGCCACTAGGGGTAGTAGGTAAGACTTTTAAAACCGTATTAAATTAACTTTGTATTAAAGGGGACATTTCACAAGACTTTTTTAAAGACATAAATCTTTGGTGTTCCCAGAGTACATATGTGAAGTTTTAGCTTAAAATAACATACAGATAATATATTATAACATTTTAAAATAGCCACTTTGGAGGTGTGAGCAAAATGTGCCATTTTAGGGTGTGTCTTTTTAAATGCAAATGAGCTGATCTCTGCAATATATGGCAGTGCTGTGGTTGGATAGTGCAGATTAAGGGGCGGTATTATCCCCTTCTGACATCACAAGGGAAGCCAAATTTCAATTAGCTATTGAAGAGAATGGTTTACCAAAACTAAGTTACTGGGTTGATCTTTTTCACATTTTCCAGATTAATAGAAGCACTGGGGACCCAATTATAGCACTTAAAGGAAAACAGCGCGTCGTGAATGTGTTAGCATGTAGCTTAGTCCCATTTATTCCTTAGGATCCAAACAGGGATTAATTTAGAAGCCATAAAACACTTTCATGTTTTCCCCATTTAAAGACTGTTACATGAGTAGTTACATGAGTAAATATGGTGGCACAAAATAAAACGTGGCAATTTCTTTAGCAGAATATACCATTATTTTATGAACATTACCATAATTAGTGATGTGACATCTGAAGCGAAGCTCCGGAGCTTGTGTCGAGCAAAAAGGGGCGTTCCAGATGAAGCCCCGATTCGAGGCTTGTATCGTTTCCGTGAAAATCACGTGACGATGACAAACGAGGCCTCGTTTTCTGTTGAATACGTCATTGCTTCACTTTGAGTATCGCCTCCGGATAAAATTTTTTCGAAACTCGCGCCTCTTGTGGGTTTTGCAGTACGTTTGCATTGGTGTTGAGGTGTTGGTTGTACGTAGTGGAGTTTGTAGTGAGTTTGTAGTATAGTTATCATTATATATCATAGCCTGTATTATATATTATATTACACTTAGTTTAGACGATTATATTAGAGTAAATTATACATAGCCTAGGAAAGTAGATCATTAGAGTAAATTAGCATATATCTAGTTCTAATACCTATAAAACGTAATTATTTTGCTATATATATATATTATGATATATATAGCCTATATTAGTATTAGTTTTATTATTATATATAGTATTGCTGTTATTATTATTATTATTATTATAAGACTAGACTAGGACTGAGGATCCATTGGGATATTGAAACAAACAGAAGCTCCAATATCCCAATTTGTATAAGCTGGCACTGACCGTCTTATGTTGTCCAGCATCATCAGTGCCCTGTGAAAGGGTGTTTTCTAAGGTTTGAGAGGAGCTTTCTAAAAAGAGAAACCGCTTCAATCCAAATACTGTTAAAAAACTTTTGTTTTAAATAAAAAACAGTAAACACTTTTCCGTGTTGCAGTTTGCTGTTTCACACTTCCAGTCCCATAAGCATTGCACTATTGCACCCCTCAGTTCAATAAGCATTGCACTATTGCATTCCCAGTCAGCACTGCACTCATAATAATTTATTTACACTCATTCGGGGCATTCACGGTTATCAATAACCCAAAGAACTACTGAATAGTTTAACACAAAGTTGTGTTTGTATGAGTTGTGTGTACATAGGTTAACACAAGCAGAGTAAAATACTTTATTTAATACACAGGCAATAGATAAAGCCCACACCATGAAAATTTGGTTGCTCAGAATGAATAGATTTGTGTGCAATACATTGCTTCCACAGCAGGTGTCACTAGAGAGCACACTGTTCATGAGGCTTCGAGTAACTGAACCTTTTGGCGAACCAATGGGCTGGAAAGCCTCAGTGGTTCAGGAAGCCTCATTTGGCCATCACTAACCATAATCACATTATTTGACCTATTGTACGTGGTAGAAATATTTTAGATCTATTTTACACATTCAGCATTCTCCTGTACCGATACAAGCTTGGTGTAGCTAGCACCATGCTTTGAGCTATATGACCTTGACAAATTTTTATATATTTTTTATTAATATTATAAAAAATTATACATTTTAAATAATTTATATTTTTATTTTTATATTTTTATTAATATTAATTTGACTTAATTTCAATTACTTTAAAGCGGTTATATACATAGGTGTCATTTACACTGGGGACGCTGGGGCTATGTCCCCACCACTTTTTGAAATGGCTGATTTTGTCCCCACCACTTTTTGAAAGCATTTGGTTAAAATGTTCTGAAAATATCAAGCAATACCTTTGCAACTTACACTGCAAAAATGACTTTCTACCTTAGTATTTTTGTCTTGTTTTCAGTAGAAATATCTAAAAATTCTTAAATCAATATGCTTTCTTTTAATGAGAAAACTGACCTAAGAAAATAAGTCTAGTTTTTAGACAAAAAAATATATAATTTAAGTGGCTTTGTGATTAAAATAAGCAAAAATATCTGCCAATAGGGTGAGAAAATAATTTGATATTTTTTTCACACCCCATTGGCAGATAATTTTGCTTGTTTTAACTAGACTTATTTTCTACATCTTGATTTAAGAATTTTTAGATATTTCTACTGAAAACAAGACAAAAATACTAAGTAAGAAAGTGATTTTCAAGAAAAAGAATTCATAGTATTTTTGTCTTGTTTTCAGTTAAAATATCTAAAAATTCTAAGATTAAAATAAATTAAGTCTAGTTTTTAGACCAAAAATATCAAATTTAAGTGATTAAAAAAAACTGCAAAAAAAATCTGCCAATGGGGTAAGCAAATTTTTCTTGAATTTAGGGTTTAAGAAAAATGTTGAAGATTTTTTGCTTACCCCATTGGCAGATTGTTTAATACACAATCACTTTAATTTGATATTTTTGGTCTAAAAACTAGACTTTTTTTCTTGGGTCGTTTTGCTCATCAAGAAAAAGCATCTTAATTTTTATAGATATTTTTACTGAAAACAAGTCAAAAATACTAAGAAAATGTTTTCTTGAAAATCATTTTTTGCAGTGTAAACTTTTTTTCATTTTGCTTATAAAGAAAAAGCATCTTGATTGAAAAATTTGTAGATATTTTTTACTGAAAACAAGAAGAACATTTTTTCTTGAAAATCATTTTTTGCAGTGTTTGACTGGTTTTGTGGTCCAGGGACACATTTTGCGTTGTGTGCTTTTGTGTGTTTTCTTTTACATATGTAATGAATTTCATTGTAATCATTGACTTTACGTGCTGCTGTTTATGCAGTATGGTGCTTTGGCACTGTTCGGTTGAGCTTGTGTTGTAGGGACTGTTACATGTGCATTCGACATTGTTGAGGGTTTTATGCTGAGTATTTTTAGCCTATGCGTTGCCAATTTTTGATGCGCAGTTATTCAATATTTTTTATTTTTCCCATCCTGCTGTAATGTTTTTTCATCTAATCTTTTGTCCCCACCACTTTTCAACACAAACTGATGCTCCTGGTTATAGATTTTTGATGACTAATATTGTTTCTGAGAACCATCATCTTAAGGACACATCATCTGTTGTTTTTATTATTTTATTTTTTTAAGTAAAAACATTTAAAACATTTCTGAAAAGAAATGCTCGCCCATTCAAAGGTCACCACTATCGTATTGCTATAAGGGTTGCTTACTGGCCCAAGTCAAAAGAGCCTACTAGTCTGATATTCTCATCCTGAGACCTCCCTACTTTTATGTCCAAAGGATTTTGTTCACCTATTTTATTGTGCACTAGACGATTATAAAAAGCATTAGTCTGGCCACTAAGAAAATGAATAGCCAACTTTCCTCAATAAACTGCCTAATTTAAGGTATGCAGGATGAGTTTAATACACGTTTATTACTTAAAGTCAGTGGTTTGTGGAATCACTAAGCAATAGAGGTGTAAAAGTGATGCTTGCTTTAGAAGCCCCACTAATTATATGTTTAACTCAATTAAATGCAATCTTGTAATAAAACCTCTCTCTCTCTTTCTCATCAGGAGGCATTCGTAGAGCTGTATGGTCGACAAAGAGATTCTGTGTTTCGCAGTTCCTGGTCATCAATAGTGACGGTCTTCAGTCTGGCCGCTCTTGGGGCCGTTGGCTTGACCATAGGAGCCTATCTTGCTCAAAAATGAGGATTATTATTTCCCTCCATACATTCCTTCTCCTATCTGTCTAAACCCCCTCCTCCTTCCCAGAAGACATCCATGTCCCAGGACTGCACCTCTTCAAAGCTTCTTTCCCACAAAGTCTTTCTTTTATCCTCTTTCGAACACAAAAGACAGAAAAGCAGAAGATGAACACGTTGCCGTGAAAGCAAGGGCATGGAGAAAGAGAAATAAGGTTAAAGAGAATAACTGGCAAAATGAGTTCAGATCTCAAACTGATTGTCTGACACGCTGCATGTTTATTAACAAATGTAAAGTGTAGATCAGAGATTAGTGTACAGTACTTGTATAATTTTGGAGGATTGAAAGACAAAACAGAATGAAGAAATGTCTTGGAAACGGTGGACATGGGGAAGGTTTTAAAGAAGGTCCTGGATGGAAATTGATTAGAAGATGAATCCTTCGATGACTTCAAACATGCCTTTTTGCTCAAATCATCAACCAACCTGTAAATGGCTTTGAAGAAGAAAGTATTTTAAAATCGCTAAAAGCTTTAAGATATTGTGACAAGGAAGACATTCAGAGAAGATGAAATAAACAGCATGTGTTGTATTAAGCTTCGCCTTCAGAATGAAAAAGCGGTTAAACTCCAGAGGTGGAGATGGGAAACTCTGGGTTTGTATCATTGGATAAAGTATAAGGCAAGGCTTATAAACCAATAATATAAAAACCGTAATGTCATTGACAATCAGTAACCTTTGATGGGGACCACCAAAATTAATGTGAGGTGAATCCTAACTCGTAAAACTTCTATTAAATGTTGTTTTGTATAGTAGCTAGATTACCAACAAAGCTTTCTTCAAAAAGAATATGCCATGCCAAACATTTTGAGGATGTATGTAGTGACATCACACTTAGCATGCCCTAAAAGAATGGGGAATCTTATACTGTAATTAAGGATTTGTTGGGTTACCTGGTTGCCTTAACATTTTGAGGTAATTCAACTTAAAAATATTAGTGTAAAAATTGTTGCGTCAACTAATATTTTTTAAGTTTATGGCTACCAGGTAACTTACTTTTTTAAGTTGTTTTGCAGTGCATAAACCCTTTTAGTCATATTTTCAGATGCAAATCCAAAAACAAAATAGTTTTAATTTTGTTTAAAAAAAATCAAAATGCAATATTACAATAGACCCTTTTACAGCTCACGTGATCAAATAGCCTGCGCGCGCATTTGGGCAACGGAAGAAGTGTTATTCCCCATTGGTTATACAGTGGTAGCAACTCAGAACGTTTATTAAAACGGTTTCCCAGCATCAAATTGTCTGGTTGTTGCGTTTGGTTGCTCAAATATAATATACTAATATACGTATATATGTATCTGGCAACTTTATTTTTGGCCATCTGCTAACGTCTTCTATCCACTCCACTATAGTACACGGATCTGGTAGCTGTGTTGAAAATGTTGATAAAGTCAATTTTTTTTAAATAACTTACTGTTTGTGTTGCTTCACTGCTGATTCTTACGATACTTCCGTTGCCTAAATGCGCGCGCATACGCTGCCACGTCATCATTGTGTACAAACAGTAAAAGGGTCTATACGATTTTGTTCTGCATATTGCGTTCCTGACAGCACATTTCAAGTAGCCTAATGTACAATGTTTTTTATTTTTATGTGAAATGTGAGCAGAACGTCACGAGCCTCTCCCCAGTTGTCCAGATGGTTCTTTACTATACTTATTATTTATTTATAAAACATTTAGGGATCAGTTTGGTCCGGTATAAACCAATCCATTCTGTGTACCTTGGATTTGGCGTTTACAGTTTTTGCCTTATTTTTGTTCCTAAATCAAAAAGCTTAAACAAATCCTGCCACACGTTTGAATGATTAGGAGGCAGGAAATGAAACATTGAAGTGCAAGACTTATGGAGATGGGCAACTTCACACAGCGTGTGCTATAAAACCAGCTTTGGTGCTTTTGCATTGGCTGCTTTCCGGTTCATGTGGAACCAGAATTAGACTTGGAACAACAGAGAGGCAACAGCTACATCTTTCCTACAAGGTGAAAGTTACTAAATGTATGCATGGACTGATGTAGCATTGTTTTTTTATAAACAAAATCTCCTCTACAGTGTCATTGTATGGGGTGCTATTAAACATTTGAAAAATAGATGCGCTTTGACCTTTAGTAGGTCTTACATCTGTAACAAGTCAATGTTCCTTGTAGCCCTTTATGGATACCTTTTGTGTTCATTTTATCATGTGATATCTAAAATGTATAGTATTTTATTCAACCATGTTAACAAAGCAGATAAACTGGCATGTTGTAGGCTACATGTGTAAAGGAACTGCCATGTTTGTACTGTATGTATTTGCGTGGTCAATAACAAAAGAAAATTGAAGCATAGAAAACAAGTACGCTTATATAGTAAGCGGTGTGTCTGCTCACAATAGATGCTGTTTGTCTCTAGTTTACAACTACGACTTTCTTCGACACACTAACTGGCTACATTTGCTGAAATGTTTTCATAACAGATTGCTATTTCATTTTAATTTTATCTATTTATTTTAGGTACCTTAATCATAAAAATTTCATTTATAACATAATTTAGGATTTATTTAAATTTTTTTTTTGATTCTCTAAAGGATTTGGAGCAATATTACACTGTGAAAAAAAATATTTTCGCACTTAGTTTTATAAGTTACGGCTACTCATCACTAGTCAATACCGTTAAAATGACTTGTAAATTCAAGTTGGTTGATCTTAAAAATTTAAGTTGACATAACTAAAGCAAATTCAACTTGATTTAATAAGTAAAAGCAAATCTTTTCAAGATATTTAAAATGACTATAAATAAATCCTAGTTGATTAAACTTAAAAATTTAAGTGCGAAAATATATATTTTTTACAGTTTAGATCCTAATTTTCTGAATTAATGCTGCTTAAAAAAAATATAAAGATTATAACGTCTATAAATTGTAATTGCCTGCTAGATGTGTGGCGATATATTGAATGTTAATATTTCTTTTAATTTAGTCAATTCCACTGTTGCTGTAGTTTAACAATTATTTTTTTTTCATGAACATTCACAACTTTTTGTTTTTTACTTCTGTATTATATTTCAGAATCAAACAATATACTTAACATAAATAAGAAGGTGGAGCTTGATTTAATCCATTAGCAAATAGTTGGATGGTAAAAATTGCACTGTAAAAAAACTTTGAGTCATGTCAACAGAAATTAGTTGTCACAACTTATAAAATATAGTTGAGAAAAGTCAACTTAAATGTATTAGTTATAACAACTCATCTGTAGTTATGACAACTCATCTCTAGTCAAGATAAATAATAATAAGTTTAAATGACTTGTAAATCTGAGTTGATTCAACAAAAAATTTTAAGGCAGCAAAGTATTTTTTACAGTGTGGGTTTCATACCAGAATCATATAAGCCGCTGAAAGCAAGTTTGCACTGGATTGTGGAGGACTAATTCCCTTTCTAAAACACTGTCAGTTATTTTTGAGATACTTTTGACTCAATTTTGATTTCATGTTCAGATTATAAGCATGTCAATTGGTAACAATTTAAATTAATTTTAATATTGCTAAATTAATTTTAAGTTTAAGTCAAATATGTTCAAATATATTCTGTCTCTCTACTAATATCCACCAGATTTTTTTTTTTTTACATTATTCTGGATCTTTATTTTGTTTATGCATTTCACTTTCTTTCATCCGTTAATGTCCGAAATGAAAATTAAACTTTGACCTGATTTATTTGCACAGGTTATTTTTTACCTTGATGAACTTTAACTTTTGTTTGGGAAAATACATGTCTTATTATCATGTCTTTTTAGAAAAGCTATGTGATATAAATATACCATATATACATATAATGTATAAATTGACTTTTCTTTGCACTATAGTATATGAGTGCTTTGAAACTTACTGTAGTCAATTGAAGAATACATCTTTCATTAGACCGTATTTAACATTAGGTAACACGAGCACTCTCTGAAGAACATATACCACAAAAAACATACCAGTTTCCGAATGATCCTGTGTTGTTACACCTTGGGCGTTTTTTACAATTCAAAGAGAGCTGCTACATTAGCCAGTATGTCATCGTAATGCACAACACATACAAACACACACAAAGTTACCGTGTTCACCATGCTGTAGTGTATAATCTTGTTGTGTCACGCTTGAATAAGCTACTAGAGTCCCTCTGTTCCTGCCAAACAATCAAGAATACAATAAAACAAATTAAAGACCTCTTTGCCTCCATGAAATCACTGATTGAAGGTGATTTTTCCTTATATCTGTGAGGTGGTAAAGGATTCATGATGATTGATTTCTCTAGTTTACAAAGCAGTCGCAGTCATTCATGTTAAGGGGAAATACACACAAGGTAACTGCCACAAGCATGTTGGTGTTATTTGTTCCCTCGACTTCAAAGTCCCAGAGCGTGACACGCATCTTCAGCCCCTTCATCCTACAAATGTCACACATGTAAAAATAACTCCCTCAGGCAACCTTTCACATTGCACTCAGTCTCTTCTGTACACACACACGTGCACGCACGCGCTTCAGAGACACTGCTGCCTCGCGACCAAACCTGTGAAAAGCGTGATGCGGTCAAATGAATGATGACAGAAAAGAGGAAAGAAAGAGAGATAAGGGGGATCTCAATTATGGCTGAAAATATTATGGGCAATCAAATTCCAGAAACATTTAAAACTTGGTGACCCCCATATCATTATAAAGCCCAGAAATAGGCCTACCACTAACAGGTTTTTGGAAAAACACTTATATCTGTGGTGTTTTCAATTTTTTAAGTAAAAAGACGATAACACCACAGACAAATTAGCCTAAATCCAGTCTTTTCTAAAAAAAAAAAAAAAAAAAAAGGAAGCTGCCATCACAATGATCTCAAGATCAGGGGACATTTAGGAAATATAAGTATGTATGTATCAAAATTTTGATTAAAATTATTGCAAATTATAAACATAACACCACGGACACTAATAAAGGGCGTCACATGGAATTGTCAGACATAGCTAACTTTCAGAAAAAAAAAGGAAGCTGCCATCATAATGATTTCAAGATCAGGGGTCATTTAGGAAATATTAATATGTATGTATTTATCAAAATTTTGATTAAAATTATTGCAAATTATAAACATAACACCACGGACACTAATAAAGGGTGTCACATGGAATTGTCAGACATTTAGCTAACTTTCAGGAAATAAATAAGAAAGAATGCACTCACCATGCACAACTTAGATCAACCAGCACCTGCAATGAACTTTACACACAGGAAGTAGTCCAAATAGATTTCCCCTTTTCTTAAAGGGGCGACATCCGTTGTTGTTACACCACAGACATGAATTTGGGGAAACTCATTTTTTCTTAAACTACTTAATAAAATTGTACATGTTCATTTAAATCTATATTCACACTATAACCACTTCATTTGTGCAAAAAAATTGATATTGTTGCAATTACAATCCATGATACCTCTCTGAAGTATGGGGGGGAACATGCATATTTTGTTACAAATGCAACTATCAAACTCAATTAAATAGGCCTATGTATTAACAAAAAATTTAATTGTTAATAGTGCATGAATTGTGTTTATACTACAGACTACAAACATGGAAACATTTGATAATTTATTGCTATTTAAAGTTTATTTCTGTAGTTGTAGCATCTAGCATCTCACTCTATTTTTGTTTCCATTAAGCCACACTTTTGGTTTTACGTTATAACAAAGGTTATACTGTACACCTTTATTTCTTACGGCATTCACGAATATTAACTAGATCTATATAATTTGGCACTGCA
Organism: Paramisgurnus dabryanus; assembly: GCF_030506205.2. Lineage (NCBI taxonomy): Eukaryota > Metazoa > Chordata > Actinopteri > Cypriniformes > Cobitidae > Paramisgurnus > Paramisgurnus dabryanus. Next base: position 16,695,068 of record NC_133342.1, on the reverse strand, counting down.
GTAAATATACTTTTCCACAGCATCATCAACCTACTCCAGTGTTCTTGTTTTGCGACCTCTAGCGGTGAAAATTACATATTGTGCCTAAAACATCTACACATCTGTACATAGTGACAGACAAAAAACTGGACCACCTCAACCAGGTACACACTTAAACTCACTATGGGTGGACAGAGGAAAACATGGCTGTCTCTTGAGCTAAAGTTTTTTTTTTAAGTCAAAATCAAGACAGAACTGCACTTGATCCTATACGCTACTATATATGCAGAAAATACTTTATCAAAACTATGAAACAATGCAAAACTGATTTTCCTGTTAGGAGAACACAGGACTGCCCTGACATATTTAAATGTGTATTTTTATCTGCTAGCTAACACTGTATTTTATTTCTATTTTTTTTACATCGTATTCACCTCACCTTTAATTTTGCACTACATTCTTATTTCGTTTGGAAACCCTAAGTATTTGCACTATTGCACTACTGTATTGGCAGTACAAAACAAATGTTAAAAAAAATTGTCATACCAGAAAGTCACTAAAATTATAATTGAAAGAGTGAGACACAGACAGAAAAACAGAAAGAGAGACATTTCCCTCACACGCACCATCCCATGCATTTCAAAAGTAGTATCCCAATGAATCTTCAGTCATTCTTTAGAATCTCATGAACTGTGTTACACTTACCAAACAGTGAATCATATATATATATATAAATATAAATATAAATCTATATTAAGCAAAAAAATATCTTTCTGCAGAGACATTTTTTTCTCTGCACTATACCCCTGTATCCCAACCAGGGGGCCGGGGCCCACAGGGGGAGTCAGCAGATTTCCAGGGGGGTCTCAAGATGACTTAAAATTATAAAAAATTGGACAACAAGCATTAAAATAAGCTAAAAAAAGCAAAAATCAAGATGTTTCTTATTATTTTGGCCATTTTAGTAGCGAATATACATCTCTGTCTCATTCCAAGCTCTAGTGTATTTTATTTGAAAAAAATTTGAGTGAGTGGGGGCCTTTAAATATTGTTGTGGCAAACTAAGGGGCCTTGAAGTGAAAAAGGTTGGGAACCACTGCACTATACCATGAGGATGTGAGGGCAGCGCCCCACTGTGGCTAGCCTTTTACTACTGATCATAATACTACATTTACATTAGTTCATGTTTTTGAAACCATTTTTTAAAGGAAATAAAATTTAGACACATGTAAACGCATTGTCAACATTTTTCAGCACAACCACATAAAAAATAAACCATGATAATCTCACTTTCTGTTTGAACAACCGTACACTTTTCATCTTTCACGGAAGAAGTTTTAATAAGGAAAAATAAAAATTCAATCAAACATGAGGATTTGTATTTTTTTTAAACGCATGCCAATAAAACAGTATCGGCATGTGTTCTCAGAGCACTTGTGTTTATAGTAGCACATGAACCGAAGTGCAAAGAAGCGCATTTCAATCGGCAACTGCAAGCTTTGATATTCATGCTCTTTAGTGTTTATGATGGGTAACATACAAGCAACAACACTATAGAAAGTCACAATAGAAAAATAAAGCTCTGTATACAGTATATAGTCTCTTACCATAGGACATTCTTAGTTCCAGTAAAAATACAGCCTACAACAGTGCGTACATACATTCATTTTCCATAGACAATCTATAGGGGGTGAAAAGGCACAATTAATACAGTATTTGATAAAAGGCAACCTCATGAAACCTGTTCACATCATATATTAACCAAAACAAAAAAAATCTTGCATTGAACAAAACCTAGCTTATTACAACTCTGCCCCAACCCTCATAACCTCAATAATGCAAAAATTTATGTACATTTGTTGTCCTGTCTGATAAAAAAAAACACATAGTACAGTATTTACTGCAAAAAAATAAATAAAAATATCCAGACGGTATATGTTACTCAGAATATAAAGGGGGAAATGGTATTTACACTAAATAAACCCTAATGGTCCTAAAAATAATATCACAATTTATTTTTATTTGGGATTCATAAAAACTGCCAAATGTCTACAGTCCTTACACTTGCACCACCTACTGCCAGGTTCTCGAACTTTTTACAAACAAAAACAATGGCAATTGCTTCTTATTGCACAAGAATCAAGAACCTGCAAGTCTGTATCGCTCATCTAACCAATACACTCAAATACATCTACTCTCAGCAAGGTCTTAATTTAAGGAAAGTTTCCACTTCAAACACTTAACCAAGAATAGATCCCAGTGCCAATGATATAACCCAGACCCTGCAAGAACACAAAAAGAGACTTCCTCCCTGTTCTTAAATTAGCACTATCAGTGATGGCTATCAAAACCAGCAGCATAACTAGGCAAACATGCCCAGCATTCAAAGCAGTGTACAGTATAGCGGCAGATTCAGATGACTGGCCCACCATGAACATCGAATAATGTGTGCGTATGATCACGTTCATTCCTACTGCTGGAGATTTAAATGGTATCATTCGAATTTTCTGCCCATAAATGAGGATCTAAAAATGTCTCTTGGTGCTTCCTGCGGGAGCTGTCGGTTCTCCGAATGGAAATTCGTATTTGTCTCGTACCTTTAAAATCATCATTCCGTCACACTGTCCCTTCTGCGTCCTCCTGTGACACAAAGATAAAAGATATATTGAGGAACAAACATAAAAAAGTCAAATTTTTTCATCACAGTGAAAAAAAGAGCTCAGAAAAATGAATCTGTAACTACATAAACACAATGACACAAAAAAGCTCAGCATGTACTAAAAGATTCTCATAGTTTTTATAGTTAATGAATTTCCTTGAAAACTTTATGACTTTTCCAGGTCTCATTAAAAGAAAAATAATATTCTTCCATTAAAATAACATCACTCTAAATTACCTTTTTACTTTCGAAATAGCATCGCTTATAGCAAAGACATTCGAAACAGCATGCTAAACAGCATGAGAGATATGAAGATGCAGTTTTCCCAGCATGCTTAAGAAAGAGGCTTAGGGCACGTGCCGTATTCCAATTACTATTTAATCATAAACCTATTTTTGTCCTATATTGATTCTTCATCACACATTGTGTCTGTTCATATTCATACAATAGCTGTCTGTGCTACACTCGGTCATTGTAGTGACAGACAGCTATCAAGCATGTTTATCGTATGGTAACTATAAAAAGCCAACAAGTCCTGCAGAGCAGCTTAGCAGCTGTGACAGTACCTGTGGCCAGGGGGTCAGAGAGGGACACTCGGGTGGTAGATGTCCAGGTGGAGAAGAGTTGGGGTCCGGGGAAGAGTGGAGAGGAGAGAAGGAAAAGTGAAATGGGAGGTGGGATTAGGAATTCTGTGCGTCTATACCTGCGGGTGTGAGTACCAGCGCCTGCAGGATATCAGACAGGGAGATGATGCCCTCAATGCTTGAGTTCTCATCCACTACTACCAGCCTGTGCACCTGCAAGACAGATACAATATAAACACAATTAACATTCACTTTCTTTGTATGAAAATATGTATTTTTCATATTCTTTCATTCTTATATTTGGTTAAACTAGTACTTTAAATGTATAGAAACCATCTGTGGCAGGCTGTTGATTACCACACTGATCTAGCAGTGTGAAAAGAAACTCCATTTATACGCTTACAATGGAAGCGCAGCAGAGATTTCTTTGAGGAATTAGAATCAAAGAATGAGTGTTGGGTCCCGATGCACTGAAATCTCAAAAATAAATCTTACCTCGGCTTTGACTATTCTGTCCACTATGGTCTCCAGAGTCTCATTACGATGGCATTTCATAACTCCTTCAAAGTACTGCGAGCGGTGGAGTAGAGCCTGGGTCACTGTGATGTCCAGGTTATTGTAGGTCTTTTCAGCAGCCAGGTTCTACACACACCCACAACACTAATGAACACAGAGCATCGCTATACTGTAGCAACCTTTCCATATAGCCACAACACACACACTATACTATACTATACAACAAAAAGTCCAGAACTCAATTTAAATCTCTCTAGATTTTCAAACCATGTAAACAGGTACCATATACTGAGAGCTAGAAAGCTGAAATTACATTGAGTACGTTTACATGCACAGAACAAGCGGATAACTATTAAAAATCTGCTTATTATAGAAAACTGTTTTCATGCGTTTACATGCAAATCAATAAGCCGGCTATGCAGTCAACTGCGTTTACATGGGACTTGGAGAATTATCAGTTTTCTCGCAGGCAGTGACGTCACCACCTATAGTACATAATAGTCGATCCAAAAGCCGACGGCATATCTGTCTTAAGCTATATTGTTGTATCTCTTCTCGTGTCTGCACAACCTGTAAATGTAACATGAGCTTCTATTTTAACAGTTTCTCTGCCAACTGCTTTAGTCGAGCGGAGACTTTTATACGTTACTTTGCGCTTACTTCGCGTATGAAAGATAAACGTCACACGCTGGAGACATGCGCACATGGACAAAACCGTAAGAAAGCCGGTTAAGGTATTTACATGCCATGCGAAATCAGCGTAATGAGCAAAAAAACTACTTGTGCCGATCGGTTTTTGCTTACGCCGTTTATGGGCTTTCCACAATTAAAGAAAACCGTTTTACGCGTTTACATGACCCCACGTGTTATCAGTTTATTAAGCATAATCGGCGTAAGACTGTGCATGTAAACGCACTCGTTGTGTGTCAGAGGACATTGGAGGAGTTCAGATGCAAAACCCTCTTGTTTAGGTAAAACTCTTATGTTTACTTTGATGGCAATGAAAAGGTTAGTTGCCAGTAACTGATAAGCCTTATTTTCACGAATGTCACTTTTGTCATCTCATTGGTATTTAACAAATTTGACTGCCTTTTGCTGCAAAAACCCCTAAGTGCATGCAAGCTTTTTGGCAAAAAATCCACTTCTTTGGACAAGACAGTAAACATTTGCAAAGTTACTATAGATGCAACTAGAAACTGAAAGTCAGAATTTAAAAATGAAGAAACTGAACCACACATTAGGAGGCGCTGTGATCCATGTCACTGCCACATGCGGTGATGTATTCACAAGGTGCACAAGTTTGAATGTGATTTACGGTCGTTTTGCATGCCGTCTGTAATCCAATTAATCTTCCATGCACTTAGAGGACTTTGCTGGTGTTTACAGCCAACAAAGCAGTATTTCTGAATGGTCTGAGGCTGGGATTAAGGGGATTTGAAGGGAAGGAATTTGGACGTACAGTATAATGGGGCTGTGCAATTAATCATTTTTGATTTTCAACTTGAATTTTTTGAAGAGATCTCGTCAATCAAGAGAAAACGCTTCCCGTCAATGACAAGTTTTTCCGTCTTTCCGCAATACCGCTACTATCCACTAGGTTCCGCAACTTTTTAAACCCGGAAGTATTGCCCTATGGCAAGCTGCTGCATGTCCGTGTCTGTTTTAAAGATCGCTCTGAATGGGATCTCTATGAAAAGTCCGTCACAAAAATGGAATTATCTCTGCTTTTTGCTCAAAATGTGGTGTTTTTGCAGAAACCTACCCATATTCAAAAGCTGATTGCAAAAGAACCACTGAAGGTAGGATGAAGCGTTTTTTTTTTTGAAAGCAGAGTGTCTGTTCTTTCATTTGGTATATTGTATGTTTATATATTTGAAGAAGAACATTTTCTGGAAGACATTAAACTTTTGTGAAAATCATGAAAAACGCTGGCGCTGGCTGGCAACTTTTTTTTTAAACGCTGGCGGTGAAAGAGTTAACTCAATGGCGTCATTTGGATCCCTTTTTTTGATGGATGTACTGGATGTGCTTTCTGGATAATCCCACCATTTTGAACCCCGTATAAATGCAAAATAAAATGATTAGTTTGTGTTTTACTGAAAAATAAAGTCATATACTGTACATCTGGGATGAAATGAGTAAGCTAATTATATTTGAGACTTTTTATATCAGATTTAACTATTCCTTTACTGTAACCAGACTTAAAGGAACAGCATGTAAGAAATGTATATCAATTAATCATAAAATGGCCCTGATATGTCACTAGATATTAAGAAATCATTTTCATTTCAAATACTTATATCACTGAAAACAGTGGTCTGGCCAGGATATTGTCATTTAAAACGTGGAGTTGCAGCCCTCAACTGATGTTTATGTTGTCATGTTGTTTATTGGCCATCAGTTGTGTGATTGCAGTACCAGTTTTAGCCACAAGTTTTGTGATTGCAGTACCAGTTTTGGCCACAATCCTACATACAGTACTGTTCCTTTAAGAAGTAAACGTAAAAGTGAATTTAAAATTAATACTTACAATAACATCAAATTTGGAGTAAATGTCCACAACCTTTCCTGCAGGAAAAACAAATTAAGTGTTACTGGACTGTATTTCTGAATATGTCTGAATTTTGCAAATTTGAAGAGGAATTACAACAAAATGGATTCAGACTAAACTGATATTTGTGCCAATAAAAAAAACAGGCTGCAGTATATTGGCAGAAAGGTTTGATTACTGCATGTTGTTACCCTTAACGTCCACCACAGGCAGGGCAGAAACTCTCCTCTCCACAAAGATGCCCAGTGCTTTAATGATGGGTGTATCTGGATGAATGAAAGCTATGTTGTTGTATGTGCCAATGCCCAGTTCATCTAGAGTTTGCCTCATGAAGGCTGGTTTGGGCATCTCACACACCTATAAGATCACAAAATATACATCAATTTCAGTACACACAGAAAGTTTTGTTTTATTGTTTCTGCTTTATGATTTCTTATATTTTCAGTTTTGTTAAAATGAACATTGCTACGTGTTGTACTTTCAACTCCATTTTAAAGAATGTGATAATGCCTTAAGACTCAACTCAGTTAGTTAGTTAGTTTAAAGGAAGCGGATCCGTTTTGCTGTACTCACAAAGAGCTGCAGAAACTTGAGGATTCTTTTGTGTGTGAGAATGTAGAGTGCATTTCCTGTGACGGGATCGATCACTGGCAGACGGTGGATCTTATTTTTTATCAGCGAGTAAACAGCATCGAATATACTGGAATACATAATACAGATAGATCACAGTAGATAATGGCACAGAAGATCCAAATGAGTCATTTGAGATAATTGCTAAATTGGTTTTAAGATGTTCCCAAAAACCAAAGATGAAGGATGATCAAGCGGTTTACAAAATGCGAGTCTCACCTTGCATCTGGAGATATGTTGACCAAGGGTTTGAAAGTTTCTTGCAGATAAAGTTCTGTAACCAAAGCAAGAAAAAACATTAAGTTCAAACAACGATGTCATAAAAAATTTATCCAAATTTAATTTAAAATCCACAACAGGGGTGAATAACAAATAACCCAATAAATAGCAAATAGTGACTTAATGAAATGATTAATTATGGATGGGCTACTTTTATTTGGATGAACTGAGGTGGAAAAGTTTTTCAATTCTCTCAAGGGCTTTTCACACTGCGCTTAACCCTGGGTTATCTTCGTTCTGCTTTTAACCCTAGGTTAAGGATGGTTTTAGACTTGAAATTTAGAAGCGGGGTTATCCCTGAAATTAACCCAGGGTTATTAACCCAAACTGACCCACTTTTGTGGTGCTAATGACCCCAATTAAACACAGCTGAAGCAGCTAATCAAGGTATTCAGGGTTGCTTGATAATTACAGACAGGTGTGTAGGGGTTGGGTTGGACACTCCTGACCTGACCCAGGGTTTAGAAATCAGGGCTCCAGACTGCCACCAAATGGTGGCATTTTGCCACCAAAATTTGAGAGTGTGCCACTGAATTTTACATCCAGTCGCACATGTGCGACCAGTAAATTTGACCTTTTTTGTGATGTGACACTGAATTAAAAAACAGCACACTGTACTTTCTGAAATCTATCTTTAATTATTTATTACTAATACAGTGGAAATTAGTAGAAATGAGAATATAATTGGTTAGGATGTTGATTTACGGTGTGTGCCCCTAAATTTTCTTGTTGCGCCCCTAAAATTTTCAGTTGGGGCCACTGTGCTCCTAGTGAAAAAAGTTAGTCTGGAGCCCTTAAAATGCACAGTGTGCAACGTCAGATTATGAATACCCAGGGTTATCTCGTAACCCATGAATAAGCATGAACAGTGTGAACAGAAAAGGATTCTGTAAACCCTGTTTAACTATTTCCAGTGTGAGTCAAACAAAATTGACATGAAGGCAAGTAAATAACAACATTAACAGTAAATCCAAAAATAATATATATTTACCTCTCCAAGTCTCAATTTTATGCTCCTCCAGCTCATATATTTGCACCTGAGGCAAACAGTAAAAGGAACATGACATGCACAATGTTAACTGGTCTGACATCCTTATGATATAAATGTCAACATAGATCAAGCTCTGGGTCTATTTAGGTTTAGCACTTCTATTTGAAGGGCGCATCGAGTAACACCTTCAAGATCTCAGCACTGAGAAATTTAGGACAGTGCCTATCAGAAGATGAAATGCTATTCATTGTGACACCGCAGCATGTTGCAAGCTTGTGTTTTAGATTGATGTATGAACTCTTACCAGAGGTGATTTGTAGTATCGATGCAGTATGATGATAAAGTCTGTGATGGTTAACATTCCTAATAAGCAAAAAAGTATGTTCTTTTATTATCAAACTGGAAGATGCAGCCTTAAATGACACATCTAATGATAACACAATAAAAATAAGGACGTACAGTAGCAAAGAAACGCATCCAATTTGCAACAAGAATTCATCACTACCTACCTAAACTAGGCATCTACAATTCTGTTACAGGTGAGCAAACAATGTCCTGAAGCAATGTTTTTATTGCTCACTTTGTAATTCTATTACTGATTAAATATTTTGGCATTACATTTAAGACATAAAAACATTAAGCATTTAGTCACATTAATCAGCCCACAAGTAAACAAGATCCAAAAAGACTGAAAAACACACTATTAACAAGCATAAAGGAAAAGCAGGTAAGAATGCGTGTGTGTGTGTGTGTGTATGCATGCATATCAAAGTAAAGAGTTCTTACCCACAAAGCTTTGCTTTTTGGTTTCCCATAATGGAGCAGCTCGAACTCCATTAGCGACTAAGGCAAAGAAAGCTTTCTTTACCTAAAAGAATACAAAGAATTCACTTAACAATGACTTTCTTTCAGACTCTATAAAGAGTTTCTAGAGTAACTGGTGGTGTGAGCCAAAAATACACACAATGAGCTGCATGCCACCAGAATATAGCCACACCTGCCAGTGCTGGCTGACCTGAGACCCGACTCTTATATATGAAGAGTTTGGTTACAAAATGGGATAAATACCATTAAAAAAAGTTACCACCAAAATCGGGTCAGTATTAAAAAGTAAATTCTTAATTCTACGCAAAATCCAATATCCGCCGTGAAATTCTGTCATCTTTTCCTACATTTTTTCCCCAAAGTGCAATAAATGCCAGTCCTCCTTCTCTGCAGAATGCAATAAATCCTATCAACGAATCACAGCGCACCATTCCACGCATTGTAAACAACAATAGCGGTGCACTGAATACACCCGGAATCCTAGTTTTCCTCATCTACTTTCTACTTCGTGATCATTAAACAAAATAATACCTGATGGCATTGATAAACCTGTGGTGGTTTTCTGTGGCGGGGAAGAAACGTTAGCCACTCGGGCGATGGAAAAATGCCGGCTGTTGCTTGTTCTCAAACGACAGCATCAAGCTTCTGTCATGCTAACGCACTGACCACAGGGGATCTTATGAAAAACTTTCTTGTATCACACTGAAAAGGCTTATTTCCTGATAACTACCGGCTGCCTCTACATTATCCCGCTTATTACATGGCTACTTGCCACATAAGAAAAAAAACTGGACATGAATATGAATTTGAAACATTTTATTGGCATATTTGTTTTAAATTAACATTTTTATCCTTCCGCGAAACTTTGCACAGATGCATAAAATGATCGCAATACCTTATTAAGATCCTCTGCTTCATACTTGTCTGTCTCCATTTTTTTCTCTTTTAGCCAGTCTTTCAGAAGTTTTAATGCCCATTCTGTATTTTTTTTGTGTGTTGGCTTCGCAGCTATCATGCTCTATTTTGTCAAGTTCAGTCTCAGTAAGCTCTCTGTGTCTTGTCGTTGTTCGTTCTTCTAAATGTTTTGTTTTTTCAGTACATGTTAAAATTATGGTTGTCCAGTGTTTGTCACAAGATGGCGCCAAACAGCTAGTAATCTTTATTGGCGCGAAATGATTTTAATCGTACAAGTAGTACCGGCTATGCGTTATTACTTTGAAGCGGTTATTATTTGAAAAGAACGAACCTGCAAATGTCTCAACTGACCAATCAGAATCAAGCATTCCAGAGAGCCGTGTAATAAATGAATATAACATTTCAACGATGAATGCACATTTATATATTGATTCAATAGATTTATAGGATTTTGAAAAAAAAACTTGTCATGTATTTATTGCATTTTGCTGGGAAAAAAAATCATTTTTTTAGAATAAATCTTTGAAAATCAAACTATGGATTTGAATTTTTAATGTTAATATAACCTAAAGATGCTATGTGAAAGTTTGTAACAGAAAATAGTGGTTTTCATCTTGTCACTTTCTTGGTATAGAAAACACGTTTTTACCGAAACTAGTCAAAATGGATTTATTGCATTTTGGAACCAAACTTCATGCATATATAGACAGTTTTCGATTAAATATTTCACTCCAACAGCACAGGTTTTTTATGTATGAGATGAGCATTACATGGCCTTGGCGAGTGCATGTCTAAAAAATATGTTTTCAGCATACAAATTGATGTTTCCACCAATTTTTCATCAATGTTAGTTATTATAAAAATCCAGTACAAAGACAGATCATGACTCGTCTGCATAATGATGGTGCTGTTGTGCTTCCTTATATCAAAAGCTTTTATTCACAAAGTACAAAATGTTAACATGACATTGATGAACAGTCAATGCATAACAAATCCCAATGAGACTTTAAAACTTACCCTCACCCAAAGAAAAGTCAATGAAAGTTGAAACAGGTTAATGGGTTGTAGGTGTGTTGGTCCCCAAATTATAATACTTGCACATGCTTGAACATGATTACTGTTTAACCTTACAAATCCAACTTTATGACCGCCCCCATCCACTTCAAAGAGACCCCATCCATTTCTATCAACAACTATTATGTTTACAGAGAAAACATTAACCACAATGATTTAAAAATCATATGCTTAAACCATAACTTGGAAGCAATACTAATACGTAGAAGTCCCTATGTAACTTTCCCTAATAACCAGGTTTAACCATAACTTAAGTTTACTAAGCTACTTTGCTGTGGAAAGTAGTAGTAGGTGTACCTCTAGTGTAGTGTCAAAGACCACTAGTTTGGAACTGGTAGGGATGAGGTCGTAGCACTTGTGGGATTTCATAAAGCGCATGTAAATATCACTGCCTGGCTCTTCAGTAGCTAAAAACAGAGAAGAAAATCGTCAATATTACATTGCAATTAAACTAAGATCTTGTTTACTCACAAACATATGGTTCATTTAATAAACACTTATTATATATAAACATATTTTATTATATACCACATGGTTCATTATATCAACAACACATAAGCATACAGCAGAATTATAAACCAGATAAGAAGTTTTAATTTAATTAGCCAAAGACAATTCTGACTTTTAAATGAATGTGTAAAGCAAACAGACAAAGAAAATAATACTTTACCTTCATCATAAAGTTCAAGTTTTTCCAGCATGCCTTCAGCAAATCCGTAACTCTAGGAGCAAAAACAGAGGGAGATGTTTACCAACTTTCTTTAAGCTCTTAAGACTTTACTGTTTGGAGTGGTTTCGTCCATATGTAATTTGCCATTATCTGCACACCGACTCTCTGGTCGCCACTAACAGTTAAAAGCAGAATGATCCTGAGTTAATAATGTTCCCCAGGCACAACTTTTAAGTATCCGAGGCCACAATACGGATTCATTAAGTGCTGAGGTGAAATATTAATAGATGGACACACCTCCGCAGAGGTGACATTGGAACAGTCCATTCAGCTGTCGCTTTATTAGGTGTGTTCTACTTCATGCGGCACTGCGCAGAGCGACTTCCGTATGACATCAGAGTACCGCGAGAGCAGTGCTTTTGAATCTCTCCAGTGAATCGTTCTCGCGGTACTTGCAAATGTTATTAGCCGATCGGTCTGCGCAGCGCCGCATGAATTTGAGCTGCATTTTTAAGCGCGGGAACGGTAAGTGCTCACCTCTTTGTCGGTGTATTACTGAATGTCAAATCTTTAAACAGATAATGTTGCCCTTTACAACTCGGTCGCTCTCTACTGGTAAAGTCTGATATAACGAAGGCGTCAAACAATAACCTAGTTTGTCACAGCATTTTTGACAGCGGATATGATTACTGTCAATACAGTCAGATCACTTGAAATACTGCCAACGACTATATTTGGAATGCGCTCAAAAAAGTCACTGTTTGAACCGCTGTTAAGGTCTTTTGGGATGATATAAACACGGATCAACCCCCGTACCAAGAATAAGGTAATTCATAATAATGTGAAACAGTGACCTATAAGCTTTGACTGTAATTTTGCTCAAGAAAGGAATGTGATATCGGTATTACATTGTTTTACACGACGCAATCCACATGACATAACGTTAGGTAAAATCATTTTGTCGTTTTTAAATTATTAAAAAACCTTTTCAGAATTTGATTAGGTGAGAAATATATTTTATTTTGCTAATCTATTTTAAGCCATAAATGCTGTCGCAAAGCAAAAGATAACTGACATAAAATACTATTACATTGTACATATTTCTTTCATTCCGACTGATCATATATTGTGATTAGTAAGTACTAAAAAAAACCCGAAAACATAAAATAAATTGTCACTTTTAGTGCCTACACTTAAATCCAGTTGGTGCAACAGATGGTGCATGAACACATTGCAAAGATAGATCACTTCACCCACAAGCTAAACCAATGTTTGAAAACAAAAAATACATTTCCTATAAACAAATATTGTCATTGTTATACACAATCAATGTTTTTCAGGCCATGGACCACTTAATGGGTAGAGAGGAGGAGCAGGGACCCACAGTACATGTATCAAATTAGGACGGGATTAAGTAACTTATGTTACGTTAACAAAATATTAAAAGAATCATTTTTATATATACAGTCACATGCTGTTAACATACTACATATCGTTTTAGAACTTCTATTCACTTCAGTATTTTTATTACACTTTACAGCCATGTATATAATATTAGGCGTTATATATTCTATATATTATAAAATATTTTATTGTTTTGTAATATTCACAGCTCCCATTCTCTTTTTAAAACATTTAAAATCATTCCGCAAAATTCTGCATAGATTTTTCCGCAAGAATAGCAAAAATAACTCCTTACACAGATTCAAGGTGAATGACTGTAAATCTCGTGATGCCAACTTTATTCTATCATAACACAGACCACTCTTGCAAATATCCACTCCGTATACTCTAACTCGCCCAAATCAAGCAAACATGTTGCTTGATTCTAGACCATCTGCTTTGTGCTTGGTCTTTACACATTAATCACGACGATTGTCTTTAACTAACCGTGGGCCGCACATATCGTTATCATGATAAAAATACGATTAATCGTGCAGCCCTAATATATTTAACATCTTGGTAGCAGACATTTACTTGGGTAAAACACGAAGAAAGAAACAATGCAATATTTTGTACAGTTTGCTGTCAGTTTACAGATTGGTTTGGAATCCATTCAACCGATTTCCGGTTCTGGCGGTACCACTTTTAGCATAGCTTAGCATAATCCATTGGATCTGATAAGACCATTGTGTGTTTAAAAATAAGCAAAGAGTTGAGATATTTTTCCTATTTAAAACCGGACTCTTCTGTAGTTACATCGTGTACTAAGACCGACGTAAAATTAAAAGTTGTGATTTTCTACGCTGTGATTTTTATATGGCTAGGAACTATATTCTCATTCTGGCGTAATAATCAAGGACTTTGCTGCTGTACCATGGCTGCAGGAGGTGCAATGATATTAGGCAGTGACCAAAAATAGTCCCCTGCTATTAAAAGTAACCAAGGGGACTACTTTTGGCCGCTGCATAATATCATTGCCCCTGCTGCAGCCATGTTACAGCAGCAAAGTCCTTGATTATTACGCCAGAATAAGAGAATAGTTCCTAGCCATATCTGCCTATAAAATCGCAACTTTTAATTTTCCATCTGTCTTAGTACACAATGTTACTACAGAAGAGTCATGTTTTAAATAGGAAAAATATCGAAACTCTTTGGTTATTTTTGAGCGCGATGCTAATGGTTTAATCAGATTCAATGGATTATGCTAAGCTATGCTAAAAGTGGTACCGCCAGACCCGGAGATCAGCTAAATGGATTCCAAAACAGTAAAAATCAAATGTTTAACTGTTATGCTTCTAGGGGAGCTGGAAAATTATCATTTAAAAAAAAAGTGGAATGTCCCTTTAAGTGTCAAGTTTTTCATAATTGTACACCCATAATAATTGAGTTCACTCACCTGGCGTGAGGTAGAGTAAAATGTGTGCGCAGCAATAGGGGGTTTGGTGTAGGAGGAGGTCAGGCTAAAGCGCTGACCTGTGTCAGGCGGAGAGGACATAGAGCGGGAGCGGCGTTCCTCCATGCGCTCTGGAGAACTGGAAGTCTCCAGGGGGAAGATCGGAGGAACCGGACTCTGCGTCGGGGTGGTGGGGGGAGTGGAAATCCCAGAACCTGTGGCACACATCAGTACAGATGACAATGAGGATTTAGCTGGGTATAACCATTAGTTTAATATTATAGAGTATCACATTATGTCCAAATCCTAAGAGCGATTTGTAGAAAGAGTCTCTTATTTGTTAATATTCATGGCTTGTTTGAGAGGCTATCGTGAACATTTCTTAGCTTTTTCATTCCTTTTCAGGGATCCAGCCCATAGAGACAAAATGCAACCATGCAGATAAACTGCTTCCAATCATTATTCAGTGCCAACATTCAAGGATGGAAGTGACGTCATGTGTCAGGAAGATTTGGAAAGGCATTACATTTAAAAAGGAGGTAAATGGAAATCAACTGTTCATGTAATGGTTTTAAAAAGGTCAGAGTGTGCTGACAAAGTTAAGAACCTCAAAAAAATCTGTTGCAATGAGAAATTAAACCGCTGTGCATAAGACACAAGTGATGCTATGGTACATTTCTGTAGACCTTTAATGAATCGCTGAGGCTGCACTAAAAGCAACACACTGCAAATGATATGTTTATCTGATAAAAGTTTAGTAACGCCCAATCTTTTTATTTAATTCAGACATAAACTAAACCTAACATATCTGGAGGCAATAACGAAGCCCATGAATTTGGGACCGTAGCTACTATCTACTGACATTTAGCCACATTCTGCCAGCTGGCTGAGACCTGTTTGGTGCATTGCTGCGTTGCTTCTTATTTTAGCCTTGCCACTGCTACACATTCCACAAGGGCAGATAACACTCACACTGAACAGGGTCAGGCATCCACAGTGTGTAAGTCTTTGCTACATTCATCTGATTTCGGAGTTGTTGGACTGTTTACTGTCACTATATACGTTGGTATTTGAATAATCATGAATCTTACTTTAGTTCAGGTCTTTTATGGAATTATATAATTTCCAAGATGTTGAATAAGCTGTTGGTTCATATGATAAAGTAATGTCAACTAATGTGTAGATGCAGTTTAAATTTATGTTCATCTTCGTATAGTATCAACATAGGCACAATATTCCAAACAGTAAACAGACTGAGCAGTCTTGAGTAATAGCCAAATGCCTTACTCAGCTGGCACTTGAGGAACATAGGCTAAAACTTTGTAACGCTTTAGTTGCTTTTATTTAACAAATGATCAATATCATAATCAGCCAGGATAGATGCTATCATGAATCAGAACTAAACCTTTGTCACACGAAAACTAAATCTAAGTTGATTTTCAGCTATTGTCGGGCAACCTGAGCCTGTTTGATTTGTGTCACATGTGACACATAAAGCGAAGCCCCTTAGGGACACCAATGATACTTTTATACATCACTCCAGTCAGGCTGATTCAATGTGACCAATCATATGATTTTGTGCATGGTCTCTTTGTATCCAAACATAATAGTCCAGATGTAAAAAAGATGTACCTCTGAAACTAACAGTGGGACTACTACAAGTCACTAGTAATATAAGACCACATGCAGTTGTTTATTAAAGATGAGGTGTCATTTTGACATCACAAGCACATCCAAACCTTCCCCCCACATCAGCCAATGATCAGAGAAATAGGCAGTCCAGCCCCAAACATACATAGTTTTCAGTGTTGTAGTCGAGTCAAGACCAAGACCACAAATCAAGTGTCTACTAAGTCCAAGTCAAGCAAGCTGGATATGAGTTTAGTGATCAATCATGAAACAAAATCAAACAGTGGCGGCCGGTGACTTCTTTATTCGAGGGCGCTCGATTCGAAGTTCGTCACAACATGTATGTAGCCGTCATGTGTGTGGTTCCTTTTTTCAAAATATGTGTTCTGCGTTTCGAGTAGGGCTGGGATAAACGATTATTTTTTAAACGATTAATCTAGCGATTCTTTTTTCGATGCATCGATTAATCTAACGATTCATTTTATCAGTCCGATTCGACTTCGATTCGATTCTCGATTATCTCCCCATTAATTAACTAATAGCAATTTATACATGTTGATTTACATATCTGAATGTAAACATTTCAAAATATGTTGATTGCTCTTGAAATTTCAAAATAAAAAAAGACTATACAAGTGCAAAATAATGCATTCTTAGTCAGAGGTAGCATTTCATAAAGCGTTTTGCAGCTCATTCTGTGCTGTTTAGTAACAGTATAAAAATCTCAAGTTCAAATGACTTTATTTTGCATGCATTTATGAGCAAAACCTCTTCAATGTGCCTTTTGATGGTCACACAGTGTAATTTTTATAACTTGATTTGTTTAATCCACATTATTTCCGTGCTGTTCTAGTCCATGTAATGACAGATATAAACAAAATTAAACTTAAGCAGCACATACATTATTAAATCTCTTTCTCTTAAGTTTATTAAGATAGATGAGGACTCATTTACTGCTGTACAGAGAGTGAATGAAAACGCAGTCTTCTGGTAACAGTGTGTTTTTACATATTTCATTGATTTTTGTTAAATTGCTCAAATGACTGTTTAAAACACACTTGGCATCACATTCATGATTTTATGGTAAAATGACACTCTTTCGCGTCAATCCACGAGCATTTAAACCATAAACAAAGCACTTTCACTTTAAATGAGCTTGAGCAGCGCAACAGAACCCACGCAGAAACGATTGCTCACTGTTGCTACAGAGCCGCGAGCTCGCGCTGCTCATGCGGCGGGGTGCATGCTTGTTAACATGGGCGCTGAAAAAACATGCGCCGCTTAAGCACTGCTCACACTTGCTGTGAAGCCGGCGTGGACTGGAGCCACTCGCGTTGCTACTACTCTACGGCGCCGCCTTTTTGGGTCTGACGAATCGACGCGCATATTTTGCGTGTCGACGTCGTCGATTACGTCGACGCGTTGTCCCAGCCCTAGTTTCGAGAGATCGTGTGTGCATCACGTGATTTGTCAAAATAAGTGCCTGCTGCAGATGCGTCTAAAGGGTTTATGATAAAAGAGACGCTCGCGTTTGCCAGATACTCGCGAGTGTCTTGCGTGTATTTTGTGAACGTGAGCGTCTCTTTTATCATAAACAGTTTTGACACGTGTGCAGCAGGCACTTATTTTGACAAAACACGTGATGCACATGGTTTATATGACGCAAAAACACAAATTTTGAAAACACAAACAACACACATGGTACTCCGAACACTTATTTTGAATTAGCGCCCCTCGGATGGGCAGTCACGACCCGCCACTGAAATCAAACTGCAGGCTGCGGTTTAGTGAAGAAATGTTTTACTAGTGTTTTACTAGTTATGTCTTAATGGGACCCACTGTCAAATTTTTGTTTGTGTCACTGTAATGGGGGTCCTGAGTGCATGTGGCTCCAGGTCCAAATTAGATCTAAAATGTGTTTCCCTGCCAAGTGAGTAATACGCAGGCGCTTACATAATAAACAGGGTCAATGTGGTTCATGCAGATTTCTCTTAACTCTACATCGGAACATCTAGGGCAACTATTTTAATGATACAAAAAGTGTCCAGAAGACAGTGAACAATGGGTCCAGCTCTAACAACATATGACAGTTTGTGTCAAAAATGTATTATTATTATTATAATTAATTATTTACCACACATATTTTATTCAACAGAAAAAAATGATTTTAATTGATACTGGGGCAGTTTCCCAGAAAGGGCTTATCCTAGTCGCAGATTAAATGAATGTTTGAGCTGCGTTAAATTAAAAACATCTTGCACATCTTTACACATATCAGTGCCATTTTGTGTCTCAAGATGCACAGCAGTATTGTTTGTTTGGTAGGTATGTTCGTAAAAACTACTAAAATATGTAATATAACTATAAGGCCTAGTCCTGGATGAATCTAAACCCTGTCTGAGAAACTTCCCCATATATATGTTGATTTACAGCACAGACGTTCGATTCCTCTCATCATACGACAAAACACACTGGAACATTTCCCAGAGTACCAGACAGACCTTATCAATACTGTTATGTCTAGCTAAAGAATACATGCATATTTTGATTAGTGCTGTACCAGGCGGACATGGCGACTCTGAACGCTGTCTAGCAGTAAGCAGCTCCTCGTCCTTGCGCCTCTTGCTCCGACGCAAACTGCCGAACCTCTTCATGGGTATAAGCAGGCCTGAAGATCAACCATACCCACCCAACTAAAACTAATGTTGCACAATACAGAGATCCTTTCACAATAACGAAGAACTCAAATGGCCAAAGCGAAAGCCCAGTATTCCAGAATAAGTATTTGTTACTGATGAAGCCACCAGTTTCAGATGATGGATCTGAGCTGTGTATATCTGTACCTCAAAAGATTCAGAACGGTTGCCAAAAAATGCGTAAAGTAAATATTTCATATAGCTGTTACATATAACAGCCGTGAGTGTTAGCAGTCCACTTGCATTCCTTTAGTACTCTTGTAGAAATGAAATTCTGCCATTGGCTGTATTCCAGTGTTGTTTATCCTGCAATTTCCTGTCTCCATAGAACACATACCATCACTCCAATGAAGTCTGATGCATCGCTTACAATGTTTAGCAGACCTAGCCGATGAAATAGAAAGACTTCCTTATAGCCCTAGTGCTGCAGATTAGAAGTGATGCCTCTCTCTCTCTTTCTCTCTCTCTCTCTCTCACTCTCTCGCTCTCTTTGCTGAGACTGAAGTGCAGTCTCCAGCCCTGCCCTCTTTGCAGTAAATTGTCAGGTGCAGCTGTGAGTCTCTTTAAAATAGCATACAAGGCAGGAAGCTGTAAAAGGAGAACGGGCAACACAAGCCAGGCAAACTATTGGTTCAGTCCTATACATTAGTCAGCGTTTGACTTAAAACATCCAAGTTTATTTTACTTTTCTAATTTTGCTCTACTGAAAGATTTACAATAAATTGTAATCTGTAGTATATATCACACTGAAAAAATTCCTTGTTGCACTTTAAACTTAAAGTCGCCATGAAACGGAAGTAGCGATTGCCTTGTTTTCCCTGTGGTGACGTATATCCGAATGAAACGGCTTTTGAGATGAAATAAGGCAGGGCTGGATTTAAATTTGTCCATCGAGATCTGATTGGATCGTTTGAAGTTGGGTCGTGTTGCTAATTGCTAATCGCTGCGATCTTCTCTCGGACCCCGCCCACCTGCCATACTTTTGACCGGAAGTGAAGAGAGATCGTTTTGAGGAGGGGAGGAGATTTGCATTTTTGATTAAAGATTATGAACACACACGAATTTTTAAAAAATAATGAAGCTCACAGATAAGTCATTTGTTAATAATACCACAATATTAAAAAATATATATAGTTTTTCATTTCAATTTCATTGCGACTTTAAAATTACAATTAATTTCAACTTTCTTGACTAGTGAGGAGAATTATAACAATTAAGTTGAAATAACTTAATAAATAATTATAAAAATAAAGTTGAATATTATAATAATAATATATAATTTATTACAATTTATAGCACCTGCTCACTAGTCAAGAAAGTTGAAATTAATTGTAAATTCAAGTTTATAATTTTTTTTAAAGGAAAACACCACCGTTTTTCAAAATTTTACTATGTTCTTACCTCAACTTAGATGAATTAATACATCCCTATCTTTTTTCAATGCGTACACTTAATCTTTGTACAGAGCGTCGTAAATGTGTTGGCATTTAGCCTAGCTCCATTCTTTCCTTAGGATTCAAACAGGGATGAATTTAGAAGCCACCAAACACTTCCATATTTTCCCTATTTAAAGACTGTTACATGAGTAGTTACACGAGTAAGTATGGTGGCACAAAATAAAACTTGGCGATTTTTTTTTAGGCGGATAAAAATGAGAACTATGGCAGCACTTCAACCTCTGGCACAGTAATATTGACGGAAGTTTGAGCGAGAGGGAGAGTAGTCAGGAGTTATGATGTTACTGCGCGGTCGAAGTGCTGGAAAATAAGTGCTCTTTAAAGTCTTGGGAAAACATGAAAGTGTTTGTTGCCATCTAAATTCATCCCTGTTTGGATCCTAAGGAATGAATGGGGCTAGGCTAAATGCTAACACATTCATGACGCGCTGTACAAAGATTAAGTGCACGCATTGAATAAAGATAGGTATGTATTAATTCATCTAAGTTAAGGTATCAACAGAGTAAAATATTGAAAAATGGTGTTGTTTTCCTTTAAGTGCAACAAGTGATTTTGCAATGACACAGCAAAGTGCTTAAAAACTCAGAAATAGTGAGTTTGTATGTACTATTTATGTTTTCATAAATCATAATTATCTATCTTTGTTTACTTTGAAGATTATTTTAAAAACTTCAACCAATTCCATAAGTAGAATGTTATTGCTAGAATCAGGCTTGATATGTTTGAAAATAAATCGGTCATCTCAAACTGGATGAAGCTGGATGAAGTGTAATCGGAAGATTCAATGGACAAAAAAACAGATCCCATTATTGTACGAGATAAATTCTTGCCTCACTAAAACATGTTCAATACAACAGTTTAATCAAACCTGTCAAAGCGGGTTTTTTTTTTTAAGAACAAAGATTTATGCATGAGCACCAATGTTTACAAAGTGTTCTGAGAATAACTATAGGTTTTAGTATGCTCGGAAGTACTGTCTAGTCAGTATAATCGGACCCTTAAAACTGGGTTATGAAGACTGTTTGACTTAGAGTGCCTCCTGGTGGGAAATAAAAAGGATTACCAACATTGTTGAGTAAATTGACCTTAGTGCAGTGTATAGCACAATGCATTTCTTCATTGTCAAGCACATGAATATTACATTCACGATTTTATTCAGTAGAAGCCGAGCTGGTCAAACAGCTGCGAACAGGCTATCTGGAGAGTACGTGTTGCTACTCAGGTTTCATATCATTCAATTTCCACAAAGACATAATGCATAAAGGATTAATGTGCCGTCACAGTCATGATCATGAGCTTCATTAAATCAGTTCTGTCAATAGATACAACCACTTCCTATTACCTTTAGAAAAGCCGGAGGCTACAGAAATTAGCGTCTTCTAGTTGGATGTTTTGGAAACATGGCCAAGGCCCAAATGTTTTTAGGTGTATTCGTTTTGGTTTTGTAGGGAACAGTTGTTACTAACAGTAACATTTTTCCCAGTCTCTACCGCTGGCTTAAATTCTGGAATATTCTACTCACTGAGAGTCAAATAGACCTCCTCATGCTATCAGGTTAAAATGACTCACTGCTGTATTTTGAGTACACAGATTCACCACCATGTTTTTAAAGAAAAAAAAAACATAGGACATGAGGTACAATATGTCCTGTCTTACTTGAGGAACATTTTCAGCTAGAACTCAAAACAAAGGTAAAACAAAGACAAAAGAAAAGGAAAAACTTTTTCTCACGCAGCAATAAAATAATCAACGGTGTAATACAATTCACATTCTTAACAGTTCATAATGTTTACATAGACATATCACCAGTAATATAAAAATTGGTCTATTACTGTTCATGTAACAGTAAAGCCTGCCGCTTAAAGGGCACATATTATGCAAAATCCACTTTTACAAGGTTTGAACATAAATGTGTGTTGGCAGTGAACACAAAAACGCTACAATAAAAAAATCCCTTTTTTAATCCTCATTAAACCAAAGCATTTGATTCCCTTGTTAATGTGACATCACACTGATAAAGCCCTGCATACGGCCACTGACTTACCCCAAAGCTTTTCTAAATCTGTCTGTTGGCACATTGTAGTGCTTATGCCGCTGCAGATACTATTGTCTGAGACTGTATTCACACGAATTAGATCTATTTTTAAACATTGCTCAATGTCTGTTGGTAAGGGAGTGAGGAGTTGTAACTCCTTTGCATTTAAAGGTACATACAAAAACAGCGCTTTTTTGCTCCCACCACAAACGGATACATTTTGGTCATGCTATAACAAATGATCGGTGGGGTATTTTGAGGTGAAACTTCACAGACACATTCTAGCCACACCTGAGTTAATATAATAAGTGCCTAGAACTAAACAATCCCACAATGCTTCTTCATTCTAAGTGTTAAAGGAGGATGCTAATGCAAAACCATTAGATAATAGAGAGAGAGAGAGATTTTATTATTGCTTGCCCTTATGAATATTTGCTCATGATTTAATAAAAGTATGGTCAACCCAGTTTACATAAAGAAACATGATTATTTTATATCAACAATATAGTACACAATAATATGCCCATTAACTCTTTCCCCGCCATCATAAAGTTATCTCATCAATTAAGAGAAAACGTTTCCCTGCCAATGCCGCTTCCCTGGCGAGTCCTTACGGTAATCTATAATTTCCGCTATTATCCACCAGGTGGGGCTCTTACCAAACTGAAGCATCAACTAATTCATGAACATAAAAAAACTCTCTGTATGTTTTGATCACAGACTGTTAAAAAAGACTGACGAAACGATGTCGCTTCTTCCAGTGTAATGAATTGAAGGCAAAGTCTCCAACCATGGGCACTGCCATGTTTCGTAAAAACATCAGTTTGTGGCCAGGGCATGTGCATAAGGAATTGTTCGTGTAGTCCGGAGGTGGAGCCACGGTATCAAAAGATATTACGCCCAATTCAACCACGTCCCTTGATCGTCTCATTTGACTGGCTTGCTAAAATAAGGTACGTTAAACATAACTAATTTGTCAGAAATCTAAATTAGTAATAACTTCAATCTTCCCTCGTTGCTCCAAGAGTCCGCTCAGAGAAGCTGTCAATCACAAATGTCAATCATAATTACACGCCTCGTTTTTATAGCATCAAATTAGCTAAAATACACTTAGCACGAAAATTAACAATATTAGGCAAATTGTTTGAAATTTTTTTTTTTTACATATACCAGCGTTATAAAACCTATCTTAAAGACCAAAACCAGAAAACTTTTTATTGGAAGTGTAATTAATTTTTTTATTTTGGCCTGAGTCACGTTTGTTTGCATGGTGAGGGGGGGTTTATGACTTGTACTGCAGAAAGCCACCAGGGGGCAATAAAAGTGCCAGCAGCTTCACTTTTCAAGATGTATGAGGTAGAGCTGTAATCGGGGATTAAAAGTTAGGCCCGAAATGACCGGAGCCCGACAGAGTGCGGCCCGAACCGAAAGTACATTTAGATTGACAGCTTGACTCGTTTACAGCACGACATTATTTAAATGTGCGCACGCACACAGCTTTTGTCAAGAATGACTAATTTACACAGGTTTTAACATTATTTATTAATGACTAACTAGGCTACACGTCACTTGGAAGTTGAAACAAGAAAAAAATAAGTCATCTGTAACATCTCTAAATAGGCCTTTGCAATACACTATAAATAGGCCAACATGCCAATAAAAACAATTATTTCTAAACAAATTAAATTAAGATAATACATTCTGAATAAGATGGGTATTTGGGAATAACGAAATTACTATAAAGGTTCCGCGGGATTTGCTTCGGCACTTTCTTTACATTAATGCCAACATTAGTCTATATCCTCTGTTTAATTATGTATTTAAGACTAAGTAAGATAGTTATACATTGAAAAACCTTTACTCACCAAGATTAGGCTACATGTTTTTGTTGAGGAAAATTATTAAATCTACTCTAAATGACTTCAGCGAGGTCCTGCGCTTACTGAAAGTGCATCTAGCAGCATTGAACGCAAAGGCGGAACGTAAGCCCGAGCCCGGCACGAGCCAGTGGAAAATGTTAGAAATGAAGCCCGAACCCGACCGAACCCATCGGGTTCGGGCAAAGATCTTCAGCTCTAGTATGAGGCACACCCGGTTTTGATCATCGTTCTAAATCTGAAGTTATTTTTTTAAATGCTCTTATTTCAGCTTTTTGCTCAAAATTTTGTATTTATGAAGAAACCTACCCATATTTGAGATGTGATAAAAGAGAACAAATGAATAAAATAGTTTTTTTTTTTTTTTTTTTTTTAAAGGAGAGGGCCTGTTCTTTCATGTCATATTTTGTATGTTTATATATTTAAAAAAGAAAACTTTCTGGAAGGCATTTTGTGAAACGTTTGTGAATATCACAAAAAATGCTGGGAGGCAACTTAAAAAAAAACGCTGCAGGGGAAAGGGTTAACAGAATTTATTAGGTTACCTTTGGTTTTTTCTTTATATTGCACTTGGCTTAGACTCAAAAAAACGTGTGAAAATGTTTTGAAATGAAAGTTAAGGTGGATCCTACCACATTTTAATGTTTTGAAAATGACTCAATTTAATAATAAAAGAATGTGTATGCAGTATCAACAAGCCATTAATCATGTCTGGATCTGTCAGCAAACACAAATGAAACATGAATCAAAACATAATGTATACAATCCTAATCACCTTTGTCATTAAAAACAAGTAAATGTGGGGGAATGATGTTAACTGACAAATGCTGAAGATTAAACAATGTTGTGCTTAGGGATGTAGTTACCTAACTTGCTACCTCTTCTGTTTTCGATAAACATCAAAATTGACATAATGAATGCATATTTAATTATTAAAAAGATGACTTAACACTATGTTGAGGACAATGTTACTCAGTTTTGATTTTGGCCTGCAGTTTTAATTATACATTTTTTTTATCACAACAAGCTTGTTTATGCAATAGATTGTACAGTTAAAATAGATTTTAAGGCATAAAGGCACTAAAAATTTATTTTGTTGGTCTTGCATATCCAGTCAGAGATCAGACAGTAGGTTATTTGAAGCAGAGACTAAAAATGACTCAATGTTAAACTTGAGAAAGAACATTGCGGACCCATGTCTGTGCACATTATCTTAAAAACAAGTTAATAGGATACATTAGATCTGCACAATTAGGCATAATAGCTTGCTAATGGCTTCAGTCATTTGAAAATCAAAGTCTAGAAAACCAAAGTTGTGATGAAACCACTTCCTGTTCTGCTGTTTTGAAAGTGAGTCAACAGGAAGTGAGACTGGGTGTTAATGTTCCCTTTAGGTACTGATGTACGACCAGCTTCCTAAAAGCCATTATAATATTTAATAAGATGCTAAACAGGTCTGAGGATAGTATATGGGGAAACACTGATAAACAAAGGAAGTTGCTGTGTGCATTCTTACCATGCTGATATTGTTTTTTGTATAAACTGCTGTCTTTATTATACTATGAGTTTGGGAACAAAACATCTACACCTCTTGATGAACTAGCTATATTGCATTTACTACAAGGAAAATGAATAAAACAAATAATGTATTTATTTATAAAATGAGCGGTAAAATATGTTTAGGTGAAATAAATATGCAGTATATTAAAAGCGATGATGTATAAACCTATCTGTGCTAGCAATGGTATAGAGATCTGGGAAAAAATACTAATTCTTTCAAAGACACAATGAAATATAAACTGTGTGGTTTTCCGTTAATGTCTGCTACTTTGCTTATGTATTTAAATGAATATGTTTACATTTATGTATTTGGCAGATGCTTTTATCCAAAGTGACTTACAGTTACACATTCAATCTATACATTTCTTTTATTTAGGATTGAACCCATAACCATTGCATGGTTAACAGCTACAGAAACCAATTGAGCTACAGATATATGCAGATTTGTGTGTTTAAGATTTATTATTAGGTATAGATATTAATAGATTTGCAAAGCAATTTTTCGCAAGAGCCAATGATAAGTGCCAAAATGGGTGATGGCAAATAAATGAAATAAACTAGGTATACCGACTTTTAACAAGATTCATGTCTTTAACAATAAATAAAATGCCTCTGTAATTAATCTCACTGAATGACAACAACAAATTAAGAGTCTGACTAAAATCAGGACATTATACTTCATTTACCACTTCATTAAACACCAAGCTTGGCTGTATTGTGAAAATAATAGATGAAATGTGGGATCTGTTTAATTGCAATTACTAGATTAATGTTTAATGAGCAATGTCTCACCTTTTCTAGATTTGGAAAAGAGCTTGATGCTGGCAGGAGCCGAGCTGGACGAGGAGCGGAAGATCCCACTGAAACTGAGCCGGCGGGGAGATTTGGGAGGTGAGTCCTGGTGAGAAGATGGTGGACGGTGGAAGATGGTTCTGGGTGAGCTTGGACTGATCCTGGAATATGAGGATGCAGCTGGGGTACAGGGCTGGCTGGCAGATGATCTCACACATGAGGTTTTTGTAGGGCTGGGTGAACCCCTTTTCTCCTCCTAAAACAACAGACAGTGAGTTCAGAGATTTAAAAGGGAAACTTGGAAAAGGGTTTTTTGGCGACATCTAGTGGTGAGATTGCAAATTGCAACCAACCTCAATTTCAAAACACAATGAGAAATATACTGTAGAAACATGGCGGCAACTTCCATTTAAGCGGACCCGCGGTGTAAAACGGCTTATTCTAAAGTTATAAAAACAAAACAGTTCATTATATAAGGTCTTTATATAAGAAACTGCACTGATAATAAAGTTATGTCTATTATATTGTATTTCTATCACGAGATCCTTCTAAAAGTTATACATTGCACCTTTAATCGTATGTGAAGGCCTTGGGGTCTTTTTCATTTCATCTGTAACAAGCATTGTCACAGTTTTAACCATACAGTATATGTTTTGGACTTTCAGACTTTATAAAAGCAGGTGCTCAGACCTTTGCAAATGACCTGAAAACAAATTAAGAATCTCTGCCGTGTGTCAGATAAAAAGTTGACCCAGGAATGAAGAGCTTGAATGTGATAATTGGGCCAAACAGGATAAGAATGTTACTACATAAAAAAGGCAATGCCAAAACATTGCACAACACTGATAGTGAAATGTTTTCAACAAAGATTCAGAAGAGATACACGGAGCATAATAACTGTGATGATAACTTTATAACAATTCATAAAACATGGCACTGTGTAAACAATGCATACCAACACTTAATAATCAGATACATTTTCTCATAGCTCAGTGGACATGCTCAGTGGTTTTAAGCTAAGCCAGCAGTGAAGCTCAAAAACATTGACCTTTGGCAAATACTCTGTTGATTTGCTAATTTGTCCATGGCATTTACTAGGCCTGTGTGTTTTTCAGGCTATTTTCAATGGCTTAGTTTTATTTGGCATTTAAGGGAGGCGTCACCCTTCAATCTTAACATAGAAAAACAGATGTATTTTTACACTACTAATTAATGTGTTAAATGTGTAAATCACACTGTATTACACAATATCAACAGTGTAACTAAATATATTAACTCTATATTTTAAAGAAACCCTCTCCTGCTTTTTCGAAATGGTATTCCTAACAATTGAAACTTTGTATGTCAGCACAATTATTTCCTCCTTCATTGTTCTCACTTTTATTAGTCACTCTGGCTAAAAGTGTCTGAAATGAAGGCCTAATGTAAATGAAGAGTTTCGTTGCAAAACGAGATAAATCCTTTTTTAACATTTTTGTCAAAACATGCTTATTATTATGTTATCATGTTATTATTTTGTTTTATGGTGCTACTTAGCTGTATTTTTTAAGTTAAAAAATCAAAACAAACCAACTGCGGCTGAATTGATATTAATTGGAATGCACAACCAAATAACGAGATTTCTGAGTTATCTCGTTTCGCACCAAAACTCTTCAAATAAAAAAGCTGTTGAAGTTGATACGATCAGCGTCAGCAATATCAGTAGTAAAGCACAGCTACTTTATGGCTCTAGCACAGTGACTTATTATGACCTGGCAGATATGCTGTAGGGGTTTTGCTATTTAATTGACACCTAATGTGCACGATTATAATATACAGCCATAAAGACATCACATAGAAACTGTGAGTACAACATGTGCAAGATTGCATTGCCATTTATTCATGAGTAGGTTTGCTGAACGTTCAACCCAACCCATGAGCTTTTAATAAACCAAACCCAACAACAAAAGCAGCATGGGAACACACCCACTCTTTTCTTTCTCAACAGACTGTGTCTACATTAATCAGGTGCATGTTTGGACAGATCACCTTTTATTTTTTGTGAAATATATACTATTGTGTGTAAAAGTAAGTGAAAAGTCAATGTGAAAAGTAACACCAGCAGTTTCCTTGGACGACTATGGTTTCTACTGTACAATTAAACATAAAAGTAGTGTTAGAGTATATATATATACCAAGGAAACTGCTGGTGTTACTTTTCACATTGACTTTTCACTTACTTTTACACACAATAGTATATATATATATATATATTTACTCTATATTATATTATATTATATTATATTATAAACAGTAATGCAAAAGTCTAAGGCCACCATGCTACCATTAGATTTGTTATTTTTACAATTGTATAGTGATCATATATACTTATTTCTCAGTCTCTTTATTAGAATACAACCAGAAAAAACAGGAAATGTATATGTAGCATTAAAAACAATATAAAAGTATAAGCTGAAGTGAAGTATTTAGGGTAAACTCCCCGTCCACTTGAGCAATAGCAGGCAGCTGCACTTAAACCTAAATAAAATTAAATTTCTAATTCTAACTTCAGATTCTCAAGATGTGTTTCGTGCCAAGAGCGGGCAAACTAAAACTGAATGATGCCTGAAGATATTTAGTTCTGAAAATGTTTTTGTTTTTAATTTTGTGTACATATTTCTGTTTGTATCTTAATAAAAAGACTGAAAAATAAATATGGATGGACATTAAAACTTTGCTAAAACTACAAAGCTGGTGATGGTGGCCTAAAACTTTTGCACAGTATATAAATTATTCGAAATTTAAACAACTTAATTATGCCAATTAAACCTACATTTTTAAGTGTTGACATAATTTGACATAACTTAAAAAAACTTGGAAAAATTGATTAATTTTTAAGTTAAAATAAATACATAAAAAACAAAATATATGTTGATATGTTACATTTTTTTTTACAGTGTATTCTCAGTTTTTAATTATTTCTGATTTGCTGTTGTTTCAGAGATGCTATATGAGACTGCAGCATTACTCAGCATATATACCCCAGAATGTTTTTTTCAATGTTCACAGTAAGCCGATCAGGGAAATATGATCCTAAATCAGCATAACAGCGCACACATACTAAAAGACATTTTGTGTACTTTACCTTTCGCATCTCATCTTTTCCTGATCCCTCTGTCTCTCCATCCATAAGAGAGGATGCAAATGTACTTAAATCCTGTGTTTAAAGACAAAACACCACAGTTAAAAGTAAAACAACACTACACAACCCAAACAACAGTCTTTTGAAGGTGAAGTGTGTAATGTAATGTCTATTTTCAAACAAGTTTACAGAACACTAAATTTTTCCTGCCCCATCCTCGCACTATTGCTTAGGCCAATGTTCTAGTTAAAAATACACACAGCTTTTAATAGACAACATTAGTCAGGTCTTTACTTCTTCCCAACAGTGTACTTTTCTATTTCACATTATCATTTACAAAAAATGCAATCTTCCCAAAATTCATATTTATTTTAGCAAGTGCTGTTAAATAGTACAAAAGCTGGATTAAACAAATGTTCAACGTGTGATTTGTTCAATTGAGACACTTGTCTGTGTTGCTGTGCCAGACATTTAATCTTCACTCAAAGAGAAGATCTCTTATTAAACAAAAGCAGACTGGGAAAGAGATCAAACACTGGTTGGTGAAGTGTTGTAACACTTTATAAAAAAACAGCACTGTGTGGGGTCCCGTCAAAGTTTAGACGTGTTTTTTAGGCAACGTTTTGATCCATTCAACATTCATCAAGTTCAACTTGCATACTGTATGGTATTAGATACTAAAAACATTGTTAAAATCCCCTTAATGTGTTACTATTACACAAAGAATGATTCAGGGAAAGGGTAACTTGGCTAATTGAGAAACCCATATGTAAATAGTTAGCAACAGTCTTACAACATCACAGTAAAAAGACAGAAAACACAGAGGTAACTATATGCTAAATATTCCAGCTCTAATAGATTTGAATAAACAGTGAATTCATTTTTAAACTACAACCTTTGTTTAGCTCAGGCTCTCCACAACTGGCTTGCCAAAAGTGACGCCATTTAAATGCCATGGGCATGAAAATGGCATTCACTTAGTGTTTTTCAATACTAATTCATGATCAGCATATCAGCATGACAACCATATACAACCAGTTTCATAGCTCTATGTGTATTATATAACCAATTTACACGGATGTATTGGACAGATGCTTTTTTAAGCTATACATTTTATCAGTATGCGCTCCTGGGATCGAACCTATAACCTTTGTGCTGCTATCGCAATTATCTACCAGTTAAGCATGACTATTTTTTTTATAAATTGCTAGCCTGGTTGTTTATATAAGATATATATGAACATATCTAATAAGGGCAAGATTCAAAATGTGCATATTCAACAATCCCAATTTCACTTTGTTTTGCTAGAGCTGACATTCGTAAATTTAATCCCATGCCGTCAAATTATTTGAATTATTTGCAAGCATTTCAACAATCCTAATCCTTTATCTAATCCCTTAACACAAGAACCCCGTGATCAGCAAATTAACTGTGTTTTGTGGTACCGTCACAAAATTACTCTCCCGCTCATTCACCTTCACTACTCCTTGCAGGTGGGCTTATCTTCCAAACTCTCTTTAATCAACTACAGTAAAACCATATCTCTTCCATCAATAATTTTCTCTCTCCTTAAAACAAATATTGAACTGTTATAACTTTGTATGCTAAAAGTAACTTTTTATAATATTGCGTTTCTAAGACTAATGGCTCTATTGTTTTCGTCACTTTCAGATATAAGTGTTTGCTAAATGCATAAATGTAAGCGTAACATGAAATTTAAGTAATGCAATACTTGATTATGAGTGATTTATTAGTACATTTATTGTGGTGCTGGGGATTTTATGATTTTGTATTGAGGTTACACATTATATTTCTTCATTTACGACCCTCTCCCGAACTGTAGCAGAGAGTTGAACAGAGACCTCTTTATGTGTGGAGCCAGGACACACCTCTTATGAGGACAGAGCTGAGATGAATATACAGGCTGAGGTATAAATGGACACAAACAGAATGAAAAATGGTGAATAACTATGGGGGACTTAAGAGTCTGAGACACAAATGAGTAGATTACAATAGATAATACAAACTTTCTCTTTGTCTCTGTACAGTTGATTATATGATTGTGGCAAAAGCCACAAGATCTTAGCAAATACAAAAAGAGCAACAGTAGAGAGCCGAAGAAAACTTCTGGTTTGTATTTATTTTTCGGTCTGGCTAGCCGCTAAACTGATCTCTGAAACAAGTACCTTGTTGAAAATAAATTGTTTTGATTTGCTAAAGACAAGAGGAGATGATAAGCATGTTAAGTAAATGAAAAAAGGTTTGAGTAGACTATGGGTGCATCCTAATTCAGGGGCTGCGTCCTTCGAAGGCTGTATTTGAAAGACATCACCGGGCCTCGACGAAGCTGTCCCAATCCAAATGCGGCCTTCGTTTCCCTTAAAACCAAGGAACCATAGCCTTGGCTATCCCAAGATTCAAAACGTGCCTGTGACGTCTGGGTATTTTGAAATAAACATTCAGAACTGTAATTTTGTACATTTTATATACTGTTGGGCACATCAAAATATCTGAGTTATTTTTGACCCATAATGGGTAAATATTGGACAGAACACTGGGGTAAAAATGACCCAATGTTGTAATGCAACCATGGGGTATAATAATAACCCAGCAGTTGGGTTAAAACAACCCAGCATTGGGTCAATTTTAACCCAGCGGTGTGTTCTGTCCTATATTTTCCCATTATTGGTGTAAAATAACCCAGACATTTTTAAAGTGTAGTTTAATCTGCATCAATGCGTTATATTTTGTAAAAAAAAATCTGGCTCCATATTTATTTTCAAAAGTCTGATAGGTCTCAGCTGTTCTGACAAGTGCGGTGGGCGTGAACCAGAAGTGACATAACTCCTCCATAGGCCAGACGGTATCATTTTAGTTTGGTTCGTGGACTTAAGAGGCTGTATTCTTCAATACGGAGTCTTGCCTTCAAAGTCCACATCGTTAGAAGAATCCAGACCCTGAATTGGGATGCACCCTATATCAAAAAATTTGCCCTCCAGATTGTTTTTTCTATTGTGGTAGCCATTGCTCATAAAAAGGTTGGAGACCCCTGGTCAGTACGTACTGGTCTTCATAAACAAACATCACATGATTTACAGCCTGTTTCAAAAATGATGTTCTGATTAAGCAAACATAGGAAGAACACACTATTTAGTTTCAAACTCAATTTGTTATTGAGAGAGAGAGAGAGAGAGAGAGAGAGAGAGAGAGAGAGAGAGAGAGAGAGAGAGAGAGAGAGAGAGAGAGACAAGTAGAGCAGGCAGGCTCACTGTTATTTAATAGTCCTAAATTATGTTGACAGCTCCTATCTTCTTTGTTGGCTGGTAATAAGGACCCAAATGAGATTTGTATGACTATAGTAAATTAAAATGGGTGTTGACAATGATAAATTCCCTGGCAGTTAAAAAGCTGAACATTTCATAGCTTTCTATCATTCACGTTCCTATTTATATATAGTCCCCTGTTTATATGTGTGCTTCCATAGGGCAAGTTAAATGGTGGCTGAAGTTAAATCTATGGGTCATGTTAAGTTTCTGGTTACATGCAGTGGTTAAACATGATGTAGAGCTAACAGGCGAGGCTTTGCTCTCCTGCAAATTAAACCAATCCAGGTTAAATGCATTACAGGATAAACTCGTCCTTTTGAGGCTTAAGAAGAATCTTCATAACAAACCCCTTTTTATCTCTGCAAATATTGTCAGTAATTTCCTAAAATTTGTTGTGTCCCGGACAGGGTTTATCCTAGTCCTAGAATAAAATGCATATTTGAGCTGCCTTATTTTTTAAAGCACCTTGTACTGACGTACTGCATCTTAAAATATATCAGTGCCATGTTTTGTATTAAGATGCACACCAGAATTGTTTTTATAAGGTTTGTTTGTAAAAACAACTTAAATGTATTAACTAAGGCTTATTCCTGAATTAATCTAAACACTTCCTGGGAAACCGCCCAATAAAGGTGAAGGAATGAGTCAGATTATCTAAATTTAGGGCTCGGCTAAAATAATAGGCTATTTATTTAGATGTCTCAGAGAATGCTGTTTCAAATCAATAGCTGACAATAGGAAACATAGAAGATATACTTTGTCAGTCCATTACCCTAAAGTTTATTATAGCAAATATGTCTTCACAGATTTAGTAAAGCTGACAAAAACGGACTCCTGTAAGCAAGGGCGTAGGAACCGGGGGGGATGGAGGGGACGTGTCCCCTCCAATATTGGAGACAGTCACATTTGTCCCCCCCAAAAAAAATTATACTGCGGGGGAGAAAAATATTTGACTCGCATGCTTTTATTTTGAAAGCGCAACACAGTGTCTTGTCACCGGCCCGCTCCGCTCCTTCAACGCCTAGTGGGTCTGAAGCTGGTGACAGGTCGTCAGAGGTTAAGATAACTGCATCAGTTTAAGTGATTTCTTTATCACGGGGAAGAAGAAAGGAATGTGAGTTTGTAATAATTTTGTCCAGGAGTATAATTCTATTTTCTGTCTAACGGTAGACCATGGATTAAAGTTCTCCATCGCACGACGGATTAACGTCAATTGCAAAATTCTTAAATTCACTTTTCATAAAGACGACTTGTATTCAAAGCCTGGAGTGGAGCCAAAGCAAGTTCTTTTCTTTAACGTTACTGTAAGCGTTCTGAAATCACTTCGCTCAGGATCCACTCCGGGTTTTCTGACTGTGTAAAGCTGAGGTAAAACTTTAAGCATGGACATACTTTTAATTCAGGAAGGCTCATATTGGAGGTCAGTGTAAAAGACAAATGGAGATTCACTTGGCTTAGCAAAATGGGGAAACCTTATATTTCGTGGGATAAAAAAATCAAACAGCCAGCCGAGCCAGGTACATGTCTTTGCATTGTATGTCTTGGGCAGTATTTTAGGGGTAATTGATTTGTCCAATACATAATCACTCACGTCCCGTTTTTTGACTGATACGCTGATCTAACCAGTGACTGATACAGTTTTGTTAAAGTTCATGTGGCGCCACAGAGGCAGATGACATCCAAATCCTGTGAGAGCGATTCAAGAAAACATACAGAGGAGACTGCTATCGAAATACTTTGATGTCATCTGCCTGTCGGTTTCAGCACCGCTGTACGAAGTCGAACCAGCAGCAATGCTGATCATGACAACACATGAGAATGATCAGCTGTCATTCAATCACAGACCCCCTCAAGTGTACATTAAAAGGGATGATATAATACGATTTCATATTTTCTTTTTTAAAGTGGGTTATTTAGCCGTTTCGCCTCAATCTACTATGCTTCGAAAGCATTTCCAACTTAGCTTGGACATTTTCATGCATGATTCACAGTCTGTAACTTAAAGGAATAGTCTACTCTTTTGCCATATTAAACTATGTTATTACCTCAACCTAGACAAATTAATACATACCTATCTTTTTTCAATGCGTGCACTGTACAGCGTGTTATGAATGTGTTAGCATTTAGCCTAGCCCCATTCATTCCTATGGTACCAAAATAAAGTTTTATTTTGTGGCACCATACTTACTGGTATAACTCCTCACGTAACAGTCTTTAAATAGGGAAAACAAGGAAGTGTTTGGTGGCTTCCCTGTTTGGTACCATAGGAATGAATGGGGCTAGGCTAAATGCTAACACATTCATAACACCCTGTACAGAGCACGCATTGAAAAAAGATAGGTATGTATTAATTCGTCTAAGTTGAGGTAATAACATAGTTTAATATGGCAAAAGGGTAGACTATTCCTTTAAGTGTGTTTTAATAATCTTATTTGTTAAAGTATATGATGTTGACTCGAAACTACAGCTTACAGAATCTATGTAAGATGTTTTTTTTAGTTTGTCACACGTAGATTAATATGAAGGGGAAGTGTTTTGTTTAAAGGACTGTGTTAAAAGTAAAGCTGTAGTCGGAGCCGATGGTGTAGTGGACGGTGCTCCGACACATGGTGCAGACGCACTTCTGGCGACCCGAGTTCGAATCCCGGCTCGAGGTCCTTTGCCAATCCCATACCCCTCTCTTCACCCTATACTTTCCTGTCGTCTCCTTAATTACTATCCAATAAAGGCAAAAATGGCCCAAAAAATATCTAAAAAAAAAAAAAAAAAAAAAAAAAAAGTAAAGCTGTAAATTAACAAACTATTAATAAACCTACCATATGTTGTAGGCATAAAAGTTATAAATTAGGAGATTAGCTATCATTCTGACAAATGGCTTAAATCAATGTATATTCACAGAAAACCATATATATATATATATATATACCTCAGGAGACTTCAATATGGCATTAATGGCAAAAAATGCATCTCAAAATGCATCAGATTGATGGATTAAAATATGGAATTTTCAAAATTTTCTTGCAAAATCCCCTAGAGGCCTTCTCACCATCTTCACCCCTAACCCATTTTCATGCCTGAATAAATTATGTTGGTGAATGTTTTGCAATGTAGTTCATTTAAGACATATTTCTGTTCAAGCTATTAACGGATCTGTCAGGTTTCCGATATGTGTCCCCCCCAATGTTAAACTTATTCCTACGCCCCTGCCTGTAAGGATATTTTAAATAATCTTTACTTATATAGACTTTAAAATCCATGTAATGTTTTACAGTATTGGCTTCCTTAAATTATGTAACCCTTTGTGTGGCCACTTGGTTTTGGGAGTAGAAAAATAATTAGCTGGGTATCAAAACAATAAAAGTCCTTACTAATAAAGTGAAACAAATCTGTGTGCTATCAAGAAATAAATAAAAACTATACAAAATGAATACAGGACTCTGAAGCAACCACAGCAGAAATGAAACTACTTGATATGTGACTGAGGAAGAGAATATGAAACTAACCCTGCCACTCCGTGGACTGTCAGAAGTTTTCCTTATCTGTGTTTTGAGTAGATGACCATGAATAGCATCCTACAAAGTAACAAAATACTCACTCCATGGCCTTCATGATGTTATTTGGACTGCATGAGTCTAAACGCGCGTAACGCTAATATAATGTTGATGAGTCACGACTGAACAGAGCGCGCGCTCTCATACAGCTGTTTTCTCACTTCCTCTTATACTGCTCAAATGTAAACACACTGGCCTGCTAAGCTATTTACGACATACAATATAAGCGTACATTTTAGTTGAAACAACGAAATTGTAGATCACGGTACGCGCGTGCGTATTTTTCCTGTAAACTGGGCTGGCCTGTTTAACCAAATCTCTCAAACGCGCGTTCATGTTTGCGACACAGGCGTTCTCGTAGAGGCGGGGGGTGGTTTAACTCGTGTTTTGACAGCTCTCGGAACTGATTTAACGTTTTACAACTCTTCTATGTTGTATATTTGGTTAAAACGTTTGCTTTTATTTTAATAAAAGCACAACCAACTCTAAAGCACTAAGTTAGACTAACTTTTTGTTGTAGTTTGCAACGTAAACATTTTCAACAACATTACTCTGCCTTTAAAATGTACCATATATCGTCCCAAAATGTAACATAGGACGTTTTTTTAAAAAAAAAAAAAAAAAAAAAGAATAACATTAAACAGTCATTTTGTTTTTTTAAAATGAACACAACGTGACTTTAAATAAAGCATGAAAGCAGACACGCAGCATTCCGCATCACATGTCGACAGCCATATGCAATAAAGTTACCAGATACACAACAATAAACAAAAAGGAACTCACAGGCATGTTTAATCTCAGAGATCGCTTTTTCTTCGATTTCTTTGCAATGTCCTTTTTCTTGGAGTCCATCACCGTGCTTCCCATTCTGTCTGTTCACAAAAATATATTTTAAATTTATGGAAATATATACCCGTTGAAGTTATTCGCACTTCTTCACTGGTTATATGTTGGACGTCTGCAGAAGGGCTGAAAATAGGCGCATCCCGATGGTTCCTTATCAGTGTCACTGCGCCAACATCCGCATTTAACTCGACGAGCTTTGTGTTATTGGTCACACTGACCACCTTCCTCGTCGGGCTATCCGTCTGGAGACAGATGCACACCCTCCTCCTGCATAGCGATTTGCGAAATTCTCGTGTCGAAATGAACTGTAACTCAGATGTGATATTTGTCTGAATCTTGTTTAACAGGAAGTATGAAGTATGCATGTTGTAACTACAGTAGGCAAGCGCGAGAGCGGTGCCAGCTGACGGCATTTCAGCTCCAATGACAGTTTACCCACTCATGACTTCTTTAGTTTAGGACTGTGGCTCTTTAATCTAACCATCCATTAATTCAGCTAGAAGTATGTTTTGACAAATGATTTAATGAGGAACTGTATTTCTTTAATATGCACTTTATGTAGGCTAACGTTTTTGGTCGTCTATGTTGACGCACATGGCGCACCAGGTAACGTTAGGTCGCTACCAGCACAACAACAAGATAACAAGAATAAAGAAATGAAATGTAACTATCTTCTGATCAAAACGTAATGTGAGATTTATGCCTGAACAGGCATGAGTTGGGAAAACTGTTCTGAATGTTTATTGGGTATCTGGGGGATACGTATTGTATTGGCGCGGTGGCGCATGCGCAGAACGCGTGGATTATTCGAACCCTTCTGAAGACTGGAGTAACTTACAGTAATAACCTTTCTAAAGCTATCATCACTTCTAATGCACTTAGACATAGACATGAAGACTCAATGTCTCATCTTCAGTTAATGGAAATGTAATGCAGACTCAACATCACAATGCATCTCAGGCATTGGGTTATTAAAAATACACAAAAATATATAATACCTTGATGGGGTTTATTTGGTCATAATAATCAATATTTAACCACATTATTGTTACAAACAAATAAATAAATGAACAGATTGTGTGATAGAGACATAAAGCTCAGCTACATAAAGTATAAAATCATTAGACATTCAATTATATATATATATATATAAATTGAATGTCTAATGATTTTATACTTTATGTAGCTGAGCTTTATGTCTCTATCACACAATCTCTTGTTTTCATTTTAAAACATTATATGTTCATTTATTTATTCATTTATACCACCAGCAGTTGCATAAGATAGTTCCTAGAGGGCGCTACTGGTCTGCATAGATATACTGTACTGGAGACCAGTGGTTCTCAAACTGGGGGCCAAGTGGGACATTTTATAAAATGTATCATAAATTCTGTGTAATTAAATCTCAGAAAAAATATAGCTACTAACCAACAGCACTACATTGTATAATTGAATATGTTTTGTATATTTAAAGTTTTAAGTTTTGGAATGTTTTATGTCATACATTTTCTTTGGGGGGGGGGGGACACAAAGGGCTGCACCATATACAAGAGGGGCCACATACTGAAAAAGTTTGAGAACCACTGTTGTAGACTAGTATGACATATGCTGGATTGTGTGCTTACACCTCATTCACTTACATTATAATTATGTAATTTTAGATCTAAAAACCCTATCAAAATTTTAATGTTGCATTTAGACCAATGAATATTTCATATCCAAATATGTGACCCTATCTGTAAAAACCCAGTCCTAAATCATCCTGCATAATCTAAACATTATGTGGAAATAGGATCTTGATATCTTTAATGTTGACTAAGTTTGAAATTAAAGTGAAATCAAACTTTGATGCTCCTATCTCATAATTAGATTTAGACTTTAGCCTGGATTTCACAGACAGGATTACCTATTTGAGTAAAACATCAATAGCACTAACCAAGAAAAAATCTTTCCACTTTGCTTTCATTTATACACTCAAAAAATTTGGTTCTAAATAGCACTAAAAGCTCATAATCATAGGGGAACCATTTTTAGTGCTATATAGCACCTATGAAGAACCATATGGGGGTGATATAGCACCACTATAGCACTACATATGGTTCTACGTAGCACAATATGGTTCTACACGGTGCTATATGGCACTTAAAATGGTTCCCCTATGATTACGAGCCAACCACTTTTAGTGCTGTTTAGCACTATTTGTTTTTAGAGTGTAGTA
The DNA here is from genome assembly GCF_030506205.2 of Paramisgurnus dabryanus. Taxonomy (NCBI): domain Eukaryota; kingdom Metazoa; phylum Chordata; class Actinopteri; order Cypriniformes; family Cobitidae; genus Paramisgurnus; species Paramisgurnus dabryanus. The sequence goes on along the minus strand of NC_133342.1, from coordinate 16,655,451 downwards.
CCTTAAAAAAAATAAATGATCACCTAAACACTTCAGTCATTCTAAAAAGTCATATAGTCCATAACTAACTGAGATGAATAAAAACCTATAAACACCAACATCTAAAAAGATGATTTCATGGTGGTTAGACAAATGTGGAAAGGAGTACATGAATAAGTCAAAGTCATATTTTACAGATCCTCAATGTTCTGTGTGTATTGAGATATTGCATCACCTGTAAAGAAACCCTCAAGATCTTTAAAGAAAGTCTGGACATCTGCTCTACTCTAAAATGTCTAAATCTGGAAATTTCGGAGGTATCCGACTTACCCACTTTTGGCTTAGCAGCGTCCGCGGAAGCATTACCATCCGGGAATAAGTGGATCATCATAATGGAAGAGTTTTTTGAAGTATCGGGTGCAGCTGGTACTGTAAGATGGCCTCATATTGCTTGGCTGTATATGACCCAGCAGAGCAATCACCAGTCCTCAATAACTCACACAAGATGCTGTGCCAAGGTCATTATGGACTCTCTGCCATGTTTAACAGCTGGCAGTAGATATTAAGAGTTGAAGACATCTCTTGTCTCTAAATGTTGATGTGCAACATATTTTATTTTAACCACAATAAGTGTAAATTAAAAAATAGCCTGCGATTAACTTTATTTTTGAATTGTTCTTGTGAATGAAATAGCCGTAAACTCAGACAATGAAAGTGACATGATTGTCAAGATTGGAACGCATACTCAAAATAAATGAGACCTCCCCATTTAACCAATGCTTTGCTCAAGGGCACCTCAGTCGCAACCTGCTGGTCATGAGACTCAAACTATTAGGAACAATTGTAAAAACAACAACAACGAGCACAATGGGATATGCCTACATTTTTGTGTCCACCCATCACTTATATCCTCCTGACAACAACAGATTTTACTTGTAAACTTTCAAATGTCTTTCCTCTTAATTTCAAATTCCAAATTTTTGATTATTTTTTACCAGCAGTTAGCACCTGTTTGTTAATGATCCATATTGAAACCCCTTTAAAGGGACAATCCACTTTTTTTGAAAACATGCTTATTTTCCAGCTCCCCTAGAGTTAAACAATTGATTTTTACCGTTTTGGAATCCATTAAGCCGATCTCCGGGTCTGGCGGTACCATTTTTAGCATAGCTTAGCACAATCCATAGAATCTGATTAGACCAGGGATGGGCAACTTTGGTCCTGGAGGGCCGGTGTCCTGCAGATTTAGCTTCAACTTGCCCCAGCACACCTGCCTAAAAGTTTCTAGTATGCCTAGTAAGACCTTTATTGTCTGCTTACCTGGAGATCGGCTAAATGGATTCCAAAACGGTAAAAAGCTGTAATAAAGAAAGCAGATTTAGAAACCGCTTTGTTCCTACCCGCAGACAAAACTTAGCCGAACAAGTGCTATCAACATTGCACAGATGGCAGAGAGGTAGGTCATCAACTCCAACATTAAGTTAGTGCAGCATAAAATCAGATTTTGACTTGAATATATTCTGCTATAAAATGTAATCTGTATGGATCATAGGCAGATGATTCACTTTTGAGGGCTTGTTTTTTGTTTGGCATTGGGTACTTTTGGTCTGGCAAAAGCTTTACTTTAGTCTCAGCTGTATTGTTGGGTGAATCGTTTCAAATCAGTCAGCTCTCAAGCTGAAATTGTTGGGACAACCTTGTGTGAATGGTATGCCTGGAGTTTGAAGTTGATATAAATTGGTAAATTGTTAAGGACAATGGAGCAAAATTGCTTGGCTGAGAAACTCCAGTCTAATTTGCATCTAAACTTTCTTTGAATCAGTTCTGTGGATATTGCTATTGTTACCACACAGCTCAATTTACTAAACCAAACCAGATCTAAGCCGTCTGTGGTTACTACACAAATGTTCTGGGTTGTTTCGGATCCAACTTAAAATGCCCATACTTGACCCAACCATGCATGTTGAAGCAACCCAGCACATGTTCATTTAAGGGTGGTGTGTGTGTACATTCTAGCGGCATCTAGTTGTGAGATTCCAACCAACAGCTCACCCGTGAATTTCAAAACGCATATGGTAGCCGCCACAGGACAAACATGTTGTCGTCTGAGACAACGTAGGGACGAAACGCACTCTGTAGAGCAGTTTGTCTGTTTAGGGTTCCTGTAGAAACATGATGGCGACTTCCATGCAAGGGGACCCGTGGTGTATGTAGATAAAAACAGCTCATTCTAAGGTAATAAAAACAGTACAGTTCATTATGTAAAGTCTTAACAGTGTCAAGTACAGTGGAGGAAATAAGTATTGAACGCGTCAACATTTATTCAGTACATAAATAAAGTTATGTGCTATAAAGTTGAATGACACAGGAAAAAGTATTGAACACATGAAGAAAAATCTAGTCACCAAGGCAATGCACTCCACCGTCATCTTTTATGCATGCTTATCCTGCAAGGCTCCATTTCCGAAGAAAAGACATGTTAAAGCTTGTTTAAAGTCTGCTGCAACTTATTTGGACAAGCCTATGAAATACTGGGAGAATGTAGTCTGGTCAGACAAGAGCAACATTGAACTTTTTGCTGTCATGCTACACACCATGTTTGGAGAAGAAACTGTACTGCACATGACCCTAAAAACACTACACCAACAGGGAAGTTTGGAGGTCGAAGCATCTTGGTATTGTTTTTCTTCTCATGATACTGGCAGACTTCATGTAATTGAAGGAACGATAAATAAAGCCCTTTAATGAGAGATTCTTGAGAAGAATCTGCTGCCATCCACCAGGATGATGAAGATGAGATGTGGTGGACCTTCCAGCAGGACAATAATCCAAAGCATACAGCAAAGGAAACTTTCAGAGAAAGAAACTCAAGGTGTTAGAATGGCCCAGTCAATCACTTGACTTGAATTCAATTGAACATTTGTATAAATTTTGTAATTTTTTTATAGCTCATTATTTTACTAACCCAGCTGATTTTAATGTGCACAGAAAGAAAATATAATTACTTTCTAAATAATTCTGGATTTCAGCTGGTTCCTTGCCTTGATGACTAGCTTTTTCTTAAAGTGTTCAATACATTTTTCCTGTGTCATTTAACTTTAAAGGTGCTCTAAGCGAATTGAAGCGTTTTAGACCATAAAACATTTTTTGTTACATACCGGAAACATCTCCTCACTATCTGCTTGCTGCCTGTCCACTGATCAAACTGTAAAAAAACGCGATCTCTGTAGACAGCCCAGGCTTCACAAACGGCAATATCAACAAATGGCCAAACCTACAAACAGAAACCATAACAAAGTGTTCCAGCCAATAAACGACAAGAAGGATTTGGGGGTGGGGGTTGGGCGCGTTCATGAAAGCACGGAAGGGAGGGGGAGGGGGAGGAGTTAGCTACGCTCTGTCTGTTTGAAAACAGTTCAAACATCAACAGGAAGTGACGTCGCACATTATTCGCTTAGAGCGCCTTTAATGCACATAACTTTATTTATGGACTTTGTTGTTGTGAATGCTTTACATTTGTTGATTTCTTGTGTTAATACTGATGTCTGGTGAAAATTTCATTTGAAAAATATGAACTAATTTTTTTTTTGCTGCTTTCAATAGTTATTTCCACCACTGTACATTTATATTGCATTTTGTTAAAAGATTCTTCTGAAAGTTACACAATGCACCTTTAAACCCAAAAGTCAGGTTTGTCCCTATTTTAACCAAACATGGGTTAAAGCAAAAAGGGACAAGCCCAGGCCCATAGGTTGTAAATTTACCTCTGCTGGGTTGTTTCAACCCAAAATGCTGGGTTATTTAAAACCCATTGTGGGGTCAAATATCAACATTTTCTGGAATAATTTAACCCAAGGCTGTGCTTGTCCATTTTGACCCAATGTTGGGTTAAAAATAAACCAGCATTTTTAAAAGTGTACCGTATTTTCTGCAATAAGTCGCACTTTTTTCATAGTTTGGCGCATTTTGGAACTTATAGTCAGGTGCGACTTATACGTCAAAATTATTTCATATGAACCAAGAGAAACCATTACCGTCTACAGCCGCAACAGTCCGCTCTATGCTGCTCATGTATTTATGTAATTCAATGGATTCAGTGATGCGGAATGACTTCGGACCTTTTTGAACTTGATTTGGCTTATTGTGTTAATTTAGCCTATTCAGCCTCCCAGGTATGTTCATGCTATTGTCTATCGTGTAAATAACATGTATGGACATCTATTCAGCCTGCTGTTCTGTGCTATTGTTTAGTTGAATAACTTGCCTTTTCAGATTAAATGTCTGTTCTTTGGCTTGGATTTTGTGAAATTATTTTCTAAATAAACACGACGTATAGTCCAGTGAGAGTTGTGTATGTTTTTTACTCTTCAAAACGCATTTTTAACTTATACTCCCGAGCGACTTATAATCCGGAAAATACGGTACTTACAACTTAAAATATCAACTCATTAACATTTGGAAAATAAGTGGGCAATCAATTAATGATGTAAAATATTTTATTATTTTTTTTGTAAATGTAAATTCAGTTCCTCAAATACCAAACCCTATATCGCTCTGTGTACTTCAAAAAAGCTTCAGTTTCCAAAACAATTTAGACTACTAGAGCAAAAGAAAAAAAAACACTAGGAAATTGATGTATTTTACAAGACAAGGAAAATATCCATGAAACAATTTTGTTACAGCTGTTCATTTGAGAAAAAATATATACAACCGACTCTTTTGAAAAAATTCATGCCCAGTACAATACAAAGTCTAAACTGTCCATTTTTCAACGTGAAATTGTGCACACAGAAAAACTCCCAAATTGAAATACCAAGGCATGTGAAATGTGAAAAACAAGTTTTTTTTGGCTACAAAATGAATAGCGTTTTTCTTAACAGATGCTCCACTTCAAACAATTCAACTAATACAAGCATATGTTTCATATGTACATAATTTTTTCGAGAATTACACCCACCCAAAACTCATAATGACCTTAATAAGCAAAGCATCATACCATTGTCATCTCATACGGAGAAAGTCCTTGCATGTTCATGAAATCCATATGACACACGAATAAAATGGGTTATCTTGTGCCAGTTGATTAATATTCGGTATGTGAGGTTTAAAGTTCATTTCACAGTTATCCTACATCTATTTCCAACCTGATTTACGAAAATGTCACTTTATTTTTATTTCTATTTTCTCTGGCAAACGTGTCACTGTCATCTGTAACATAAAATGGAATAAAATGAAAAAATGAGTCGCAATAATGTATAAAGCACAAAGTCACTACAATACCACATTCTAAGCACAGAGAAAATACATTTCTTGTGAAATGACCTTAGTAATTCTGTACAATATCATAATTACACATGTCCTCTGAAAAGGGTATCATGGTGTGTCTTTGTTAAATAATTTCTCATAAAGAGTAAAAGAAACAAGAAAAAAGCAAAACAAAACAAGCACATCTAAAATATCTAAACAACATGAATAAGATAGCGGATAAGGTAGTATTTGGTCAATCATTCTGATATTTCTCTCTATTTACAGCTTATTTACAGATGTAACAGAACCTCGAACTGCGTACAAGAATCGCAGTCAGGTGTCGTTTTAATCGGCATAAAACCGCATTTAAAAATAGGCCCATTCATTCACTCACACAGTAATAAATACAAAACACCTTTATATTCTTACACTAAACAATGAGAGATATCTAGGTTAAAACTGACTCATGGAATCAAGTATTTTTGAGTTTTTTTTGTGAGTTCATTTTCTTCTGTATTATTATTTTTCTTTCTTTTTTTAGTGCAACATATTTTTCCCTTTTGCGGAAGTCAATTCCGTACATTCTCCTTTCAGTGATGTTCTACATTGATTTCTACGGTACAGTCTCTGTTGATCACATCATACAGATGGGTCTGCCCCTCTTTCAACCTATAAGGCATTACCCGGCACAGTGCTCCCTCTCTCGCTCTCTTTCCTCATTCGCTGGTGAAATCTGACACGCGTTCACGCATTCAAACAGAAATGTTCACAGACGCACAGGCACACACACACACACACACACACACACACACACCGACCTCGTGGCACAAGCACATAACGGAAACCTTTTCCTTTCAAGTCAAGAAAATGATACGAATGGCTCTCACACAATGCTGTATTCTCGCGTTGTGTATTTCCTCTCGGTTTTGCACATTAAAAAAAAATCCATTGAAACCCCAAATATTAGCTTTTTACGACCAACTTCATTTGATGTATTTCAGAGCTCGAGTCTCCTCCGGAAAATTGGCACCTTGTTATGGGAAGGAGTCGAACTTGTGTTCAGTTTATCCATTTGCGGCAGTTGGCGGCTCCACAGTGACATGGGATCTTGCTCTGATCTTCAACCAGGGCGAGTTTGTAGTCATAGCACAGCTGAAACAAAATCATTCAACGACGGTTAAAAGCCATGAGCACTGGGGGATAGTTGGAGGTTTATGAGAACAGATGCGTATACTGTAGGGGCAAATGACTAAACGGTAGCGGCACTAATAAACACAGCATTTTAGCGCAAAAAAATTAAAAGTGCAAAATAAAAACATTCGCGATCCAGTTATTTTTTGTGTTAATTATGCTTCTTTTAAAATGTGTCGTCATTTACGAAAGATGTACTTTAAATTTCTATTAAAGAAAAACAGTGTACGTTTCGAATATCATGGCAGCAGTAATTCATCAGATGATGGAGAAAAGTAGCCTGCGTTTCCCCATGCGCACAAATTTATTTATATTATGCAAGTCTAGCATGGAAACTATGGACCAATTTTGCCCCTGAAATAGGGAACCAATCACAGAACGGGGAGGGGGCAGCAAGATGATGACGACGTCTATCCGACACACCGAAACAGTTTTGTTTATCCAACACGGCAGCAGACGCGAAGTTACTTTTCGTTGCAGCCTTTAAAGGGTTCTAAGTAGTTTTGAATGCAAGTTTATAAAAAAAAGAGCAACTTTTGGCGTTAAACAATTTCATATCCAAGAAGGATATTTGGATATGGCAAGACATGATATCCACTGAGTTTTATAGGACCAACCTCCTAGGTCTTGTCGTCGACAAAGTACAATTAACTTATAAATGGTAAGTGGTATTTATTAATATCATATTGTCATTATGCCTGTACTGTGGTTGTCACAGTGTCACTAAGTTGTGTTGCTTTTCAATATCAATATACAGCTACCGGTTTAGTTGCATAGCTTTCAGCTGTGTGCACACGTACCGATAAAAGCTGTTTATGTTTGAATTGATGTCGCTCTACATACGTCATCTGGTATAATTGAAACGATTGGCTATGAGCTACATACAGATGCATTTAATAGACATTCGTAGCGCCCAATAAACGGCTCTGGTAATTCGTAAACCACACCTAAAAAACGAGAAAATGAGCATGTGATTCCCAGACCGGTCTGGTGTAGGCCAGGCTAGTAGAAAAGTGTAATATCTGGGCATATATCAAGACGTATGGCACAGTCAACCATACTTTCAGCATTTTCAAGACCAGAATCAGGTGTCTGGACTGCAGTGGTTTTGGAGTGATGCTATTACATAAACAAATGCCAGATCCTCTATAACAATCTGAATGTTGGGCCGTGTGTGCTGTCCAATTTTGGTCGTGTTTGTGCCAGTACCTAATTTGCATAATTCTTTTAGTAAATGGAATGCTAAATTAACGCTGACGGCACATGCAAATACACAATGGTATGATATGAATGCATGGGTGCAATTTGTTGATAGTGAATCCCCCCTCACCTCCTCTCCCCTTTCAATCCTGCGAGCTGCGTTGATGATAATCTTGTATCCCCGCTCGAACGTCACGACCTCAGCCACACAATTCGGTGAACACGAATGATTGATGTACCTTTAGGATGAATTACATTTAAAACACATTCTCAACAGCAATTTTTTCAAAATTTGATCAAAGTGTGACAGACCACAATGTGCAATTTGAATGCTGCCAAACATCATGTTGATTTCTTACCTCGCAGGGCTTCCAGAGCGGGTTGCATCGATAACCTGCTCGCTGTTGATGCGGAACATGTAAACTGGACGGTTCTGTGGGAAAAATCCACCCAGATTTAGACAAATGTATCTTTACAGCGTATCAAGGTAACATTATTCCTCGTACTAAAGCCTCTGTGCTTGAGCTTTACCGTAGCCTTGTACAGCAGCTCCTTTCTCATGGCCACCTCGGTGCGCAAAACATCCCCCATGTATTCAATCACCATGGTCTGCTTCTCAATGTCACGTGCCGCAAATAGTCCAAGACCCTGAAGACACGTGGCATAACACATGCATCATTATAAACCTTGCACACAATAGAAAAAAATACAGTATATAATAAAGCATAAATAACTATTTTGTCTGTTTTCACAGGACATTCTGTATGAAATGAAGATTTATATCTAAATAAATAAGCTTTCCATTGATGTAAATATTGAGAAAATCGCCTTTAAAGTCGTCCAAATGAAGTCCTTAGCAACATATAAATATTTTTTATATATTTATTGTAGGAAATGTTCAAAATATATTTAAGGAACAGGATCTTTACTTAATGCATAGTTCACACAAAAATTTAAATCCTGTCAAAATTTACTCTCATGTTGTTACAAACTTGTATAAAAAAATTTCATCAAATGTTCATCAAAAAAAAAAAAAAAAATTATACAGATTTGTAACAAAAGGAGTGTGAGTAAATAATGACAGAATGTTTTTTTTTTTTGGTGAACTATTTCTTTAATATCCTAATGATTTTTGGCATAAAAAATTTAGAATTTTGACCCATACAATGTATTGTTGGGTATTGCTACAAATATACCCATGTTACTTTTTTTGTGGTCCAGAGTCACTTAAATCATGATACAATTTATTATTTATAATAACAAATAACTATGTAATAAATGTGAGTAAATTATTTTAACAGGGGACTTAAAAAATGGTTAAAAACCAAACAACAGTGCTCACATTAATAGTACTTTATATCATATTACTATTGCGATATTGTTTGATTATGTTGTCTTTGCCAAATAGCTTATGTATAAATGTATTGCCCTTTTTCCTTTTGTTGTATTTTTTTTCTTCTTTATTAGTACAGTTATTATTTTTATTGTAACATTGTTATTGTTATTTAGCATTATTAGCATTATTGTTTTTTTCTTCTCTGAAAAATCTTCTGTGGACTGGGGTTGAAAATTAGCATGCGTGCTAAACCCTTAAGCAAGTGCATATGGTTTGTCCAATGTAACTGATGTCCATGTTAAATAAAAAAAAAAAGATAATAATATAAATCATGCTTGGATTTACACAATAGGGAATTTTTAATACTCTTCAATTGTAACATGCTAAAAAATATACCATCATCTAGCCAGCCTTATTTGGGTGTTTCATCATCTTTTAAAAAGCATAAAATTCACACAAAACAAAAAGACTAAAATTATACAAAACATATGGAGGCTTTGTGAAACATGCTGTTCTTCATAAATGGAAGACGTTCATGAACTTTACCTGGATGCGTGAGTGGGCCAGGTACACATTTGTCTTCCACTCGCTAATCAGCCGACGGTACTGAGATGACTTTGAGTGCACAAAGTGCTTGGTATGAGATGATACGTTTTCCGGCGCAGCTGTGTTCTGGATGCAGTGTGATGTTCGGCTCCACACAGAGAGAATCTTCACCCTGTTTATATATGTGGGAGTTTATAAAGACATATGTGTAGACAAAATGGCAGAAATAAAAGAAAACAAAAAGAAATATTTAATCAATATTTAATATTAAATATTCTGATAAAAGACCTCTCATGATGGGGGAATGTCTGCATCTCAGAACGCGCACAACCAGATGGATTGATCGACAATGGGAGCGTCAACATGGGGTGACGTCCATAACGGAATCGGTACCTTGAGCAGGCCTCTACACCAGGCAGCTAGAACACAGTGATTATTAACAAAATTAAATAAATAAAAAATAGACACAAAGTTAAAGGTCGATCATACCAATATATGAATGACTAAGGTGGAAAAACAGATTAATATCTGATTAATTGGCCAAAAGTTTTTAAATAAATAATTGTTTTATTTAAAATGTATTTAATATTATTATGTTACCATTAAATAAATGTTTAAAATGGTAAAAAAAATAAACACATCCAAACGTAACAAAAAATTTAAATAAAAACAAGTAACGCTTAATAACATAAAAAATACTTTAATACAAAAATCAAAAACAACTTCAAGGGATAGTTATTAAAATTCTGCCATAATTTTCTCACTCATGTTGTTACAAAACTGTATACATTTACGAATAAAGGAGGAAGATATTTTGAGAATGTTTGTAACCAAACCAATTATGAGCCTCATTCACTTCTATAATAGAAAAAAGAATACTATTGAAGTAAATGGGGTTCATGAATTGTTTGGTTACAAACATTCCTCAAATTATCTTCCTCCGTGTTCATCAAAACAAAGATATTTTAATTTTTGGGTGAACTATCCCTTTAAAAATATTGCTTTACCTCTACTGCACAAAACAAGACATTTACTTTACAATATGTGTTTAACGATGCTGTAGTTACCGATTCAGCAATGCGGGTGACCGCTGAGATGGTCAGTCCGAATAGATCTTCTCCCTTTAGATAGATAGGGAATAATCTCAACATCCCTGTCTCTGCACGCCTCTCTGCCACCGGCCCAAGTACCTTGTCCCAGACTCCTACAACACACAAGGAAGAATAAGAAACAGCTAGTGTCAGACGGAGCAAGGTTTTTAACCAATATCTTTTTATGACAAAAAACCCCTATCAAAATACCCATAGTGCATTAAAGGGGACATTTCAAAAGACTTTTTTGAGATGTCAAATAAATCTTTGGTGTCCCACAGTACATATTTGAAGTTTTAGCTCAAAATATCATATAGATAATTTATTATTTTTTAATTCATTATAAGTTAAAATTGTCACTTTGTAGGTGTGAGCAAAAATGTGCCACTTTGGGTGTGTCTTTTAACATGCAAATGAGCTGATCTCTGCACTAAATGGCAGTGCCGTGGATGGAAAATGCAGATTAAGGGGTGGTATTATCCCCTTCTGACATCACCAGGGGAGCCAAATTTCAATGACTTTTTTTCACGTTTGCAGAAAATGGTTTACCAAAACTAAGTTACTGGGTTGATCTTTTTCATATTTTCTAGTTTGATAGAAGCACTGGGGACCCAATTATAGCACTTAAACATGAAAAAAGTCAGATTTTCATGGTATGTTACCTTTAGGACTTTCCTAAACAGACACAATACCATAAAGTATTTATTACATGACACTCTGGCAAACTTGATTCTGATTGGTCAATCGTACCATTCAGCAGTCTGATATTACTTCGTAACCTCATATGCAAGGATTAAGTTTTTAAGACTTGAAAGATTTGAGTACATTAGTGTGCCACCTAACAACTGCTTAGCCATATTCACGGATACCTTACAATTACTATTTTATTGCATACTGGGGCGTAAGAAAATATACATGTGAGTATCATTATAATTCGTTTGGCAATACTGTATCGATTCTAAAACAAATCGGTATTTTAAAAATAAAAATAAAGATTCATAGCATTCATCTTGTCTCTGAACTTAAACAGTGACAGGAAGTACTAGCATAGAGGCACGCCACAAATGTTTTGCTAAGGTTTGCATATGGTGGTGTGTACTCAATGACAGCTTTCCTAAAATGATATTGCATCGCAACCCCTGTATGCCTATACAAAAATATTGCAGATACACAGCCCTATTTCATACTGAACAAATCGCTTTTGTTTATTTGATATTGTCAGTTGTGTCACGCCATGGTTAGGAGTCGGAGACAGTGTTAATCTGATATAATGAATGGTATTGAGACTGATGCTGTACCTTTAACAGTGGTGTCCGTCAGCACCAGATCTTCATATCCCTGCTCTATGACACGGATGCTGAACTCTGGACGCCCCTCGTGTTCTTCCACCGAGCAGACGTATCGGCAGCGCTTCTGTCCGTGCCTCATACTCCAGTAAAGTCTGCTTGCTTCATAACCAGGTGGAAAGATGGCTGTAGACGAATGGAAAGTTTGCAGCAAGGGAGGTGGTAGCTGACCCATCGTGTGAAAAAGCAAACTACCAACGCGGAAGGTGTGGCCGCGCTCCGGCTGCTGCACGGCTGCAGCCAGCTGTCGCAGTTCGTCTCGCTGAACGAAGACGCGGCGAAAAACTGAGAAACATCGCAGCTGCTGGTCTAAGTGAAGGCAAGCGGCCGCTATGGCTCCCCGTGGCCGGTGCTGGTGGCACAGCATGGTCTTGTCCTTGAAAAACGTACAGCCAGCCTGCAGCGCACAGGTGAAGTGATAGATGTTAAGGCAGCGCAGGCGGTGACAGCCGCTCGTTGCTCCTAAACGCTGGCAGAAAGCACAGATCACGGTTTGCCCACGCTGACGTGCCAGTTCTACGTTGATCAGGGCGCCAGCTTGTGTCTCGTAGACCTCGGAGGACCAGAGGGCGCAGTTGAGGTGCACCCAGGTGTCCAAATCCAGGTTCAGCAGCCTGGCAGGCCCATCTGTGAGCCCATCGCCAATTTGCTGGCAGAAACAGCACCGACGATGATCTTGGGTGGTAGAGCAAGGCCGCAGGGATGAGTTGAGCTGCTGCAAGTGTTCCTGCAGTTCGGCCTCAGACGTTTGGCCGGCAGATTTTGGTATCATAATCTGCACGCTCCATTTTCGCCAACGCAGGCCTTTCCAGCGCTTGCCGTGATGCCACGGTTTGTCTGCTGCAGTCGGGTTCTGCAAATGGGGTTTCAGTTTAACGGTCATTTTAAGATGGTTCTCCGATATGCTTTCAGGTTTGGATTCTGTCTTGATCGTTTGCATCGGCCTGGCCTGGGTGAAAACCGTGTGCGGGGAGGAAGGCTTGGGCTGGAGTTGCGCCAGGCAGTGGACATCTAGAGAGGACATGTTGTTGCTGTACTGGTGCTGGACTTTGGAAGGACTCTGTTTCAAAGCACTCTCTGGGAGTCGAGCAACAGATGCCTGAAACACACATGTATGGCGTTCAGCAAGCGGCAAGTAATCGTCAAAATTAGCCATACACAATCAAAACTAGTTGTGTATGGGATATGACGACAAACAAACAAACCTTGGTTTCCGTATTTCCATTGGACTGTGAGGACGATGAATGAAGAATGAGACAGCTGTGACTACAGAAAACCAAACCCCCATCAGAACGTAACGGGAAGTCCTTTGAAACACCAGAGAAGGATAAAAAGGTTGTTTTACGATGAAAAATTATTACTCAAAGAATAAAATAGCTTGACAAACTGTTATCTACTGTTGGTATATTTCTTTATGACATATTAAAGGGACATGCTACTTTTTTTGAAAATATTCTCATTTTCCAGCTCCCCTAGAGTTAAACATTTGATTCTTACCGTTTTGGAATCCATTCAGCTGATATCCGGCTCTGGCTGGACCACTTTTAGCATAGCTTAGCACAATCCATTGAATCTGATTAGACCATTAGCATCGTGCTAAAAATAACCAAATACTTTCGATATGTTTCCTTTTTAAAACTTGACTCTTCTGTAGTCACATCGTGTACTAAAACCGACAGAAAATTAAAAGCTGTGATTTTCTAGGCCGATATGGCTAGGAACTAAACCCTCAAACTGGCGTAATATTCAAGGACTTTGCTGATGTAACATGACTGCAGCAGGCATAGTGATATTACGCACTGCCCGAAAATAGTTCTCTTGGTTACTTTCAATAGCAGGGGGGACTATTTTCGGTCAGTGCGTAATATCGTTGCGCCATGTTACATTAGCAAGTCCTTGATTATTACGCCAGAATGAGTTTAGTTCCAAGCCATAGCGCCCTAGACAATCACAACTTTAAATTTTCTGTCGGTTTTAGTACACGATGTAACTACAGATAGGGTTGCCACCCATGTCTGATAAAAAACCTGGACATATCGATGACCCGGCCAATTGGTTTGCTCACAAGCATAGAGCATAAAATTTCAATAGGCCTATGCAATTATTGGCAATTCTCTAAAACTTTACAATTCTCTTTATTTCAATTCTTATTTGTTAACATTAACTAATGTATTAACTAACATGAACTAACCGTGAGCAGTACATTAGTTACTGTATTTGTTAATCTTTGATAACGTTAGTAAATAAAAATACAGCTGTTCATGGTTAAGTCATGTTAGTTCACAGTGCATTAACTAATGTTAACAAGATTTAAATAAATGTATTATTAACATTAACAAAGATAAAAAATTGCTTTATGCTATAAGTGCAGTTTATTATTAGTTAATGTGTTAACTAATGAACCTTATTGTAAAGTGTTACCCAATTATTTGTTCATTATGTTAAAATATGTAAATCAGGTATACAATTTATTAAAGCTGGTTATACTATTTATGTAAACTGTTTTTATTTATATTCCATTGCAACTTTAAACAGGTCTGAATAGCAACTAGCAAATATGCACATGAAACTAAACTTGTTGAACTCACCTTAAAGGCGGAGTCCTTGATGTTTGAAAGCCAATGTTGATATTTGAAATCACCTAAACAAACACGCCCCTACCCCAATAGAATCTGGACCTTCTGTTGATAGACCCGCCCCACATATACGCAACCCGGCATTTGATTTGATTTGATTGGCTATAAGTGTGTTTTGGTAGTCGGCCCGTCTCCTTTTCCAAACCGTTTTTCAAACATCGTGGACTCCGCCTTTAACATGTATTTTACAATCATTTAACCCGCCATGGGAAAAGCTGAAGTCACTGTTACAAACTCTACACCATGCAAGATTTTAACTCTTTTAAGACAGGGATACACTTTCGTGTAGTCTGGTGTAAAATGTGTCTTATATTTTCGCTTTTGGGGCACTCTCCCTCTGCCATGGCGCTCCTGTTTCTAGATACACTGTTTAGTTTGGTTCGGGAGAAGAGATAAAAGCCCGCCCACACTGACAATTGATTGGTTGATGTCCTGAAACAGGCCAATCATGATGCTCTCCGTCTTACATGCGCTAAATGAGGCAAACACACACACAGACGCAAGGTCTCCCTCTCTGCCGTGCGTGCGCTAAATTTCATATTCACATAGCTTTTCAAAAACCGGGACATTCAGTGTCCCGGGAGAGTTGATAAATTTCCCGGGACAGGTTATTAAAAAGAAGGACAATCCCGGTAAAACCGGGACAGGTGGCAACCCTAACTACAGAAGAGTCAAGTTTTAAATAGAAAAAATATCGAAACTCTTTGTTTATGTTTAGCACAATGCTAATGGTCTAATTGGATTCAATGGATTGTGCTAAGCTATGCTAAAAATGCTAGCGCCAGACCCGGAGATCTGCTGAATGGATTCAAAAATGGTAAGAATGAAATATTTAACTCTAGGGGAGCTGGAGAATTAGCATATTTTCAAAAAAAGTGTAATGTCCCTTTAAAGTATCCCAAAAATGTATTAAATGTATGTCTCATTTATGTTGCATATATGTAAATATTATGTCACACAGTGGAAGTAAATTGGACTGCAAAAGCCATTTCATGTTGACTTTAGGCTGTAATAACAAATCTTATCAGAACGTATTCATACCTGTGCTTTGCCTTGCTCATCTTTGGTAGTTTTTCTCACACCGTTACCCAGGACCACCACTTTACAGTGTCCACACCATTGTTGCTTTCGTCCTGGGCTGCCCTGCACCTTCTTATACTGCTGTCCACCACCACCAAGACCTGAAAGAGACCAGCAGTTGTCATTAAAGACAACACATCTTCTTACTAGCTCTAAAAAACACTAGTACACAATTATTATTGATAGCCGAGTCACTGTCTGTGTAATGGAGTATTCATACTGATTGAGTTCACATTCATTTAGTAAATATCTGACACCGACTTCAATAAGATAGAGTCCAGATCAAGATCACTGCTGTTTTTAAGTAGCTTCTCCAATCGTTCACAAAATCAATAGTGATTTTCTGTCAGCACCTGAGCCAGACACAGATAAACGATAGACTAACAATTAGACCTCAATTGCTATGCTATGCATGATTAGACTGAGCGTAAGCATGCTCAGTTATACTGTGCTGACACAATCAGGTTACATCAACAGCTACACTGCATATTTTGTTATTGTTTGTTTGTGCATAATATAAAATGCAAAGGACTAGTGGACGTCACCCGTGTCTGTATATTCAATAAAAGACAATATCTTTGGCTCCAAGCCACTGTGACATTAACACAACTTATGAGAAAGTGCCAAACTCACTTTGGTTATGGTTCTGCTGAAGCTGCAGTCGTTGAGGACCTGGTCGTGTTCCTCCTGGTCCATTAGGCTGCTGAAGAGCAGAAGCGGGGGAATGTGCCTCCACAGAGGTCTTAAAGGTGCCCATAGTTCCCGGCCCACTGCTGACATCATAGCTGCTGGGAATCTTTACATGGATCAGGTCTGCAATGGCTGCTACGACATCATTAATGTTCTGAAAGGGCAAAATGAAAAAAAAAAAACATTTTACATTTATAATATTAAAAACAAAATTGAAAGAAAATGCGTTCAAAACATCCCCAGTTACTGAAATTTCCATTGCCTGAATTTCCATGGACAGCTTTTGCTTATTTTCACAAACTAAAATGTACATTAGCAAGAATTAATACACAAAAAATTAATCTCTAGGTTCGCAACAATATTCGAACATAATAATAACAATCAGTTTCTCACAAGAAAAAGTTTACCCACCTCAGCAGCGGCTGGCTTTAGCGTGATGGCAATGGACACCAGGCCAGTATTGGAACCATTCTGCACTGATCCGTATGAAGAGCCAAAAAACATGGATGAAGGCTCAGTCTTGACCTCTCGTAACCTTACCTCTGAACCTTTATAAAGAGAGAAATAAAGATAAATCTCTTCAAATCTAATCCCATCGACAGCACACATCAATACAGTAATCCAGAAGGAGGGAATGAGTTACCTTTGCCCCTAAATAAAGGAAACATTGGGATAACAGGAGACAAGGCTGGAGAAGGAGGTTCCTCTTTGACCAATGACAAATCAGGATAGCGACTGATCTCCATGCCAACGACGCTTTCTGGTGAAGACGACGGGACAAAGCTGTCTGGGGTGTCCCTGTCCTCACAGTGCTCTTGGCCCCTAGAGAATAAAAGATAAATTAGAATTAGATAAATTAATTTATATTAAATATAAATTATATTAATTTATAAATTACATAAAATAATTGTAATATAAATTAATTTATAAATTATAATAAATAATTAAATAAATTAAATTATATTAATTTATCTTAATAAAACATGATTAAGATATTCATTAATAAGAAGCTTGATAAATGTTCATGTGTCTACACATTACATTTCAAAGTATTGTCGTGGCAGGCAGACATGAAGCCTTAAAGGAAAACACCACCGTTTTTCAATATTTTACTATGTTCATACCTCAACTTAGATGAATTAATACATATATATTTTTCAATGCGTGCACTTTTAATCTTTGTACAGCGTCTCGTGAATGTGTTAGCATTTAGCCTAGCCCCATTCATTCCTATGGCTCCAAACAGGGATGAATTTAGAAGCCACCAAACACTTCCATGTTTTCCCTTTTTAAAGACTGTTACATGAGTAGTTACACGAGTAAGTATCGTGGCACAAAATAAAACTTTTGTTTGGAGCCATACGAATGAATAGGGCTAAGCTAAATGCTAACACATTCAAGAAGCACTGTACAAAGATTAAAAGTGCACACACTGAAAAAAAAATAGGGATGTATTAATTTGTCAAAGTTGAGGTAAGAACATAGTAAATTATTGAAAAAAATATTTTCCTTTAACTTCTTGACCCAATGGTCGTTTTAATATTTGCAAGAACAAAACTACTATCATGATTTTTTAACTAATAGCATCTGTTTTTGAGATCTCCAGGGCAGACTTTGTAACAACTTTAAAGCTAAATCTAATTTGTCAGTGTAATGTCACCTGAGCTCTTCCTGGTTGTTGTGTGGTGGGGTGGGAAGAGAGGCTGGCACATTCACAGTTTTGGGCCCTTGAGCCAAAGCTCGGGCCAGCAGCTCCTCCTCAGCTTTAAACTGCAGAGGTCTAGAAAGCAGTCCTTTGGTAACTGTTAAAATAAATAGTTTTATATAACGTTATACATTTACTACATATACATATGTAGCCCTTTAGATTTCCATTATAAATGCGTTTCTGTCAACATTTGCTTTACGAAGTAATGTTAAAATCAATATGAAGGTCACAGATGTCGTTGATAGAGCTAAACTTGTATTAAACCCTCAATATTTCACTCACCATCATGTCCACCTTTAGTGGCAAGCTCTTCTGTTGTGGCAAAACCATTGAGCAATTTCTGCCGTACCACCGGAGGAGGGGTCGGAGGCAGGGAAGCTGGGGGCGTTGGGGGATTACTTAGATTGTTCTGCTGTAACGAGACAAACATATGAGTTCCCTCTGCACATCTTAATAGATTTTACATGATGGCAATGGCTGTTCTGAATTACCTTGAAAATCAGTTGGGAGTAATAGTCTGAAACGCCATCCAACGAGGCACTCCCAAATGTGCCAGAGAGACGGCTCTCTCCATCCAGCTGACCACCTCCGTAGGGCACAAACTGGGCAAAGTTCACCCGCACCAGAGGCTCCATTAGGGGCAAGAGAGAAAGCTGCTGATAGGACAAAAGAATGAAACATTGTGAAATGCATTGTGAGCTGAAATCCATGCTGCATTAGAAGGCAAGAGACCTCGACTTTAGTTCATTATTCCTAACTATAATATTTACTTAGGATATCCTTACATACAAATAATGCCAAAATGTGATTGATGTACACAGCTAGTTAAGCTGTCCAAATATTATAGCTAACTATTTGAATATGACAACTGGGTTAATAGTACAGAAATGTACAGGTAACTCTATCCCCCTACGAGTACTGATGCTTGTTTCTGGGCATAAAAAATATCTCGAAAAATTATTTTCATGTGCACTGTCCTTCATCCTCTGTTGTAATGAAAAACATATCACGATTTTACATGGCACATGACTCCATAAAACCATAATAATCCTCTTTCTTATGAGGCAACACAAATGGTCAAGATCTGGATAAATATATTACTATTGACGGGAACAGACAACCATAAACAGCTATTGCAAGAAAACATTTTCTTGAAGTAAACTTTGGACTATGAATAGGAACTTCATTATAATAATATCTAACAAAAGCTAAGTTTACGAGGACACTTATTTCTGAATTAAATGTTCAGATGGACCCATTGGCAAAATAATTTTGTGCCATTTTAATTTTTTTTACAGCCATGTGCCATGTTTACTAATTCAGGCCCTAAACAGTGGAATACTGAAAAAAGGTCATAAATGGTTTAAAATAAGGGGCCATTTTTATGCGTTTTCAACGTTTTTATGCGGTTTGGCTGTTTATTTACACAACAACAGCATTTTGGGGTCAAATCTTTAAAGATGGGTTTCGAAGTTATAACGGCACCTTGTCGTCTCCATGTAATATACGTTCATGCAAATCTGATAATGGTGACGAGCATTCACATGTTTTAAATCAGTCTATAAGCATGCGCATGTATAATCAAAACAACAATGTTAGCTTACAGGACTGTGTTTGTGCTGCTCAAGATCCTGAGATACAAGAGTTCATTACTGAGTTTACTTAGCTTCTTTACAAGGTTTACCAAATGTTGGTGCTTTTTAGTCCAGGGTCACTTGTAGTAATAAACATAACTTATTGGCTGCGTCCGAAAACTCGAAATTATTCCAAGGCATGAAGGCATCAAGGCATGTCCGAATCCAATGTTAGGTTTACTTCCTGACTCCTGAGATACCTTCATCATCTTGTAATCTTTCTTGGCCAAGAAAGTGGCTGGAGCAAACATTTAGTGTAAATAAATGTATATTTTCACTTTTTACACCTTTTAATTGCATTTCTACCGAGCAATTAGTATTGTAGTTTTCAAATATGTGATTAGTTATCACAAAGGCGCTCTCTGTTTATATTTCAAACACTCTGCCTTTGAAGTGTGTCTGAAAGCGTTTCTCTTAGCTGCCTTCATGCCTCAAAGTCATTGCCTCATGAGGCAGCAAGGCAACAAGTCAGCTGCCTAAGTTTTCGGACGCAGCCAGAGACTAGCCGTTTCTCAATGTCAAGGAAGGATCCTCGGAAGCCAGAATTTCGAGGATGCTACGTCATCGACGTCCATCGAAGGACTGTTCCAATGTCGAGGATCCTCTAAATTTCAGCCAAGGACTGAGTCCTTCGTTCGAGAAATATCCCATATACAGGAAAGGATGCATATGCATATCCTTCGCGCTCTTCACGCGCTGAAATCACCCACAATCCTATGTGCGCAGCACCGAAAGCACACCTTTCAATCACGCAATGACGTGCACTTGCTAGCCTGTTCCATTTAACGTCTTCTCCGAATGCTTAAGAGGAGCCTCGCCTAGCCTTTGAAGGAAGTGACTTGTAAGGACTAGTCCTGCCAAGGAAGTATCCTTGACATTGAGAAACGGCTTCTGTCTCAACAAAACTGGTTGATGCTTTCACTGTCTTGATTGTTTGTATTTATCCTTCTGTCCTTGGTAACATCGCCATCTACTGACCTGGCATACTTAATACAGTGGATTTAGTCACTTTTCATTACATCGTTGTCGCGTAAACATAACCTAAATCCTGATCAACACAAAGTTGCTTTAGAGCTCACAATACGTCAGATATATACAGGTGTCAACCTTATTATAGCTCATTTTTTCTTGTAGGAACTGGCGGAGCAATGTTTAAGTTCAATTATATCTCTTAACTGTTGACTTCAGACTGGTAATCCGGTAAATCTAAGCATAGTTTGAGACCTCTTCTGAAATCTAAAGAAAGACATTCTCAGGAAAAAACGTATGTCTCCATTTGATCTCACTGCTTTCCAGGCAATATAAAGTGCATTGTGATTTTTTTGTGGGGGTCTCCTTGCAGACCCATGCAGAATGATCTAGACTGAGTCTGTTGTGTCCTACCTGTTTTAACTGGGTCATTACTGGCTCAGTGGAGCAATACAATTGACTCTCATCCTCTTCTTTTTTCCTCTTTTTACAGCGTGGGCCTGGTCTCTCTCCACTTTTGGGTACCCTCTTATTCCTCTGTTTTTTCTTGTCCTCCGAAAGTAACTGTCCGGGAAAATCAGGGTGGTTTGAATCAGAAAATGTCTGTTGGAAGGTAAAAAAATCTGTCAACATTGAGTGCAAGTATGTCACCCTACCTATAAAAACACATTTTTTTAAAATATATTGTTTTCTACATAAATCACCCAACATAATGTAAAGAACATTCTTTGAAAATAGACCCTTGATATCTTTAATATTGAGATTATTATTAGATTGAGACTGCGATAAGAAAGCCTGTGTGTGGTTCCCATCTTTATGAACGACTTACCCCGGTGCTGTCCATTGAGCTCTGCCGAAGCAATGCTTTGCTGTCTGTGAATCCGTCCTCCTCTGACCGCAGGCTGTCTTCAGACCTTTGATGGGGTAATACATGAGGTGGAGTTCTCTTGTTCTTCAGTAGATGTTTAAGGAGTTCATTCCCAGCTTCACCTTTTGAGCTGTTTGCTGGGCTTTTGCTCGCAGAATGAGGGAACGATCCTTCCCTGTCTCCTTCCACCTTCACCATCCCTAGTCCTACGTCCATCTCCATACCCCTATGTCCATGGCAGTCACTTGCCTCCACCTTCTCCAATTTGATGTTGGAGAGAATCCTGTCATGCATTTCCTGATGGCCCATCTCCGCCCCTCCACCGCAGCTGCCTTCTGAAAGCTGCCGCTCCAGTTCGGAGTGTGGCTGGCTGCACATAGAGCCTGGGGTGGATGAACCGGGCTGAGACGTCTCACAGAGCTCATGCTCGCCAAAGACTGTTGGGTTTCTTGTAGGTGTGGATGATGTGTCTGATACACAGGGTGTTAAAGGGGCTGTGAGGTCCGAGTGAGGTGTCGAGGGCGCTCTCAGTGACTCACAGTCGTCGTCTTTCTTCTTCTTGCGGTTCCTTTTCTTCTTACCCTTCTCCTCTGGAATGATGTTGGAGTATAGCTGAATCAGCGAGGGACCGGAACCTGGAAAATTTGGAGGCAAAGGCGTAGGCCCTTCCATTGAAAACGGATGCCCTTGGTGCATCATATTTGGCCCAGGATACCTTTGTGGTCTAGGTTGTGTTTGGATAAAGTTAGGCCCATGCGGTGCAAAGCTCTCCGAAACAAATCCAGGCCCCATTTCCTGATGGAATGGGCCATTACCCAACATGGGTCTGGACGGCCCTCCACCAAATCTTGGCTGCATGCCCTGTTGCTGTGAAAATGCTTGCCCTTGCATCTGCTGCTGCTGCATCCTGGGTGGCTGCATGAAGTCCTGCGGTAGCTCCTGGTTATAAAAAGGCATCTGGGAAAGGGCCCTCATGTTACCATCTTGGCAGTTAGGGACTTGCTGTTGCTCCATCTCCATGCAATGCTTTGCACGCTGCCTTTCCACTTCTTTCATGAGCTGTACCCTTTGCCTTTCCTGCTGCTCTCGTAGTCTCTCCTTACGCTCACGCTCCTGAAAGCCTTCGCTAAACGGGTTGGTATCATCAAAATTAACATGAGGAGACTCATCACCCATCTGCCCCTGACTGGGTCTAGCCACTACTGGCTGCGCAGGCTGTGTTTGGACTACTTGAGGTGGCATTACTCCTGGCATTTGAGGTACTCCGCTAGGAACAGGAGCTCCAGGGTGCCAGTCTGCTGCGTTGGGTACATTAGATCCGTCTGTCTGGCCAGGGTGGAGCCGAATGGGCATCATAGGATTCATCATAGGTTGGTTCATAGGGGGTGCAACTGGCATTATGCTAGCATGAGGCTGCATTGGTGGCATTCCAGGCATCATTGGGGGCTGCATGACACCCTGCTGCTGTTGTTTGACCCTGTATTCCTCTATAAGCTCCGCATGCTCTTTCTGCTGTTTGCGGATCTAAGACAACCACAAATAAGTATTCTTGATAAATCTTATGAAACATGTACAATACTTTTTGTTCCCTTAAAAATCTCATTTAATAAAGGGGTCTACTGGCCCTAAACAGGGTTCCCACTCTAAATCAAATGTCAAATTCCCTGAATTCACTGACTATAAAGCTGAATTTCTATGAGCTATGTCCAGGATGCCGTCAGGCTGTTTAATGAAGTGTACACCGTGAGTTTATAAAAATGTAGTCTAAATCTGTGAAATGAATTATCATTGATATTATCTGATAATAGACAATAATGTCATTTAATTAAATGCCAATAAAATGTACCTGAAAACATGCTGATGATGATGAAAATAAAAAACGTATTTTGCAGAAAAAGCGAATTCAGAGACTTCTGTAGCCAAGGTAACTTATGACGTTGAAGCCATGAATGACTGCTACTGTATATGTGCCCTACCTGCTCCAGCTGTTTCTGCACCACTCCCTGCTGCTCTGTCAAATGCTTCAGCTGCTCTGCATCCTCTTCAGGGAACTCGCGTCCTGCTTTCTTGGCAGTCCTCTGTTTAGCTGACAGGGCCTTCTTTGACTTCCTGTGGGCCCCGATCTGCTCTTCCAGGAACTTCTGCTGCATCTGAAGCAGCTGCTGAGTTTCCCTGAGCCAATCCTCATACTGCACCTTCTGGGTGTCATCTTTGAGGAGAAAGAAAAACGTTGGAATGATTAAACACAGGTGAAGCATTCATTTTTTTGATGACATTTATAATGACAACCCAAATATGGCTATTAAAGAGGACATTTATGTGAGTGAATATGTGAAGTTTTTGCTCAAAATACCATATAGATAATTTATTATAGCAGGTTAAAATTGCCACTTTATAGGTGTGAGCAAAAAATGTGTTTTTGGGTGTGTTCTTTTAAATGCAAATGAGCTGATAACTGCACTTAATGGCAGTGTTGTGGTTGGTTAGAGGAGATTAAGGGGCGGTGATATCCCCTTCTGACATCACAGAGGATCTTAATTTTAATTACCTATTTTTTCACATGCTTGCAAGTTACTGGGTCGTTCTTTTCACATTTTCTAGGTTTATAGAAGCACTGGGGACCCAATTATAGCACTTAAACATGGAAAAGGTCAGATTTTCATGATATACCCCCTTTAAATACTTTGGAATCACATTTGCATTTTCAGAATGATCACCTTATAAATGGGAAACCATATACTGACACCTAAAACCTGTAAGACATAAGGAATACAAACTTACGGCCAAATCCTGTTCCATAATTTGGAGGATTAGGTCGTGCCATGTGGGGAGCCACTCTGCTTTCCTAAATGAGACATAAATTGCACTATGAGAAAACAGCTTGATTATTTATGAACTGATTAGAAGAAATTATGAAAGAGTCTCACCTGTCCAGACACTTGCACTGGAGGTACGGCTCCGTCAGGGCCTGATGTTCCCTGCCCAGTTTGGACACTACTTGGGATTTTATGAAAAAGAGGCATAATAAAATTTAAAACAGTCCTCAGCAGAAATTACTATTTAATAAATGAATCGAAAAGAATGACTTTGACTCACCTGTTCATCACCATTGGGGTCATTCCCATGTTGTTCTGAACCATCATTTTATTGATGCCTTTTAACGCAACCATTTTTGCCTTCATGATTGGGTCAGTGATAGCATCAAAATCTGAATCAAATCAATGAAAATCAATGTTAAACAATCAAATCGTTTGCTTTTGATAAAAGAACAACATGCTTAATTTAGCTTTTACATTTCTTTCTGAATCATATTTGGAAACCTTTTTAAAAGGATCATGCCCAATAACCTGGTATTAAATATCCAATATTGCATCCTGTAATAAAGTTATTAACTCATTCCCCGCCAGACATTTTTTGAAAAGTTGATTTTCACAAAAGTTTCCCAAAATGCCTTCCAGGAAAATTTTCTTCTAAAAATATATAAACATAAAATATATCAAATTGAACCCTCTGCTTTCGGGAAGAAACAAAAAACGTTTCATTCTATCTTTATTTTTTCTCTCTTTATAAACTCTTAAATATGGTTATTTTTCTTCAAAAATATTTTTTTTTGCAAAAAGCTGAAATAATTGCATTTCTGTGAAGATTTTTTTCCACATTGAAAGCCGGTGCTTGGTGGTTTTTCCACGCTGAGCGCCGAGAGTTGAAATATATTAAACTTTGGGTGAAAAGCTCAGCTGGTCAATTTCAGTTCTCACACAGCCATCCAATCACAGGTGGAGGAGGGGCAGGACAAATGTCACAACAACCAACCGCCGCATGAAATAAAGCGGCCCGCCGCCGTTTAAAAAAAAGCTTTGGTGTGCACACCCCATAAGATCTGGTGGATAATCGTGGTATTACAGATTACCATAAAAACTTATCAGGAATATGTTTTTTAATGCAAATGTTTTCTCTTAATTGATGAGATAACTCCTTAATGGCGGGAAAGAGTTAACATACAGTCAAGATTGCCACGGAAAATGCAAGCAATAAACCTGAATTTTTTAAATGTTGCCATTTCTTGCTTAAGGTTTTTAATTTGTTATATCTGTAGACAGTTGAACAACAGGTTTATTGTTATTTTTAAACCCTTGACCAGTGCCTGTCTTCCATAAAACAATAAATGGCTAAATCTAAAAAAAAAAAAAATATTTGATTATTTTAATATTATTTTAATAACAAGATTATTTATATTAAAGGTCACGTTCTTCCTGATCCCATTTTTTAATCCCTAGTTAGTGTGTAATGTTGCTATAATAGCATAAATAATACCTGTAAAATGATAAAGCTCAAAGTTCACTGCGATATATTTTGTTCAATAGAATTCCTTTTTTAAAGCCTACAGCGAACGGCCGGTTTGGACTACAACGCTCTATGTCCTGGTTTAATGACGTCAGTAAAACGGTTTTTTTTTTTTTTTTTTTGACTAAACTCCGCCCACAGTAATACGTCAGTTACCAGCTTTGGCTCAAACAGCTCAGCTAAGCTGCTGTCGAATCACAACACACTAAACAAACTACACAATCAGAGCTCGTTATGTATTTCTGAAGGAGGGACTTCATAGAACAAGGAAGACATCAGTCTGTTTTGAGGACAGTGAAAACAGCGGTATACAGATAATTAAATTGTGTGAAAAATACAGCGTTTTTTACACGTGAAACATGAACACATGTTATACTGCCCACTATAAACACAATCAAAGCTTCAAAATCACAGAAAGAATGGGAGCTTTAAAACCTTACCTATGTTTGGGAAGAATGAGTCACTTGACCGCTGTCTGATCATAGCCTGCATTTCTTTCTGCTGCTGTTGCTCCTGTCTCTCCTGATCCAGGAGATCTTGTAGAAGAAGAGGCTGCTCCTCCAGAAGCAGTGGTCTGTTTTGATGGCCTTGCTGAGACAACATTAGCTGCTGAGTAAGAATACTGTGCTGATCCCCTGAGAGTAGAGCATCCTTTTGATCCATATCAAAAATATGGCTTTGTTGTTGTTCCTGAATAGAACCTGGGACTTCTAATGTAGTTTCTCCATGAGAAGACACTAATGATTGGTCTAAACTGAGGCCAGACTCCATCCTTTGCGCTGAGAAGTTTCCTTGGCCCAGAAGAGTGGTACTGAGTGGCAATGTAGCCTCCTGATTTGGAGGGTTGCTTTGTGTCACTGACTGTCCACAGTGTTCTTGCTTCATTGTTTCCCCATCTGGTGGTACATTAACCAGTAAGCTTGAAAGTACTGGAGTAGCATCAGGGTGAATTCCAGTCTTTGAAGCTTGTAAACTGTCACTTTCGGGTTTTTGATCCTTGCAAGAAGTGCCTTGGGACATACAATCCTTGATCCCATTTTCACTGTCTTCCTCAGTTTTAAAGGAAACCAATTCTGGATCCTGAGAAATATCTTGACTGGTTTGGCCTTGAGTCGGAGCAGTTGTGCCTACATTGTCCTTCACTGTTGATGAAGAAGAGGATGAGGATGGTGTGTCACCAAAACTTTCAATCTTTTTCTCGGTTTCTGCCTTTTGGCCATCTGACATTTCAGCGTGGTCTTCCATAGGATCACTGAGGTCCAAGTCCTCGCTGAGATCTAAATCAGCATCAGCATAAGCTATTATATCAAATTTGCCAGATGTTAAAAAGTCATCTAGATGCAGGTCATTTGTTTCAAGATCCAAGTCCTTTCCATCATCTGGGTCTAGATTTAGGTTCTCTAAATCAGCATCAACAAGGTCCTTCACTTCAACATCTTCAAGGTCCTTCACAGCAGATTCATCAGTATCTAATTTCTCCTCATGTACTTCATTTGTGGATAAAGGGACATCATCATTTTGTCCAGCAGATGTAGCAGCAACATTTGTAAGCAAGGGAGCACTAAGAGTCTCATTAGAAGCAGGTTGGCTTATAGACCTTGTGAGAGGGATCTGTGGATGTCCAGGTCTTAATGAAACATTGGACTGATGTAAATTTCCCATGCTTAAAGACCCCTGCATCTGTGTAACAGCTACCTGAGACTGATTCATTGTTGCTTCCATTGGAAGCTGATTGAAAGGGAATCCCATTTCCTGCCCACCCATAAAACCTGTGGGTCGTTGTTGTGATAGCGATTCCATACGATTTCCCTGCATCATAGGAGGTCCAAAAGGAAACCGCAGCCTGTTATCTGGCGCTCTGTGTCTTAGCTCTATAAAAGGCTGACCCATTATGTTATGCTGTTGTACATGCATTCCACGAGGAGGCAATTGGGGAGTTCCTATAGAACTGCCTACTACTGATCTTCCCAGGTCCATTGACATAGACCTTCTCATCTGTGGATGAGCGTCCATTATTGAGTCTTGCATTTGATGAGGTCTTGGAGCTCCCAGTGATCCTTGGACACCAGGATTGATGGCCATCCTAAAATGAAAAACAGAACCAGCGTTTACATAAGGAATGTTAACAATTATGAAACTTTGATTAATTATTGATAACAATTAAATAGATAAAACGAAACTTAAAAAGTCATGCACGTGTGTGCGGCCTTTGCGCAAAACACATACAGTAGAAGAAAAAAAATTAAGTAATCACGCAGAAGTTAAACTTGGCATGATTACACCGATGCTTGATGCCAAGCACACACCTGGGCTTTTTAACGTCATGCGAGATGAGGCTGGCTGCCAACGTAACAAAACGGCATCCACAGTGGATCCGATAGGGTCCGATAGGCTACTAAAAGCGAAGACCCTCTCTATTAAAGCCTGCAAGCTAAGCATAAAAACACTGCTAAAGCTGCTGTACACAGGGAGGGAGACCAAAGGGCCGTTTTTCAGGAACAGATTAAAATATAAACTGGCAAGAAACTGTAAAATGTAAACATGCCAGCCAAGTTGACACTTGCAGGATGAATACCGAAGGTTGCTATCTGCATAATATAAGTATCTTTTCTGAAAGTGCACAGCAGGTCCAAGCTGGAGATGACAATGGGAAAAGTTACCTTTGTATGTTTCTTGGATATAATTATAACAAACAGTGTATGAACGACTGGGAAAGCGAGGTGAACAACTAGAAAAATAACACTTGATGATAATGAAACCTTTATTCTGACATGGAGTGCGCATGTGAGGCAGAGTTATACACTGTGTCTATTAGTCATTATATTTCATTATGAAAAGTATAAATTGATGATTTTATCAAAACACCAACTACACTGACTCATTTAAAAATCCCACTAGCATGTTATTTAGTGAGGAAGTGCGTGAGGAAGCAGGTGTTTTTATTGCCATTTACGTACACTTTATGTCATTGGCTATATGCCACTGCAGTAAAGGTTTATTGCACTATTACAGTTAACGATTATTCGATTGATTGACATCCCTAATTTACATTAGTACTACCTTTACAAAAATCTGTTACAAATTCTGTAATGCCATTTAACCCACCTTGGTCCAAGCTGCCTTAAAACGGAGTTATCCCCAGGAAACTGTGGTCTGGGAAACTGGCCTTCAGGAAAATGCCCCTGTTGATCTCCTGGGTATGGCCCATGGAATCTCTGGGGACCCCTTACAGCTCCTGGACCAGGATATGGTGGTGGTGGTCGATTAAAAATTTCACCCTGCTGGCTTGTAGCATCCTGGCTCCAGGGATGAGGGGTTCCTGGAGGCATGGCCATAGAATGATCCTGTACTACCTTCTCTTGACGTATGGCACTTTTTTGCTGCTGCTGTCTGAGAAGCAGCTCTCGAATCCGCTGACGCTGTGAACAAAATATTGAGTTAGTGTTGTGTTGGTGTCTGTTTTAAATGTTACACAGTTCATCTCATAAAAAAAATAACAGTTACAAATCAAACCACACCTGTCTAAGTCTTTCCTCAGCTTCAGCAAGAGGTACTGATTGAGCTTCAGTGCTGGGTTGTCCCATAGCATGGGAATTGATACTTTGTGCCAAACCTTGTTGCTCTTTATTTTCTCCACACTGAGGATGTGGAACCATTGGGGTCTGCTCAAAGGGGTCATGAATAGGAGTCTGATTAGGCAGATTGGATAGTTGCTGAGGGATAGTATCATCTGCCATACCCAGATGTTTGAAAGATTGAGGTCCATGTTTTGTTGGACTTGCAAAAGTGTCTTGCATCAAGACTTGAGGAGGAGAGAATGGGTCATGATTGGATATGGGCCCAGGTCCCAGGGCCTGTCCAGCACCTAGAGGGTGCGGTGTTCGTGAAGGATTTACAGTTGAATTATTGAGTAATGACTGCGATCTTCCTAATAATTGTGCATTAAGATCGGGTCCTACGGAACGTGGCAGTCCTGCAGGTTGACTAAAAGGATCAGGGTTCCTTTGGTGACTTGGAGACTTGGGAAACCTGTCTGGCATTCCTAAGCGTGGTGCCCCATGGGGGTGCGCATAAGGATCCATTGACATCGGAGACATTAAGCGATTTTGAGGCTGCTGTTGAGTTTGTTGGGAGGGTTGGTTCATCATGACTGGATGGCGAATTGCAGGCTGTTGAGAGTAGGGTTCAGGATCATGTGGTCTAGGTGTGCCAGGCATTCTAGCGTAAGGGTTAGAAAATGAAGACTGGCCAAAAGGGTCACTTGAAGGTCTTGGTGTAGCAGGTTGTTGTCCAAAGGGATCACACTGAGAATAGTCTGGCCTAGGTGTAGGGGGTGCACGAGCATATGGGTTGCAGGAAGGCTGTCGAATCATTACCCCTGGCTGAGAAAATGGGAGAGTCTGGGGCTGCCGTGAAACCCTTTGGTTTGCATAGCCTTCACTTACTACAGGACGAGGAGTGAGTGGAGGCTGTGCATATGGGTCATTCTGTTGATTTTGTGAGAATCCATCAGAGGATCGAGGGGGCATTATTGGTCTTTCAAAAGGATCGGCCATTCCTCTCCGTGCCTGCATACCTGCATATTGTTCCTGAGCCTGAGGGGGTGGCATAGGGGTTTTAAAAACCTGGACAGACCCTGATTCATTACTGCCTGGAATAGGAGTGAGTAAGGGACGAGCATAAGGGTCGGAAAGTATCATTCTGCCCTGAGGCATTCTCTGATAGGCTTCCTTTCTCACAGACACCCTGGAGAATGGATCATGACCTGGAGAGCCAATAAGATGCCTACCTTCTAATGTCTGACTTGCTCTGGGAGGGCACATGGGCTTCACAAAAGGGTCTGTATTACCTGCTGGTCTTGGGGTGTCTGGGGGCTTGGCATATGGGTCACTGCATATGGCTGTTGGTGAACCAATGGGCTCTGAAAGACCCCTGGGAGATTTCCCTGATTCTGAGTTACGACGTGGCGTTCCCTGCCCAGAAGGTGGTGGTCTAGGAGTGCCCACCATTTTGGTGTAGGGATCCCATGGTGAAGATGGCCTAGAGCCAGAGGAGCTTGGAGAGAACATTTGAGGAGACTGTGGTTGAGATCCTGAAGAAGGAGGTGGAGGATGAGGACGTAAAAAGACGTCATCTGGGGAACATGATGTGGGCGTGCCAGGAATCTGTGCATTTGAAGCCCCATTCTTTGAATTGGGCTGATGGGGAGACGTGTTCCCATTGTTAGAGTGCGCAGAGACAGGACTCCTCAGGTCACCAGAGGAGTCATGCTCAGATTGGTTGAAGGATGGGTGCTGTTGTTGCTGCTGATTAAGCTGTTCATTCTTAACTTGTTCAAGTTTCTGTGTGGCTTCAATCTTAGCTTGCTGCTTACTTTTCTGCCTCATTTGCTGCAACAGATAGAATAAATATAATAAATATATATTTGTAAAAGATCAAACAATAAAATAATTTATCACCAAAGCATTTTTATTTCTTAATTAAATTTAATATCTGTGTTTAACATAAAAAGTCAAACAATAATGATCCTGAGGACTGCTTAGGGAAATCTAAAGACATTTTGTTTAAAACAACTACGTTTTTCATTCTGTATGTGATTTAACTCATTTGATTACTTTCTGGGAAACAGGACCCACAGATGACATTTGATGTTTTGAGCACTGTGTTCTTAGCATTAGTACATATGAAAACAATGTTGTGGTTCACATTTTTATATTAGTTAAATTCCTTTGTGTCCTCTGAAGTAACCAAAGATGTTTTAGTTGGGTTTTTTACGTGGGGGATTCAATCAAACACTGTAACTGTGACACCCTTCGGCTTGCTTTTGTTTTATTCTTTGTCTACAATGGGTAGCACTGACACAGAATGCAAATTAGGGATCTCCCTCTGTTCAGAAGTTCACTGTCCACCACCAGACCATGAACAGAAGAAAATAATAATAGTGCAACATGTCTTTCATCAACCAAAGACTGGAAGATCTGATAGAGGGCAAAATATATGTTTTTCTAGCACTAAACAAAACCACAATATCTAAAAGTTCACCTACTGTCTTTATATCACCTTGGTGTAGCTAAACTAGTAAGGCATTGTGGTAGTAATGCAAAGATTGTGGGTTTTATTCCCAGGAAGCACACATACTAATAAACTGTACAGCTTGAACGCACTGTACTGAAAATTTATTTGGATAAAAATGGCTGCCAAATGCATACATTTAAATGTACATTTTGTACAGGCCATTAGCCACCCTGCCCTCCAAATATCATTGGCCATTTAAAAAACCCAAATTAGTTGACCACTACTTGACTTACCTGTCTAAACTTCCATTCTTGTTCATGCTCTGATTCCTTGGGCTTCAGTGGGTCTTTGAACAGTAATTCAGGATCCAGTGGTGGAATAGCAGGATCAAACACTTCTAAAGGCTGCGGCTGAGACTGAGGCTGTTGGCGCTTAATGGTCTCATTGGACATCTGCACTTTGTTAATACGTAGGGCTGCCCTGTTATCCCTGGCCTTTTGCTGTGAATGGGAATAAACGGTTGTGCAGTTTTGATATCATCGAGATTCACAGGTTGCATTCATTTGCTGAGATGACATGGTTTACACTAATTGGTTGAAAGCTTTTTGTTTTTTAAAGTGCTACTCAAAGTAATTGTTCAATATCGTATGAATGTGTTTTTTCCAGAAGTCCAGTTATATCACACACAGAAACTCTAATAAGCTGACTGGCTTCATTCTTTAGAAATTCAGTCTTTATGAGCAAAGATGAAAAGGTGAAATGATAAAAAAAGATGAAAAGTCCTTGTGGCAGTTGATTTTGAGCTTTGTAAAAGTAGTATAATGTATATTAACCTTTTCTAGGTAGATTTTTGCAATTTTTCAGGCCCTGTTTTACTAATTTATTACATAATACACCATTTATAAAAACTTGTATAAGTAATCCTGTATGGTACGTCTGCTTGTGTACACAGACCAACAAGACAGGATATAAGTCATGTGACTGACCTACAAATCTAGGTTAAACTGACAAACCTGAATGAATAACTGATTTCTGTGGACTACAGGCCAGTGAAGGACAAAATGATAAAAGATATTTAATTATATGCAAATAAAACATACAATGTATGATTTTTAAAGTGATTTTTTCTAATGTGTGCAACAATGTAATGTTTTGATGTTATGTTTATTTGCGACTTTCTAAGCAAATATTAATATGATCAATTTTGATTTATCACTATGTAATTTTAAATTGGCAAATGGCAGCCCTGTTCTAAACAATGAAATACTTCTGGTGATAAAATATCAAGATCTGTATAGTTCAGAAAATGTGCAATCTTACCACATATGGAGCTCTGTCCTGTGAACTTGCTTTTCTCCACAGTTTAGCAATTTGCTTCACACGTGTTGACCAATCTAAAATGGTTAATGGTATAATGTTAAAGGGGACATTTCACAAGACTTTTTTTAAGATGTAAAATAAATCTTTGGTGTCCCCAGTGTACATATGTGAAGTTTTAACTCATAATACCCCACAGATAATTCATTATAGCATGTTAAAATTGCCACTTTGTAGGTGTGAGCAAAAATTTGCCGTTTTTGGGCGTGTCCTTTAAAATGCAAATGAGCTGATACAATTCAAACACTGATTGTCATAATGGTGGTTTGTTGAAATCAAAACTCAATTGTGCTGTCAATTATTTCTATAATCCCTCTTTCTCTCTCTCTGCACTAAATGGCAGTGCCGTGGTTGGATAGTGCAGATTAAGGGGCGGTATTATTATAAAAAGATCCCCTTTTGACATCACAAGGGGAGCCAAATTTCAATTACCTATTTTTTCACATGCTCGCAGAGAATGGTTTACCAAAACTAAGTTACTGGGTTTATCTATATCAAATAGGTTTACAGCATCACTGGTGACCCAATTGTAGCACTTAAACATCGAAAAAGTCAGATTTTCATGATATGTCTGCTTCAAATTAAAGTGTGCATTAGAAATACAATGAAAGATATTATAAAAAATATTAAAAAGGCAGTGCACTTTGAAATAACACACATTTCTTGTCTTACCATTCAGAAATTACTAAGTAACCAGCATTACAAAAATTATTTGATTACTTTAATTAAAATGTAAGAACTTGCTCCATTCTACAAACAACATATTCCTTCTTTAAATATCTTGTTTGACCTATAAATATATTGTGTAAATAAATATGTTGTTTTTCAGACCTGGATATTCCTCCTTAAGGTTCGGGAAGTTGACATTAGTGTACAACACAGGTGCGACAGTGGCAAGTTCTCCTAGTGTTTCTTCTTTCTCCCACTTTAGAGTGCTCTTCTGTGCGGTAGAAAGCGAGTCTCCCTCCACCTCGGATGAGGCAGCAGGAGCAGAGGCTGAAGATGAACCTGTAGCAGACCATGGACCTGCCGTCTCCTGTGCCATCAGATTAAACTTCCTGTCTCTGCACACAAGATACAAAAAATATTTTCACCTACAGCACATTCTAACATGAGTGATCATATTTTGCTCACAAGATTATAACATAGATATCGTCTAAAGCAGGGGTCTCCAACCTTTTTGTAAGCAAGGGCTACCAAAATGGATAAAGCAATCTGGAGGGCTTTAAAAAATGTTAACATACGTAAACCAAGCCAAGCTAATATAAAAAATATGTAATAAATAAATATTACAATTGTGACTATTAACAGAATGTGCTTTGGCGGGCACCTCACAGACTCTGTGCGGGCAACCATGTTGGAGACCCCTGGTCTAGAGTGTCTGTGCAAACAGGCTTACCTTAGATTGTCTGGGAAAGGCATGCGGTGCATGGAGGGAATATTTCGAGCCATATCAGGCCCGGCTCCAGGACAAATTTGAGACTGTGAAAACTCCTGTTTGGGTTCCATCAGACCATTCATCATGGGCATCCGTGAAGCCATTCCTGTACAAAAATGCATCAATATACATGACAAAGTGCAAACAATACACTATCTGAGACATATGATGGCCTTCAAGTTTTTTTTTTATGTAGGTAAAGACATGGCAATTACACCGTCAAGTTGTGTAATTACACTGAATAGTATTTGTGTTTTCACAGTATGTTCAATACAAAGTTCAATACAAATAAAACTCTTGACAACATCTGTGATGAATTATTGATTATCACACACAATAATTTCCACTCGTTCATAAGTTGCACAAACAATTATTCTAAGTGCATTATTGTATGTGCGATTTTTTTACAGATATGCAACAGAATGTCTACACTATTTCAAAACTATGTCAAAACTTTGCCCTGTTTATACATAAGAAGACTGACTCCACCAATGGCAATAATTCAGGGTGGGGTTATCCGTTTTCTATTTCTTCTGCTATCGTTTAAAATTAACAGGTTAATTTCAGTAGTGCAGAAAGTAATAGTTTTTTATTTAAGTTACTTAAATTACTTGTATTAATTAATTATTAATTAGCTGTCTATAATTGTATTAATTTAATTGTTTTACATCAACACGCTGTAATTTTCCTGTAATTTTAAAGGTGCCAAAGAATGCATTGAAATAATATGTTTAATTATTCTTTGATATTTACATAGAAGGTATGTAACTTTATTAAGTGCAAAAAATACCCAGAAACATTTTTACATGTCCATTTACATTTTTACATGTCCATTTAAATTTTTACATGTCCATTTAAATTTTACATGTCCATTTACATTTTTACATGTCCATTTACAACCCTAGGATTTGTCCTTTGAATCAGCTCTGCTCTGAGGCTCATGCCAGTAGCTCACATTAGTAAACAGACTTTATATGTTTCAACTAATTGTTTGGAGATTGGTAATGGGTGTTTCTGAGTGATAAGTTTGTTTTTTCGTCAGTATAGACCTGCAAAACCTAAATGTAAAGTCAACAGTAGAACTTTAGCCTTAGCGCAAACGCATATAGCACTAACTCAGCAGTCACAACTTTGTTTTTAACATATTTGTACTTAATTTAATGTGTAATTTAATGTTCGGGGCGTACATCACAACGTCACAGTCAGTGTTATGTTGAGATTGGCATTTTTCCAGCACTTTTTTTGCGTGCACAAGCTTTACATGAAAATAAAGGAAACAAACGCGTTCAGAGGCTCACAATATGTCATTACCATATACCGAGATCTTATTATTTATCCATGCCTAGATAAATACAATTTTTTATTCTTAGGCACCTTTAAATGAAGAAGGCTCTTTATCATAACCATATCATCACCATAACATGTAACAACAAACCTGAGTTGGGTTGGGAAAGGTGTAAACCAGGGCCTGGATGTCCATGCAGGGTTTGAGCTCCATGAATCTGTTGAGGCATCTGAGGTTGGCTGGCAGTGGGGCTCAGGACAGCTGTGAAGAGATCCTCCACATCCTTTCCGCCAAGTTCTGCAATAAGACGCAGATCTTCAGTTCTTTACAACATACCAAAATGAGCATATTCAACGGCAGCTGCTTGTGTTTTAAACCCACCTGGCATTTTGTAGAGTCTGCTGAGTATTGATTCTGTGAGATAGAAAGAGTAATTGTATAAAGCTGTGCAAGGCAAATGATATTAGTAGTTCACGTAATGCATAGTTAGTATATACAGACCATCTGTGACCATCTTGTCCAGCTCAGGGCTCAGAATGCCGTCCAGTGGCTCTTCTGATACCTGACGCAGATGAGAACGGCTTAGATGACTCTGAGATGAGCCGGATGCCTCTTCTGTTAAAGGTGCAACGTCCAGACCTATACATAAACATAGAGTACATACATAAAGTCATTATTTATATACATAATATTTCACTTTACGTACACGTTCAAGCATCAAAACTAGTTAAAATAGTAGCACATATGACTTGTTATCTGATTCTGAAGCCTATACAAATCATCTGAATATTTTAAAGCACATACCAGGTATCCTAAAATGTACAAATGAATGATTGGTTGAATAAATGAATAAATAAATAAAAGTATGAATATTCAGCTAAATATCTTTGTGCTTCTTGTGTATGGAAAAAGTTAAAAGTTCTGGTTAAAACTGTCCCTTTAAGCACTGTGCAGTACTGTGACTAGAAATCAAATATTTTGATTTGAAACAACAGAATACCAGGTATATAATTAAAAAAAAAACTAAATAAAATGTATAATGTGTACAGTGTGTACAGTATGCAGTATTTGAACAATGTATAAATTGTATAAAAAATTTATTAAAAAAAGCCCCTAAAAACCCCATCTCTTTAGCTTTTTCACCGTATCCCCCAGAGTTAGATAAGTCCATACATACCTTTATCATCCACGCACGTGCCGTAACTCTGTCTGACGCACCCCCCGCTAGCTTAGCTTAGCACAAAGACTGAAAGTGAATGGCTCCAGCTAGCATACTGCTCCCAATAAGTGACAAAATGACATGAACATTTTCCTATTTATATGTTGTGATTTGTATAGTCACACCGTGTACAAATAACAAAGTCATAAGAGACACAGCCATCTTTAACAATATACATACAGGGAACTATATTCTCAGAAGACGAAGCACTGCTACTTGGCGGAGTGATTTGCTTGCAGCACCCGAGAAACCCAGTGGTGACGAGCAGAGTTCGCTGTGATTGCTTTGATATGACTATACAAATCACAACACATGAATAGGAAAATGTTCACGTTATTTTGTCACTTATTGGGAGCAGTATACTAGCTGGAGCCATTCACTTCCATTCTTTGTGGCAAGCTAAGCTAGCGGGGATGCGTCAGACAGAGTTACGGTATGCGCGGGGATGAAAAAGGTATGTATGGACTTATCTTACTCTGGGGGATATGGTGAACAAGCGAAATTTCCAAAATGTGGGCGTGTTCCTTTAACTGAATTTTCTCGAAACGTACACAAATTCATTAAGAGTCTGATTAAAAAAATGCTAATAAACAAAAAAATAATGCCAGACACACTTAGCGGGTTTTGCATATGAGCTATTTAAATACACTGTGGGCTTTCAGGTAAGCCACAGCACCTCATCTTCCACGGCTGTTTTTACAGCGGGGACTAACACACAATATTGTCTTAACATTGCATGGCTTGTTTCTTTTCATCAACCCAAGGCTTCATGTGGATCTCATTGGAACAGTGCCCCTACTCTCCACTCATCCATACAATCAGAGACCCTGACTGCAGCTTTAGAGATGAAGGCCATTCATCAATGTCTTTGGTTTTCAAAAATGCATGTCTACAGTGTATCTTATTTCTGCACTGCAACCGAAGGAAGAGTCCTTGAACAAGCCTGTTAGTGCAGCATTAAATTGCTGCATCATTCTCAGTCGGTTAAGTAATATAAATGGCTCTGACATCTCTGGCATGTTGCACTCAGTAAAACTGAATAGACTGCTGATGCATAATGGCCGAATTCAGGTGCGGCAAACCAAAGACACTTTCAGTTTGATAAAGAACATATCTGTTAAAATAAACCAAACAAAAAGTGTGCAAGGACAGACAGTAAAGTAAAATACATAAAAAGCATGGCCATGAAACTCTTACCAAATGATGAAGGAGAGTAGTCAACTTGGAAAGGGCAAAAATCAATACCTACAAAGACCCAAACCAAACACAATGAAGGATCAGCAACATGGAAAAAATAAATGAGTGAGAATGAGAGAGCCAGAGAGAGTGAGAGAGAGAGAGCCTTAGTTTAAACCACAGATGATTTATAAACACTGGAATGAATGAAATAATAATGCAAAAGAATTGAAAATGCAAAGTCTATTAAGAACAGCATATTGAAAAACATACAATAGTCAGCACTGGGGATTAACTACAATGTAGGAACACAACTACTGTAACTGTTCTTTAAAAAGTGACATTTTTGGCATTAACATGTTGCTTCCTACAATGAGCAGCAAATATCTATATTTGCTGTTTTTACAGTGATATCAAGCTGTACTGATCAGACGTCCTTTCAAAAAAAAAAAAAATTTATACAAAGCACTGCCATGTAGTATCTGTTATTTTATTACATACGTTTGTTCGGACAGCGTTAGTGAACTGTTCAACGAAAATAAACTTGATTCCCATGTGACTTTGAACTTTACATTTAGGGGCAGTTTCCCAGAAAGGGTTTATCCTAGTCCCAGACTTAAATGCATGTTTGAGCTGTCTTAATTTTAAAACATCTTGCACTGACATTTCCTAACATATATCATTGTCATTGTTTTACTTCATGCTTGCCACTCTTGTTTATTAAAACTATTTAAATGTCCTAATATTACTTAGGCCTAGTTCTGGATTAAAAATTTTTAAAAGTTCTCTGTCCGGGAAACAGACCCTTACTTTTCAAGTTTAATATCACCCTTATTGTTTTTGTGCAAATTACATACTGCACTGTTATAATAAGAAAAGCGTCCCTTTAACTCTTTCCCCGCCAGCGTTTAAAAAAAAAAGTTGCCAGCCAGCACCAGCATTTTTTATGATTTTCACAAAAGTTTAATGCCTTCCAGAAAATGTTCTTCTTTAAAAATATAAACATGCAATATATCAAATGAAAAAACAGACCCTCTGTTTTTTTACATTTATTTGTTCTCTTTTTAATCATCTCTTAAATATGGGTAGATTTCTTCAACAATACCGAAGTTTGAGCAAAAAGCTGAGATAATTCCATTTTTGTTTTGGCAGGGAAGCGTTTTCTCTTAATTGACAAGTTATTTGCCAGTCAATGGCGGGGAAAGAGTTAAAGGGGACAGAAGCCTTTTTTAAGATGTCAAATAAATCTTTGGTGTCCCCAGAGTACATATGCGAAATTTTAGCTCAAAATGCCATATAGATAATTTATTATAACAATTTAAAATTGTCACTTTGTAGGTGTGAGCAATTTTTTTTTTTTTTTGGGGGGGGTGTCCTTTTAAATGCAAATTAGCTTATCATTGCACTAAATAGTACTGCCGTGTCTGGATATTGCTAATTAAGGGGCGGCATTATCCCCTTCTGACATCACAAGGGGAGCCAAATTTTAATCTACTTTTTTCACATTTTCTAGGTTGACAGAATCACTGGGGACCCAATTACAGCACTTAAACATGGAAAAAGTCAGATTTTCATGATATGTCCCCTTTAAATAGTTAACTTGTTTAAAACTGACTTTTAAACTAAGGGGTGGTTTCTTATCATAGTCTTATCATAGTCCCTGATTAAAATGCATGTTTAAGGTGCCTTAAAGGAATATTCCATTTTCTTAAAAGAAAAATCCAGATAATTTTACTGAATACCACCATGTCATCCAAAATGTTGATGTGTTTCTTTGTTCAGTCGAGAAGAAATTATGTTTTTTGAGGAACACATTGCAGGATTTTTCTCATTTTAATGGACTTTAATAGAGCCCAACAATTAACACTTAACTCAACACGTAACAGTTTTTTTCAACAGAGTTTCAAAGGACTATAAACAATCCCAAACGAGGCATAAGGGTCTTATCTAGCAAAACAATTGTCATTTTTGACAATAAAAATAACAAATATACACTTTTAAAGCACAACTTCTCGTTTAAATCTGGTCGTGATGCGCCAACGTGACCCCACGCAATACGTCATGAGGTCAAGAGGTCACAGAGGACGAACGCGAAACTCCGCCCCAGTGTTTACAAGTGTTGAGAACGAGGACCGTTCCGACGTTGTTGTATGTGGAATGATACTAATTAATGTCTTTGTGTCAGTTTATTGTTTACAATGGTCCGCAAATGTGCGTTTTATATATGTAACACGTGACCTCCCTACGTCACTACGCATTTACGTTAGGTCGCGCTGGACCAGATCTAGACGAGAAGTTGTGCTTTAAAAGTGTATATTTGTTATTTTTATTGTCCAAAATGACAATCGTTT
This sequence comes from Paramisgurnus dabryanus, assembly GCF_030506205.2. NCBI lineage: Eukaryota > Metazoa > Chordata > Actinopteri > Cypriniformes > Cobitidae > Paramisgurnus > Paramisgurnus dabryanus. The sequence continues at coordinate 16,614,725 of NC_133342.1, read as the reverse complement.
TGCTAGATAAGACCCTTATGCCTCGTTTGGGATCATTTATAGTCTTTTGAAACTCCATTGAAAAAAACTGTTACGTGTTGAGTTAAGTGTTAATTGTTGGGCTCTATTAAAGTCCATTAAAATGAGAAAAATCCTGCAATGTTTTCCTCAAAAAACATAATTTCTTCTCGACTGAACAAAGAAAGACATCAACATTTTGGATGACATGGTGGTGAGTAAATTATCTGGATTATCTGGAAGAAAATTGACTATTCCTTTAATTTAAAAACATCTTGCACTGACACATCTTAACATATATTAGTGCTATTGTTTTGTCTCAAGATGCACACCAGTATTGTTTTTTTGGGTTTGGTAGTTTGTAAAAACTACTTATTAGGACTACTTTCTTTTTATAACTAAGGCATAGTCCTGGATTCAACTAAACCCTGTCCGGGAAACCTCTTCTAAGAGTACTGAAGCAGGTTGTGACAATTCTTACATTACTGTGGGTTTATCTATGTGTTTTCTGTTTGCCACTGGCCAGTACTGAAGGAGTTAATCTAAACAGCAAATCTGTGATGTTAGTTCTTATGATTAGACTGTAATAATGGCCTACCCGACTCTTCTGTCTGCTTGCAAATATTATCAGAAAACATTCCCAGCAGCTCTGTGTCTGATTTCAGCTCTTCAGACATCTCTACCAGAGGTTTCGCAGAGATCTCTGTGGATATGGATAAGCAGGAAAATAACTACCAGGGTCTGCTTTTCGTGCCCAAATAAACTGGCCTTAACTGTGCAGACGCTCCTTAAAGTCAACATGAAATTGCATTCGAAACGCTTTTACCGAAATGTCCTGTATTTTAAGTCAAGCAGACTATTTAACAATAAAAATAAAATGTAGAGCGGGATTTTATCATGAAAAGTGAGGTTGAAAATACAATACAGCTGCCTACAATAGTAGCCTATTGTATAATAAGTATAATTAAGAGTTTATAAGGAGTGATTTATTTGAAATAAAACGACCAAAAATGTGTATGAATGGTGAATTATGATTTCATGTTGACTTTAAAAGAAAGCAATAAATCAATCTGACAGGACATGAATGTTAAATGGCAGTGTAATATTGTAACAATGAAAAAAAACAAAGAGATTGAAATGCATATGAAAAAGTGAGTGTGTGTGTATATTCGAGCATCTCTGAGAAACATACGTGCAGCTACTGCTTTACTGGGCACGGGCACAGCTGAAGCACCAATTGAAGAGTTTGACAAAAACTTCATCTGATTGGCCATGAACTGCTTCCTGTCTCGCTCATCCTCTAGCAGCCGCGTGGTTTCCTGTCGACTCTGTTTGCTCTTGTCCAACAGATCTTTCCCAAAAAAGGCCTCCTGGAAGAAAAAAATACCATCAGACCACTTTAATACAAACAGGTAAAAAACCTTTAATGCAAAACACCACTAGTTGTTTACCATATGTGTGAGACAAATAAAACTGTTGAATTTACCATTACTGTTATTTATTTTAAACCTGTCTGGTTAATGTCACGTAATCTAATTTTGAGATTTAGAGCGTCAAAGTATTCTTAACCATTAAAACAATTACAAAATACTGTATATCATGTGATTATTGCTGTAAATGAAAGATTAAAAACTAAGCCTTCAATCACTATAAAATATAAATTTTAATTTATAACATGAAAAACACTGAAATTAATGATTTTATTGACACAACGCTTAATTATTTTCCACAAAAAAACCTAATCTTGGCTTGTTAAAACATTAACTTTGTTTGTCTTTGTGTTCGGTTTAGGCACATAAACACATGATGATGATTATTATTATCATTAGTTTCAGGAACCTCTTTGATATCATAAGAAAGTAAAAACATAATATTAAAATTGCACGATCGACCAATCAGTGAATTCCAACATAATTTAAAAAATCTCTGATATTTGGGAACCCTGTCCGACTATTCCTGAATCAAACTAACAAAGAAACAAATTAAGAAGTAACTCAATTGTACTCCAGAAAATGTAATCAGTAACTACATACCATCATACTCAAATACAGACCACACAAAACGCTCATATTTCATTCATGACAAAGTCAACAGCGGTACCCTTTGGATGCACTTCTGGATGCATTATAAACATACAGAGCGAAACACATCTGCTTAACATGCACTGCAGTGTTCCTATTTTTTTAATGAAGACACTGTTGAGATAGTATCTTTGAAGTTCAGTGGAGATCTTTCTGGGGTTGTTGATGAAACCTAGTTTGTTGGAGAATTGAAATGGACTGTCATAGGAGGAGCCTGTCTGTAGGAGCCTTTCACATGAGTTCAGGTTTCTAACGGCGCTTAAGCGAATCCATGCAGGGCTTGCTATCTGTTAAGAAACGATGCAATGTGTATGGCGCTCTTGGGAGACTAACAGAGGCAAGCATGAAAGCATCATGCTTTCTATACTGGTGGTAAAATGCCTTCCAACTGTCTCGCCTGTTCTGTCATTTCAGCTCAGATCACCTAACATCCTCCAGCTCCTGAGAACCGGCCTGCCTATGACATTAAAAGCCTTGATTTTAAATAATTAATTTGAAGCGGTTCTTCTGAGAAGCAACTTCAGGTTCGATTCACTGGCGCGATGGTGACTCAGCTAGCATTAACGCAAGTTTTGACGTGCAATTATGTCATACTCATACTGTACTAATGCTTAAATAGCTGCTTTATATAGAATTTGGCTGATGTCCAGTGACAGATGTGAGTTTTTTGTACAAAAAGCTCTGAACATAGCCCATCCATCCATCTACAAATAATATCTCAGATTAATAAACGCTGTTAAAATATATTGTTAATTATAAATTCATGCTAGCTAGGTTGCCTTTCGGTCAGTCTCTTTTTTTACACCCACTGCTATTTCACCTACTTCTCACATGTCTGTATTTACATACAAGCCAGTCTCTCTATTTTACCATCATTGAAACGCAGAGCAATGTCGTTAGTTTGTAATGTTTGCACATAATGTTTCAGTTTTGGGGAAGTTTGACTTTCCGCGGCACTGCGCAAAACGACCAGATTATGATGAAGAAGTACAGCGAGGGAGATTCATAGGCACTGTTCTCGACCCATTCTCCATATATCTTGATGTCATAATCATTGATTGGTCTGTGCAATTCCGCATGAAGTCGACAACGCCCATTAGCAGAAATGTCGCTAGAAAATGTCACTGGCCAACTGGCGATTGACACCGAAGTATGGTCCACTTTTATGCATACACGAGGGTCCAGTGGGCAATGGCGCATGTAGCCTAGGAGATTGCAATGCACATGGGTCGAACGTCTGTGTATACGTACGACTCAAATAAACCATCCTTGGCAAGGCTGTGCTTTCAACTGCACACATTCACGTACATGTAAAATAAAATAAAAATTCTTCGGACTTTATACTTGCCAGTGCCCAGTTTTACTCTTTGAGAGTATTCATTTTAGGCCTTTATATATATATGAATATAAGACTTTGGTAATGTCCAACCTTGAGGCTTTCTATCAGATGATTTATAACTCAGCAAATGACTGCACAAGATTGATGAAAGGCTCATAAGGTTTTGTAAAGGTTCAATTGTCACAGCTTTCAAACATCAATTTGAGACTAACAACAGGACGTCAAACCAATGAGAAAAATCTAAAATCATCTTTACTCTTGAGTCAACATGTCAAACTCGGTCAAGCTTTCATTTAATCTAAGTAGAGTTGAGTCTACTTCACTAAAACTCTGACTTCCTCCGGCTCTACAGCAGTGGTCTAGTGACACTTTTGGAAGATCCCAAGATAATGAATGGTTGCTACTTTATTGTACAAAATCCACCAGCTATACAATGTATAAACGAATTGAAAAGTGTTTTAAATTGACCAAACCTGTAGGTAGGTGGGAAAGGCCTCCTCCAGTTTGGTCTTCTTTTTCCTGTAGCGCTTTCGGATTTTAACTTCAGGATTGTCAGGAAAATCAGACAAGAGATGTTTATCATCGACTGGGGTGTCAGGCGCTTGTTCGCCCCAGCCTATCATTACAGAAAGAGGGGTAACATGTTAAGGCTTTACATAAATACTCTGTACGTTCAATAAATTAATTAATTAGGTGAGAAGAACATCCACAAAGAAATGAAGAAAATCAGTTATATATACACCGTTTATTGCAATGTTGTTACCACATCAGATTTCTATATTTAAATAGACATTGAATCATACATTATTTATACACCAACAGCAGCTAAAATATAACTCTTCACCTTTGCAAACCTAAAAATGCCTACGAATCCTTACTAAATTAATGGAATTTATAGGTTTAGTTTGATGTATAATCTTAATACGTGCAATAATAAAATAGATTGCATATTATTATATCTGATTTTTTAAATGTAACATAAAAATATTTAAAAATGGTTTTATTGGTAAATAAGTGAAAGACACATACATTTTCCACAATAAATTCAGCAATGTATATTTATAATTAGTAATGTAGATTACTGAATGCAGAGTTCTCACACTTTTTCCCAAATTATTTACATAAATTATCTATTTATTTACATGAATCTAATCAATTAAGTTGTGATTATTGAATAAAAAAATAAATAAAATGATTTGAAATTAAAAATTCAGATGATTCTGAGATTCTAATTCAGTGAAAACTCCCAGGTAATAATTTACCCATAATTTGAACATTACTTTTGTTTGTTTAAAATCTAGCAATTACATTATTTCAAAGAATAATTATTTGGGATGCACCAAATCCAGTATTCGGATTCGGCCGAATACTGAGCTTTTTGGCGGGGTTCGGATTCAGCCGAACCTTAGATTTTTTTCCACCGAACCCTAGGCTCGCACTACGCTGGTCGACGTCACGCGGGCGTTAATTACATGAAGGCGTCTACATGTGGACTGTTCGAATGAATTAGGCTATTTTTTCCACCGAACCCTAGGCTCGCGCTACGCTGGTCGACGTCACGCGGGCGTTAATTACATGAAGGCTTCTACATGTGGACTGTTCGAATGAATTAGGCTGTGAGAATCTGAAAATGAAACTCGTAAGCAAAAAAAAGGGGGACATTCGTTCCCAAACTCGCAACCTCTTAATTCAGAGTGTCTTTAACACATCATTAACTCTTTCCCCACCATCGACGAGTTATCGCATCACTTAAAAGAAAACGTTTCCCTGCCATTGACGCTTTCCTGACAAGTTTTTACAGTAATCTTTAATTCCGTTATTATACACTAGGTGGCGCTTTTACCCAATTTATAAAAAAACAGAAGAATCAGCTCAACTCGGTGTACAAAAATGCAATTATTTCAGCTTTTTGCTCAACACTTGGTGCCTACCCATATTTAAGAGGTTATAAAAAGAGAACAAATGAAGGTAGGATGAAACTTTTGTCCTACTTTGTTTGAAAACAGAGGGTCTGTTTTTTCATATATTGTGTGTTTATATATTTATAGAAGAACATTTTCCTGGAAGGCATCTTGTAAAACTTTTGTGAAAATCACAAAAAATGCTGGTGGGCAACTTTTTTAAAAAAGGCTGGCGGGGAAAGAGTTAAAAAGAGTGTTTTGTTTGTTTGTTTGTTTGTTTATTAGAACATCCAGTTCAGAAAGGGACACCCCTATAAAAATTTACCATGTTTTTTATTGATGACCATTGATTTTATTACAGTAACCATAGTTTAACCATGTTTTTAGCAGTACCATGATCATTTTGTAGTAACCATGGTGTATTGGTTTTAACTGTAGTAAAACCATGGTGAATTTTCCCCCTCAAATTAAGTATTTTTTCCTATACAATGGAAGTACATGTAACATTTTTGCCTAACGTCTTTTGTAAAATACAGGTCAGGGGCGACATAAAGGTGAATAAATACCAGCTTATTTTTCACTTTTGGGTTAACTGAATTTTCACAATCGAACATGAAGTACGAGAATGATGCTTACTTTCATCTTTGCCTTGCAAGTTCTCGGAGCCAGTGGAGTCCTTTCTTGCCAGACCCGGTTTGGTTCTGCCAGGGCCCATTCGGTTCCTCTGTCTGACCATGAATCCTCCAATTCCTGAGAAAAGATGAAATGTTTCAGTGTTTCTATTTATGAAGCAACCAACTTTTTTACATTTGTTATTATTTGCTGGGGTCAAATATAGCATCTGTTTTTTCATATTCAAGCACTAATTTATATCTTCCATAAATTCTGGAATAGACTGCTAATGCACTGTTAATAAGGTATAATCTGAAAAAAAAAAATGAAAATTTTAAAGAAAAACAAAACAATTAAGTTCTTAACTTTAACTTATTCCTATGCAACTGTAACTAACGTGTAACTGAAAAGGAGACATCTAGGGGATGGCAGATATATTGACTAATCAAAATGCCATTTGGTTGCATTCAGTTTTTTTATTTTTATTAACTGTTATAAAATGTTTCTTTTATCATGTAAAACTCCTCACAATACACACTTGCTGTAATACTGAAACAAACAATGGTGCACTGGGGACAATTTCAATGTAAAAAAAATATATATATATTTTAAAAAAGGAATGCATTTATTTCAAAGGTTTTTCTCTATTGGAGCATTCTGGCTCTCACCAGGACGGTAGGGTTTTCTCTTCCTCTTCTTGCTTGGATCTGTGTCTTTTGAGTCGTCTTCTGCTGTGGCTTCTCTTTCAGGACTGGAATCTGATTTTACTTCCCCATCAACTATCTCTCCTTCTGCTGCTAAACACACAGTAAGATGTTAAAAAAGACGATCCCTTAAGATTCCCCTTTAATGCTAGAAAGCATTAAAGGGCATTAATTCAATTTAAAGGGCAAATTTAAGGCAGGATAACCTTTTTGAGTAAGGCAATCCTATAATGTTAAAAAAACATTATTTAGAACCAAAGAAATATATTTTAGAAATACTAAAAATTAAAAAAGTTCTGCCATATTAAGACAGTAAGACATATCAAGACAACATAGTCAATTTCGAAATTAAAGTAGCTTCCAATGAGGAGGATCTTGATTAGTTACGTAAGAGATCTCAGCCTGGATGCTGTTTATGTAGGTATGCACTGAGAGGTATGAAACATACTTTTGATATCCTCAAGGTCTCCATCTCTGGAGGCTTCAGCCTGAGGGTCTGGAGGAGTCTGCAGCACGGCCACACTGTTTTGGTTGATGATCTTCAGCTTGAGTTTGGGTTTCGATCGTCTCCGCCGAGAGGCTGCGTTGGCGAGACTCTGGAGTTGAGACAAACCCGACTCCGTGAGACAAACACCATCCTGGGTATACGTCCTTGAGAGGTCTGGGAGGCCCAAACATAGAAAAACCTTGTTAGACAATGTGATTGTATAAGCAGTCATAGGCACTTGTATTTGGATAGGCATTAAATCAGATTTCTATATTTAAATAGACATTGAATCATACATTATTTATACACCAACAGCAGCTAAAATATAACTCTTCACCTTTGCAAACCTAAAAATGCTTACGAATCCCTACTAAATGAATGGAATTTATAGGTTTAGTTTGATGTATAATCTTAATACGTGCAATAATAAAATAGATGATATGCATGATATTCTTATATCTGATTTTTTAATGTAACATAAAAATATTTAAAAATGGTTTTATTGGTAAATAAGTGAAAGACACATACATTTTCCACAATAAATTCAGCAATGTATATTTATAATTAGTAATGTAGATTACTGAATGCAGAGTTCTCACACTTTTTCCCAAATTATTTACATAAATTATCTATTTATTTACATGAATCTAATCAATTAAGTTGTGATTATTGAATAAAAAAATTAATAAAATGATTTGAAATAAAAAATTCAGATGATTCTGAGATTCTAATTCAGTGAAAACTCCCAGGTAATGATTTACCCATAATTTGAACATTACTTTTGTTTGTTTAAAATCTAGCAATTCAATTATTTCAGAGAATAATTATTTGGGATGCACCGAATCCAGTATTCGGATTCGGCCGAATACTGAGCTTTTTGGCGGGGTTCGGATTCAGCCGAACCTTAGATTTTTTTCCACCGAACCCTAGGCTCGCGCTACGCTGGTCGACGTCACGCGGGCGTTAATTACGTGAAGGCGTCTACATGTGGACTGTTCGAATGAATTAGGCTGTGAGAATCTGAAAATGAAAAAAAAAGGGGACATTCGTTCCCACACTCGCAACCTCTTAATTCAGAGCGTCTTGCTTTTTTTTTTAAAGAAAATCTCATTTCAGGTGTAAGGTTAGATGTTTTACGTTATTTAATTATGATGCAGGATATGTGTCTGATCTTTCGTAATATTTTTCGTAGCCTAGCCTACTGTTATAGACGAAAAACTAAACAGCCTACTATCCATGTTTATTAAGTAAATGTTCAATAACATTAATTTCAGTTAAGTCACCAAACATATTCTGATTTAAAAAAGAAAAGAAAAACACCTTTCTTTGCATTGTTGCACTTTACTTCATTAATGCGTTTTACTGTGTTAATGGAATAAGGAAGCGAGCATCGAATGGTGCACTGTGATTTGTTAAGTAAGGAATAATTGACGACGGGCCATTGAATTATAAGAAAATAATGCACACCCAAGGTGCAATGCAGCACGATGCGAAGCGGAGTGCCGTTACACTGCGGGTGTGCATTATTTTCAAATAATTCAAAAGACCGAGGTCAATTATTCATCATATACCACGGTTACCACAAACATTGCTCTGGTGCCTATTTTTAAGACATTTGACAGGTTAGGTGTGCGGTTATCAGAAATTAATGCATACCAACGGAACATTTCTTATCCAATCAGAGTACAGCATTCAACAGACCCGTGGTATAAGCGGATTTATTGCATTCTGTAGAAAAGGAGGAGTTGCGTTTATCGTGTTTTGGGAAAAAAGGAAGAAAAGTTGACAGAATAACACGGCGGATATTGGGTTTTGCGTAAAATTAAGAATTTACTTTTTAATACCGATCTGATACAATACTTATTTGTGGCGGTAACTTATTTGGCATTTATCACGTTTTGGAACCAAACTCCTTATATATTTCCTATTCATTTCTATCACTTCTCCAGGACCACAAAAGTATAAAATTATCTGATATTTTAAGATTTTTATGACTGTGGGAACCCTGTGAAAGTTATTAAAATTTGAAAATTTATTATTTTACACATTCGGTTAAGAACACAATCAAAATGCTATAGATGAAATCTAATGTTATTGTAGTTAAATGACAGAACCTGTGCTGAGATCTCTTGCTTTTGGGATTCTCTGTGGCATCAGACCAGCCTCCATCAGGTCCACAATAGATTTGGCCGGCGTTACAGGCGCTGTAATGGAAACACAAACACACTACTTCAACCGCAGAAAAAGATTTACGAATGAAAAACAACGGTCATATTAAACCAGTCTTTCTAAGACTGATGACTATATTTACCAGGAGAGAGAGGGGTGTGGCCTTGACAAAGACTGCAGTCAAAGCTGCTGTCTGCAATCTTCTCTACTTCCTCCTCCGAGTGGAAACCGAGACACGAGGCATGCATCCACCTGCAGAAAGACCCAAAAACTTGTACATTTACATTTGTAGCAACGCTGTAAAAACCTATCGATAAAAGTGCCAAGATAACAGAGTGATCTGATCGTGGATATGTGCTATTACTTTTTTCAAGTTTTTTGTTTTGTACTCTGAATAACCAACACTCTAGCAACTACCGAGCAAATACACTGAAAGTTGTCAGAGCAATTCCTATATTGTTGCAGTGAGTTTTGCACTAGTCTCTGACTCAAAAATGTCTTGTTTTTCCAAAGCTGCCGAGCTGAAAGGAAACCAAGTACACCCACAAACACACACACACACACACACAGGTCAGAGTCAGAACGCTGGGCGACGGCTCACCTGTCACACTGCCTGCACTGCAGGATGAACTCCCCCTCGCTGTAGTCCTGCTGGCACAGCGGGCATGATGCCAGGCTGGCGCAGGGGGCACACTGAGTGTAATTATTCTGCCACTCGCACCTCAGACCGGCAGACGTGGCGCCACACTGGGTACAGGACACACACCTGTGGGAAGCCAGAGTGGCACAATGACATTAATCACACGCCACACGGGCTCCGCCGATCTTAACTGGTCTAATAACTGCTCACATGAATAACTGACAAGTAAAATAATTCTCACAAATAAAAGTCTCTGGTAAAAACACTTAAAGAAAGACGCCCACTGCTCTTTAATAACCATGTTCATAAAAAGCATTTGTAATAGTTATTAAATCTATACAGACATCTGATTTAATACTGACAGTAAAATATTTTTTTATATTTTAACATAACATGTAAAGATTATATTTATATTATATGTCTGACCCTAAGCCTAGCCCATTGTTGGATAAATTGAGATGCAGCCTTAGACAGTAAATTATTTAAAATAGTAATCAAACGTCTAAAATGATCTTTATTTGTACATTTTCTGAGAGGTGTACCAGCCTAAATGCTTAATCTAATACAAATGATGCATGTTCATCCAGATGCTTGTAACAATTTTGGTTTCGTTTTTTAAACATGCAGGAAATAGAAAATAAAGTTTGGGATCTGATTGATATTAAGAGCGACAAGACTCGAAAACGATCTTCCTCTTGCTGACTAACACATCTGAAGCATGCACACAGGCATGCAAATCCGATATATGCATACATAGACAGAATTACAGTTTTTAATTATCTGTTTTGACAAAATTTCATGAAGATTTAATCTGTAATGTCTTAAGCAAAATAAATATCTGATGTGTAACATTATATTAGATCCTTGCATTATAGAAGTCTCAAAGGCAATCAAGCATAAAAAGAAATTAAAAAGTTGAACATATATTTTTCCTAAAGATATTGTTTTTAAAGATATTGTTTAATAAAGGTAAATATAGAACAGATAAATATGTGCGGGTTAACTGATGACAATCATGCAATTAATCTAGATTAAATATTTTAATCAATTGACAGTCCTAAAATAAATAAATAAATAAATATACAGAGTAAATATCCAACACTTTAAACATCTTGAACATTTTATATAATCTATACATTTTTATAACTCCTTAGTTTGATGTGATGTGGCATACCATTTGCATTTCCAGCTCCCATTGGGCACATTTTGCAGGGGTGGGTCCAGGCAGTACGTGTGGTAGCTGATGTCACAATCGTCACAGAGCAGCAGGCGTCCGGGGTCGCTGGCCTGACCACACGCCTCACATACGGTGCACTCCAGACACCGCCAGCCTTTACTCAACACCACCTTAGTAATCTGACAACCAAACATGCACATTACAACCAATTATCTACAACCTTCAAATGCAAAGGCAAATATTGCATATGTATTCTTTGGTAATATGTATTATGAACACATGTGACCCTGTACGAAATCCAGGTTAAAGTATAACTTTAATATAATTATGAGATTAGGAGCAAAGTTTGAAATTGGAATAAAATCAATCTTTGACATAACCTCACCTTCAAACATAGCTGTATTCAATACTGAAGATATCAAGGCTATGTTTTCACAGAATCTTCTTTACATTAAATGGGATGATTTTATAACCAAACAGAGTAAATCAAAAACCATGACTAAAGCTGGGTTTTCACAGGCTGGGTCACATAAATGTATCAATTTCATTCCTATTCAACAAATACATATGAGACTTGAATATCCAGAGCCCAATATAATGGTTGTTGGCTGTATTTATACTGTTTGCTTGGATGTGCACTGTAGCAAAATTGTTTCCCATCATGTCTTTAGTTTGCTGTTTGACTATGAAAATTGGAACCGCCTCACTGTTGCAAAACTGTTTTGTCATGTGTCAGCATGATCACAGCTAGTTGGATGGCACACACTTTAAAAAAAAACTGTAATACGTAATAAAAAATCCCCTAACTTACTTATAAATCCCCTTACTTACAATACTACATGTTGTTTATAGGTTAGTTTAACTATAGATATTTCTATTTAGGTATATAGAGTATAAGAGGACTAATATCTTTATTATTAACACATATCTTCAATTATTTTATTTAGCAGATTATTAAAATTAAAATTAGCAGCGTTTATTGAACCCAATCTTCACATTTTATTTTTTCTAATATCCTTACATATTACATACAGTACGTGTGCCAAAACACACAGGGTCTCTAACAATGACTCAACAGTCTTCATCTATCATCATCACCTCAGTATACACTGGCCCCATCCTGTTTAAACAGTCAAGTTCTTGTGTGGGGTTGAGCTGAACTCACCTTAACGTTAACACAGTAGGGGTGGTAACACTGTCCACACTGAGCACAGGCCAGGAGTCGACCCTCAACACCCTGTCCAAAACTCCCACAAACCACACACATGTCCTGAAGAAAAGCAAAGAAGGATAAATAAGAAAAAACAGTACACTCCACATATTGAGCTGTAAATGAATGGGTTTATCAACAGTATTATTGATCACCATAGAAAAAATTCTGGCCTGTGTTAGTTTATTCACAAAACAACAAACAGCAAAGATAGATTTTTTTTAATGAAAGCACATTTACAGTTCAAAAACATTCACATGTACCTGTTTCAATGTGAACGTGTCTGAACTGGAGAAAATAACCACGGTACTGTGCATGGCGTTTTCATCCTCTTCCCTAAATGTGTACATTGTTTCCATATTGTTTACCTGTGCACAAACATACAATATAGATAAATGAAAAACTTACTACAGCAAAACTAGTATTACTGTAGCTGACAAATAATAATACCACATACCCCTGGTGTTGGGACTGGAGGGACTCCATTTTTCATTCTGGCACGGCCACGCCCTCCCCTACCTGTGACGCCAGAACCCCTAGGCCGTCTCCTGCCAGGAAAGCCAGAACTGCGTCCCTGTTGACATGACAAGAGATAACTTCAGAGTCAACCTAACACTTAAGTGTTTCAACAACTTATGACCAGCACTGTCTTAAAGGCGAGACAACCCGGAGCACTGCCTGTTATGAGGAAAGGATATATAGATATATATATATTTTTTTTTTTTGCTCTTCTGACTTGAGATGCTATTTAAAAAAAATACATTGATACATAATTGTAAGAGACAACATAATGACGGTCCAAATGCTTTAGACCTCAACTGTTTTTTTCTGTCATGATGAGTTTGTAAAAAATACAAGCAAACAAGACGACACACCACTTCAAAGACCCTCTGTCAAAGACCCCCGACAACTTAATACTTTGCATCGACTGCAATTTTCGTTGCCTCCGAAGTTTCTGTTTCTCTGTTTACGTTTAATGAACGGCCCACCCGCCCGACTTTAACGCACTGTGATCAAATAACAAACCCAAACCAAACATGACTCTCCCTCAATTTAACTAGCTGTCATAGTGGAGCAACATTCCCGATAATGACACCAATTTCGGAGAGACTGTGTCACGCAGTGTGAGATGGTATCTGAGGGAGCTGCCAACACGGCTATCAGGCTGTTGAGAGGCCTCGGCCATGTTATTCTAGTGATTTCACTTCTATTACGCTGTCAGCGCGTTTCCTTTCCTCAGGGGCTGCCATTCTGCCTGTCACGATGAAAACCCTTTCCAAGAATTACACTCTCTCTCTCGCTCCCTCTCCTTCTCTACCGTTCCTCTTGCTGTACCATAATTTCATTCCTCCCTTCAAGTTTTGCCTCTGCCACTCAGACGTTATTGTTTTTTAATGGGTCCTTTCATCTTGCTCTGTTTTACTCTACCTTTCATTACGTAAAAGTGCTGCGGTGGTACCATGGTAGTACCGTAAAACTTTTTGCCTTCTTTAAAGGACTGTTTTTCAAAAATGCAATTTCAGTCATCATATATTCCCCCTCGTGTTGTTTGACTTCCTCTGTTCGGTAAACATAAGATGAGAAATCTAAAGGCGGAGTGCAGGATTTATAAAAAACGCTTGGGAAAAGGAAGTTGGGCCAAAAACCTAAACACATTTGTAGCCAATCAACAGTAAGGGACATGTCTACTAAACGTTGCCTGGGTTGCGTATGTGTTAGGCGAGTTAATCAAAAAAAGATCCTGATCATATTAGAGTAGGGGCGTATTTGTTTAGGTGATTTCAAATGTCAACATTAGCTCTCAGAAATCATGGACCCTGGCTTTAAAGAAAGGTAGCGACAACTTAAAGCCTGTAGTATAGTCTGTTTTTTGCATGTGCACGAATGCACGCGCACGAACGTTAAGTAAACACTGTCAGAAATAAAGGTAAAACAGCCGTCATCGCAACAGTACCCTTTCAAAAAGGTACACCTTTGTACCCAAAGAGTGCATATTAGTACTTCAAAAATACATATTGGTACCCAAAAGGCACATATTTGTACCTAAATGGTACATATCGATGCATGCGGATTGCGACAAAATGCAATGCATCTCCTGGGCTACATCCTACACTCTCACGTAGGCGCATACACAACCTATGCGTACAATGTACCAGGTGGTTCCAAAAATCCAGGGGTGCACGTACATTACACGTGTACTTTCTGATGACAAAAATTGTGCACTATACACAGACCCTCATGTATGTGTAATAATGGACCATACTGCGGCCTTAAAGGCAGGATGCATGATCTCTGAAAGCCAATGTTGATATTTGAAATCACCTAAACAAACACGCCCCCACCTCAATAGAATCTGGATCTTCTTTTAATAGACCCGCCCCACACATACCCAACCCAAACAACGATGTCGGTTAGTAGACACGCCCTTACTGCTAATTGGCTACAAGTGTGTTTTGGTAGTCGGCCCAACTCCCAAAGTGTTTTTCAAAAATCACGCACCCTGCCTTTAAAGGGACACGCCACTTTCTTGAAAACATGTTCATTTTCCAGCTCCCATAGAGTTAAACATTTGAGTGTTACCATTTTTTAATCCATTCAGCTGATCTCCATTGGTAACTTTCAATAGCTGGGGACTATTTTTGGGCAGAGTGTAATATCACTACGCCTCCTGCAGCCATGTTACCGCAGCAATACCTTGATTATTTCTCAAGAATGAGAGTATAGTTCCTAACCATATCTGCCTAGAAAATCGCAACTTTTTCCGTCGGTCTTAGTACAAAATATAACTACAGAAGAGTTAACTTTTAAATAGGAAAAATATCGAAAATCTTTGGTCATTTTTGAGCGTGATGCTAATGGTCTAACCAGATTCAATGGATTGTGCTAAGCTATGCTAAAAATGATACCGCCAGACCCAGAGATCAGCTGAATGGATTCCAAAACGGTAACAATCAAATGTTTAACTCTAGTGGAGCTGGAAAAGTAGACTAAAAAGTGGAGTGTCCCATTAACACTTACATTTTTGTCTGTTTCACAAACAAATTGTATATGTATAGCCAACAAATTTTTATTTTGCTTGTATGGTATTTTGTATCATTTCAGAGCCCATTCACCATTCATTTTTATAGAGCAACTAGTTATATTTTGTTCCACAGAAGAATTATCCCTGGTTATTAATCGGAGTACACACACAAATACTATTAAAAAAATCATAAATCAAATGCATGAATCGAATGCATTGCGTCAGTGACTTCTGACATGCGGTGAACTGTATGCTCAAGTCAAGACATAGTAATGTAATTGGTCCTGGTCTGGCCTCGTGCCAGGATAGATTATCCGGGCATCTCTGGCAGCTCAGAAACAGATGGACCCGTACACCAGTAAGACCCCTACCGGAGCCTACATGGCTGTTACGTGGCCCCCTGACCCCTCGACATGTAGCACATCTGTTCCTACCCCTAGGCTACAGCTCACAATGTGAAGACATTCATATTTCATTTTCATTCATTAGGCCAAGTCAAGAAGTGTCTGAAAAAAATCACTAAGCATGCTGAAAATAAAAGGTTAGAATGTTTTATGAAGCCACAGGCTGTGTTAGTAACAATAAATTGATGCTGTACTTTAAGACATGAAAACTGAAACAAAATCAAAGCTTTCTAAAACTAACAATGTTATGACATTTTCACTGCATTACTATGCTATTCTTTACACAAAAACCCAAGGGTCTGGTGTGGTTATATATTTCTCTTTTTTATAAGCTTGTATTTTCTGGCTTTCCCTTCGCTTCTCCTAGGCAACAATACGTTGCTAGCAAATATTACCTTGCAATATCCCCAAATCTCATTTAATTCTGCATCGGAACACAAAACACAAGCAGTGAGAAGAACTTGGCACGGTTTTTCCAGCTGTACCACTGCTGGAAAGTAATGGGAGCAATCTAGCTTCTGCTTGACATGTTATTAGCTGAACACCCATTGTAGGGCTGTGAAATATTATGCTGTATTTACCACACGGATCATCCAGGCGGCCGTGCTGTGGGGCTGCCTGCTCTTTGGCCCGTCCCAGCCCTCAGTTGGGTCAAGGGACCATGAAGGGGAGCTCGGCCTGTGGGATGCGCTCCATGCTCCCTGAAGATGGGGTGGGTTAGAGAGAGAGGAAGAAATGTGGGCGAGAACATGCATCAACTTAAACAGTACAGCCAGCAAAAGAAACACATACAGATACATGCATGTACAAACAGACATGGTTAACAGAGAATATGAAACATTAGAGCCGAGCGAATGAACTGAGGAAAAAATGACATGACAAAATTTCTGGCAGCGGTAGACCGTCAGGGACTGCAAGGCCTTCTAGGCTGGCCTAAACACTATCAGAATCACGGACATGTGTTTGATATATTTTTCCATGAATGTGTATTAAATTATTCCCAATAGTCTATTCTTTTCGTTTCATACATTTTCTTTTGGTTACGCTGCTTCCAGTAGTGTATTTGGAGCTTTTATCCAGTTATATTTCAGCCATCATGTGTTGCCAAGGTCAAGGAAATCTGCCTTGAGGCCTTCAGATTCAACAGTGCTGGCACCTGTAGCTTAAAATAAATGGGAACGAAACGAAGCTGTTGCTCTAAAGAGTAATTATAGTCGCACGTAAGTTCTATGCCAGATGCTGGCCAGAACCATGCGTCCTTTCAACGTGGACCGCAAGTGCTGTGATTGGTCTGCTAGAACCCCTCCCATTTGTGTCGCATTTCTTCATAGGCATTTCTGTTTGCGATGACAAGAAGAGTGATTTAACTCAAAAGGCAACAAAAGTTGCTGTCTATTTACCTCCATCACTGCTGGTCTTCTCAAATCATACACACCAAGCTTCTTTTTTTGTGGGTTTACTGGCCAAGCTGCTTATTCTTGGCTGTTACACTGCCTACTAGCGGTCTGCATGTGTAATTGCATATCAACGCAAACGACGAGAAGAATGAATGAAAATTAATGCGTACCGACAACGTCGAGGCTACGCCGTAGGACCTACGCAAAACTATAATGAGCACTTAACCAATCAGATTTCGAGTTGGCGACTCCAAGGTCATCTAACAGGCGTACAATCATCGACTTTTCAAGTCGTTTGTTTGGCTGGTCAAAGAGTAAACTACCAAAGTCTGTTTAATATACACTACCAGCCAAAAAATACACAATCTAATGTTATAACCGTACGAATATAAAGGGTATTTGACACGTAGTCTCAGCTTCAAACGTCACGCCCACCAAATATTGGCTTAACGTCTCATGTGTATCATAGACTTAACTGGAAACACTGTAAGAATGTCGAATTCGTCTTCTGATTTGTTGAAATAAACCGGAATTCCGGGAGACGCGAGTGTCGCGATTATTCTCGGTCCCCCGGGAAACAAAGCTCTGACATTCGTACGAGGAAGAGAATCAGTTCTCATTGGGGTGGCTGTTTATAAAGTGCACACAGTTGTTCTACGGTGAGGAATGATGTTTATTTAGATGCTATTTGGTTGCGACTGGTTATTTCAATGACTCACTTGTGGCCAACTGGTTCGTTATTGTAGAGACATTTCCACACTACGAAACAAACTGTGATTGGTTGTTGGTCAAATGGCCTCGTGGGTGGGCATTGGCCAAAAAAAGTAGCGAGAAACACCAGACTTTAGTTTGCTATTAAAGGTCTGGCTACGCGAGACAATTTCACACGAGACACCCACGATCACGGACAGGTATCTAACTTAACAGTATAATGGAATAGGGTATTTGACCTGAAACACCCGTCAGGTATCATCCGCAATAAGGGATTATCACGCTTCCGGGTTTCGTGGGAGGGACTTGTCAACTTTGTGCATGTCCACTTCCGGCACAGTAAGGTTAGGTATCTAACATACTATTAAGTATCTAACATCCAGGCAGTGGTGGAATGTAAGCTAACAAAGTACAAATACTTTGTTACTGTATTTAATTCAATTTTCTTTACTTAAGTTAAATCTATAGAGCATACTTTTAAATTTTACTTCGTTACATATTGCAACAAATTATCTGTACTTTTACTTTACTACAACACAATCGTTCCTTTACGTACCTTTCTCAACAACTTTTCTGTTCAATCTGGACCAGCAAAACTGGTATTACGATCCACCGGAAGTGGACATGCACAAAGATCGCTGAAAGCGGAAGTACTACGTATCAGCGTGATAATCCCCTATCGCGGGTGTCTCTGAAGACCATGAACACAAATAAGCACAAGACCATTTAACTCTTTCGCGCCATTCATGAGTTAACTCGTCAATTAAGAGAAAACGCTTCCCTGTCAATGACAAGTTTTTCCAGTAATACGTATTTCCTCTATATCCTTACCCAACTTATAAAACCTGAAAGTATTCCCTAAGGGCAAACAGTTCAAACTCTGTGTATGGTTTGATCACCACTCTGAATCTGATCTCTATATCAAAAGCCCTTGAAAAATACAATTTTTTTTGCAAAAAGCTGGGATAATTGCGTTTTTGTGAAGAAACCTACCCATATTTGAGAGGTAATAAAAAGAGAACAAATAAAGGTAGGATGAAACAGTTTTTTGTTTGAAAGCAGAGGGTCTGTTCTTCCATTTGATATATATATGCTGGCAACTTTTCTTAAAAACGCTGGCAGGGAAAGTGTTACAAACAGCTGCCTATCAGCAAAATGGTCTTGGACTTTAGGCTCGCAGTCCACCTGTGTCTACTGATACCTGACCGTATCCGCACCGCAAATTACATTTTAATATTATTTCAGCCGTTACATCAAATAATAGAGGGTATTTGAAAAAGGGTATTTGACACGACACACCTGCGATTGCGAACAAGAATGTCAAGATATATTGCATTCATTCCCAATTCATGAGATACCTGTCAACGACCTGTTATACCGCATTTCTGTGTAATATTGATGGTTTCTATAGCTGTGGCCAGTGTTGGGAAAGTTCACTTTCTACATGAACTAGTTCAGTTCACAGTTCACAAATTTTAAAATGAACTAGTTCAGTTCATAGTTCATATTTCCAAATTTTGAACTAGTTCACAGTTCCAAAAATGAACGAATTTATAGTTCTTTTTCCCCATATTATTTTTTTTTAAAACATTGCCATTATACCCCAAATAGAACCACAGACAGGAATTATTTTATCAGTTTTAACACTGAAGCTAAATGCATCAGATTTCATCTTCATATCCAACTTTAAACCCTTATCCAAACAGGGTTTACGAGCATTGACTGTCTTTTAATTTTTGTATTTGCTTGCACATACCTTGAAAGGCTAGCCGGGTGCTTCAAGGGGGTTTTCCGGGCGAGAAACGCTGCGAGGCGTTGCGTGTATGACAACTTGCAGGTATTGCACACCGCACGTGCACGTTAAATAGCGTGAGCTTAGTCAAAGTCTATTTCAAGATCCAGAATATGCGTAAGCAGCCTTTGTTAATTATTAACGATTTAGGACAAATATGATGTTATTTAATGTTAAACTATGCGAGTGGCGCGGCAGGGATTTGGATAGCAGCGTCCAGTCAGTGTTTTGTTTTGATGACGTATGCAGCCTGGTGGCAGTGTTGCCAGATTGGGTGTTTTTCCGCTACACATTAAGGCCTGTTTACAGTGTGTTTTAGACGGGTTTTCGCCTGGAAGACTCTATAGAAATCTGGCACCCTACTGAATGACGGTAAAATGAGAGAACGTGCCGTTCACAAGCCCCAGAATGAACGAGTTCACCTTGCGTTCATCAGGCAGTAATACAGTACGTTCAGTTCACGTTCGCCCAAAATATGAACTAGTTCATGAACTTTCGTTCAATGAACTCGTTCAGGCACAACACTGGCTGTGGCTTCCTAATGATGTTATGAATAGGTGGATTAAATCGTGTAGGACACAACTGAAGGCCTAGGTGTAAAATACATGGCCCGCCACTGGTTTCTGGGCATAATACATGACAGTATTTCTCTTTACAATGCAAATGAAATCATCCTATTTAGTAGGGCCCTATGATTTCTGCAGAAAAAAAATGTGGATTGTGGAATTCAGGTATAAAAGAAAATTTACTGTAATTCATTAGTTAAAGGGGTGGAGCTGAACACTAATTAATATTAAAAGATTGATTACGTATAATGAAATTAATAGGTTAGACATGCTGTTTAATAATACAAATGTAATTAAATTATTAAATAATTAATCTTAAAGTAAGTCAAACAAAAACACAAAATCCAGAAAATTGTGGAATCTGGGAAAAAATGAATTTGGGGGGAAAATGCATAAAATGTTACAGGGCCCTGTAGTAATAGAAGTTTAAAGATTGTTTCTGAGGACCTTTTTCGGTAATTATTTTTGTTTTGTTCATTTTTTTTCTCTTGGTGTCACCATTCGTTTCGGTTCTTGTTTCGTTTTATGACATGAACAGGCTTTGTAACCATGACAACAAAGCCACTTACTTGTTTACAAACGCATGTGATTATGTCAGCACAACAACACATGAATCGAGTACACAAAGGGTGTTAAAGAGCAGGGCACTTACAACCGCCTAATTCCTCTAATTAATCCGTTTGCAGCTATAAAGTTAATTATTACTCAGTGATCCTCTAGAAACCATGAAATGAATGAAGTCTTGCCCGTGCGGCAGCCAAAATGACACAATTGCTTTTATTCGAATATGCAAATGTGCTAATGAGCATGTTGAGACGAATCGAAGCAGCTGCTCTATGTAGGATCCTGACAGCATATTTTGCCGATGGTACAATTTTCAGATCGCCATGGTGACGGCACGCCCGCTAGGTGGTATTTTCGAAAACTGAGAAATGTGGCCTTCAAACGCAGTATATGCAAGAGAAAAATTCATCTGGAGAGATTTGAGAGCAGCATATCTTGTGTGTGTGGGTTAACGTTAAATTATAAATATCTCTTTTATCATTTATGATTTGATTTCTGCTAAGCATTGTAGCTCTTAAGTAATGTTATGTCTATCTCTAAAGCTCAACATTAAGTTATTGGCATTACGGTGCTTTCGTACCCTGTTAGTAATTTAATGAGTAGCCAATCAGGTAACTGCCGTTGGTTTCGTAGACAGACCTTGTGAATTCAGAATGTGTTCAGTTGACAGAAAAACAATCATAAAGAGGATGTGATGTGTGAATGATGGTTTGATGGCTGAGCATGACGGCATGAGAAGTCTTCTGCGCCAAACCTGAGGTAATCCCTTTTGAACTGAAATTTCAAGCCTATGCTATCTCCAGACATATATTTTCTATAACAAAGTTTCTAATCTACGAAGAAAGACATTTATACTCTATGTATAACCTGAAAAAAAGCACAGTTTGAGAACTGCATGACCATGGCTGACCTGCTTTACTCTAGGCCTTCCTGGTGAGAACTTCCTCTTGGAGATGGCTGGCTTGCCCATACCAATTTTTGGAGTGAGTGGTATAAAGGTGGATGAAGGCACATTGCTGATGGCTTCTCTCGGACCAGCATGGACTTGAGGCAAAGGCTGGGGTCGGGTCACCACCGGACCAATAAAGGACAAACCCTCAGGTTGCCTGCATGGGGATAGTTTCAAAGACGTCCTCTCCTCCACCAGCGAGCTCAGCTTAGCCAAACTTCGTTCATCACCACTGATGTCCATCTCCGCTGTGTGGCTCTCATGAATCATGTTCTGCACCACAGTGTCCATCTTTTCTGCCACATCCTTTTGAACCCCTGCTGAAGTCTCAGCAGCACTAACCTCAGGCTCCATAAAAACTCCATGCGCCTCTGTAGAAGCTTCTTCTGTGAAGGAAACCTCCATGGGTTCTTCCTCATGGGAAGCTAAGGCTGGAGTTGGCTCTTTGGTGGGTGATTGGTTGGTTTTTTGCTCCTCCTGGCAAGACTTGCTGTCAAACGCATGCTGGGAGGTGTTTTCAGAGAGTTTAGTTGACATCTCTGGAGGCTTCTCTGTTTCAGTGGATGTCATGAGCTGTTGGACTGTGGACGTCTCTGAAGCGGAATCCTGTTTCTGCTGACGTGACTCTAATTCCTCTGGAAGTTTTGTCTCCTGAGGAGACGTGACTGCAAAAGCAAGAGGTAAGATGAGTGACAATAACAGCAGAGCTACAAAAATAACTCTGCCAGGGATTTACAAAGTTGCAAAGTGAAAGTTGCATAAAGTAAATGCAAGTATAATCAGATTCTTAATATGCATACATTCCTAGTCATTTAGGCTCACTTAAATCTGCATGACTGGTTAAGCATATTTATTATTATTAGAGAAAACTACAAGCAAAAATAATGGAAGCAAACAACCAGAGGCTATGTGTTATGGTGATTTTAATACAGGTGCTTTCTCAGATATTAAGTTTGTAACTTTGGTCGCTGTAATGCTGGCATTAGCAACATGACAAGAAACAACAACATATTTATTAACCTTAATAATCCCCCAAAAAACAGTTCCTCACCAAGTAATATAGTTGATTAACATTACAGTAGGCGTTTCTGGTTGTCAAGTAATATAGCAACTTGATATAAAATGTGTGGTTACAGGTGTGCACTTACAACTTTAAAATAGCTTTCAATATACCCTGAAATACATTTGCATTTTTTAATTAAAGGCACTCTAAGCGAATCTGTGTGACGTCACTTCTTGTTGACGTTCGAAGTGTTCGAAGTGTGAACTCCTCCCCCTCCCTTCCGTGCTTTCTAAACGAGTCATGAACACGCCCAACCCCCACTCCCAAATCCTTCTTGTCATTTAGTGGCTGGAACACGTTTGTTATGTTTCGTGGTGGTAGGTTTGACCACTTTGTTGCAGTTTGTAAAGCCTGGGCTGTCTACAGAGACCGTGTTTTTTTAAAGTATGTTCAAGGGGCAGGCAGCTAGCAGATAGTGAGGAGATGTTTACTGTATGTAACAAAAAAAATGTTATGGCCTAAAACGTGTGAATTCGCTTAGAGCACCTTTAATGATGCTTTTATAATTAAACATAAATTGCAGGTGATGAATTGTCATTTTATTTATTTGATGTTAATCAAAATGTTTTATTTAATTGCGAAAGCATGCAGAAAAGCTATCAAATTGATCCACTACCCCTAGTGCAGCAACATTTATTTGAAATTATCGGAAGATATGATGCCGCTATAATTATACCCAACCCAGCACATGTGAAACTTTTAGACCCAAACCCAGTCTAGAAGGAAACTGTATTTGAATCATAACTTTGGGTCCATTCTGTCTTAAAGTGGCAGTCACATTTTTTTTAACCTGAATACAAAACATATATATATACATAGTATGGGATCGGTATATATATATATTTTGTATTTAGGTTAAAAAAAGAGTGACTGCCACTTTAAGACAGAACGGATTCAGGTTAAAAAATAATGTATACAAAGTTATGATACAAATCAAATTTCTTTCTCATCTATGTTCACCTAAGATAGGGGGGTCTCAAACTCAAACTGACTTGGGACCATTTCTGAGATGGACACCTTGTGGGAGGGCTGCAGATCTCTTTTAACATAAAAAACACAATATTTCTGTATTTTATGTATACAAAATATTAAAAGCACTGTTTATATTTTTAAGTATTAATATATGTTCAATAATAAAATTATTATTATGAACCCTATTTAAATTGTATTATTTAACATAAAATAATACTTACAAATATAAACAGTGCTTTTAATATTTTTTATACATTATTTTAAAACAGTAAGTAAATATTTTCTTAACCTTCTCTTAAATAAATTTTTCTATTAAAATCTTGCACTAAACTAACAAATTAAATTCCTGAATACATTTATGAACTATTATAGCCTATATACCTACTAAGGGGCTAATCACACCAAACGCGTTTTAAACGTTTGGAAATGCAAGGTCTTTTTTTAAAGAGCAGTGCGACGCGACTTTTTATATTGCTAGGCAATCACAGAGTCACCTGTCTTATCAATCAAATTCTGAAGCGTGTGTTGTTAACTGTCATATAAGCAGAAACTTTAAAAAGAGGACGCTTGCTTTGACCTTGTTTGAGGGTGAGAGGTGCACAAACACATTTAGTCATTTAGCAGACCCTTTTGTCCAACGCGACTTACAAATGAGGTAAAAAAAACACGTAGGAGAGAGTTAGTGAGTGGAATCCGGTTCTTCAAAGCAACTGTAAACTTCCCTCACCGCAACGTAAGGCCCGCCTCTCCCCTCATTCGATTGGACAATGGAAAGACGCGAATGACGTTGGGTGCTTTTCCGCTCACGGCACTCATTCAAAAACGCGTGCTGCGACCGACGGCAAAAAACACAAGCCGTTCAGCGCGCATAAACAGCGTGCATGCGCTCACTGCCCAAAGAATATCATTTAAAAAAGGTGCCTGCAACTGCCATAAACGCGTTTGGTGTGATTGGCCCCTAATTCAACTATTTTATAACCGTATATGCCCATATCGCGTCATTAGCATTGCCCCACGCGAGGACGCGTCTGATCGCGTCTTTGCATTGAATAGTTTGCGCAAATAGTTGAACTCGCATCTGGTTTGAACCCACAGTTACAATACCCATTAACTTTAAAGCTTCCATAATAAAGGGATGTTGTTTATAGTTAAGGTTAGGCATTAAACGTGTATGTGTCACTGAAATGAGAGAAGTTCGGATGAAGTACCTGAAGGTTTTTCATTGTCTGTGCTGTGATGTGAGGTCTCGCAGGTTTCTGTCTCGACTAAATCAGCACTACTCCCCAGACCAATTTCTACAAGGAGAAAAGACTTGAGTCAACAGGGTGTCAACTTATGCAATCCAAACTGCTCCGAGCACTACTGGAAACAATTACAGGTTTGGAAAAACAACTCAACATGGTAGAGAAATGCAGGGGAAAGTGTAAATGCATGCACATACCGCATGTGGGTTCCCTAGAAAAACAAGATGCTGAGGAGAATAATTTGCTTTAAGCACTGCACACACACCGATAGTAAACCACAGCTTTTATCTGGGCCAGTTATCTACCGTCATCAAATATACAGCTAGACACTCGATGTATGGCTCAGACTTTATTTAACTTTGGTTGTCCATAAAAGCACTTCCTTCAGGTTCTCTGTATGAAATAACACATTTTCAAATCTCTAACTCTTTGACCTTATTGCTTAATCATCTGATATCTCCTCCAGAAACAGACAATCTCTCCACTCCAGGGTCACTGATATCAGCTTAGCTCAATATGTAGTTATTAGTGTGGTTTTCTATGTAAATAAAACACTGACAAACCACTATTCTGTTATATCTAGACCTGTGACTGCTATAATAAAGACAAGACATGGGCATAAGACTCTGTTTCTGTTATATAGCAGATCTTGGTTATTATAGAAAATCTATACTTGGTCAAATGGGCTGTTATGTTAGATGAAGTCACTTGTAATAGAAGACATTAAACGGTTAAAGAAAAATACAGCCTTGCTCATTGCCATAGTCTATGTCAAAACTTATTTGCAAGTAAAAAAATTTCATTTTTTCATTGAGCTCCACTTATAATAGCTAATTTGACCCTTACATGGGTCCATTATGCTTTTCTGCTGTGCCTTTAAGACTTTAAAAACATGTAAAAAATTTGTTTTTATCCACATGATCTCACAAAGTTCCGTGGGATAGTCACAGAATTTTTTGCTAATTTTTCCGTGGCATTCTCACGGATCTCCGCATATTTCCGTGGCCCTGCCATTCTCATGGATTGGTTACTCAACTGCTTTTTCCTATTTTCAAACCATTGTCGCTTCGGTTTAGGGTTAGATTTGCTGTTTGCGTTAGTATGTCACTTTAAGTATTGGTTTATATTATTTTTTTCTGATGTATTCTTTTATATTTTCTAAACTTTAATCAATTGTCGCCTGGCGTTGGGCTTAGAATTGGGTCTGGGTAGGGATGTCGTTTTATGTAAATCTAACTTTGCATCAACTGAGACAGAGGTAGTGATAAGCGCAATGTGCAAACATCTATTTGTGGTGGTCAATTTTGATGTATGGAAAACACTGCATTCCAATGATGCTCGCGCCCACTTTTGTATGATGTCACAGCAGTAGGCAGCGCAGATATAATCCCTTCCACTTTAAAGTGGTACTAAACTCAATAGAAAAGCTAACCGAGCCAAAGTAAAGTGAGCTGAAACCGCCCGACCCGTGGGGTACTATGCAATGGAAAAGTGCCATAAGACCAGCAAACCATCTAAGCTGGATAAAAACATTTTCCAACAACACTTATGTTCTCAAGTTCCAGGGTTACTTTGGTTAATGTTTTTGGTGATGATGTTGAGATCCAAAAAGTCCAAAGGTTTCCCAACTCTTTCGCGCACCAGCAACACCACACCCATTATCATCACAATTGGGTCTAACTTATAGATCTGAACCACTTGCTTTATAAGAGACACATACATTCTTTGCATATTTTGCAATACATCAGCAGCAGATGGATTCTTACATTGTGGTTCTGTTCAGCTGCCTTTTGAACTCATTGTGCCACTCACATTAAGTACAGTGGTTCAGACCTAAAGAGACCTGTTGAGGCAGTAGCGGGAGAGTGGAATCAAATTCGTGTTTGGTACAAGCAACCAAATTGAACTCAGATCCATCTTGTTTTCCATTTCCAATCACAGCTGTTGAACTTAGTCAAATCACAGTTTACAGTAGGTAAAGGCACATACGTTCAAGCCACCCTGCGGCACACTAAATATCCATGAACCCAGCATGGGATGAGGCCAGATCTCCACACAGAGATTTGCACCCTTACCCTGTTAAGGTCCGTTGAGCAGCTGGTTCCCTAAAAGTTGGGGAATTGAGTTACTGACACTGTGCAGAGATTTATACTGTGTGAGCGGGTGTTAATGCACCGTAGACCCAAAGCTGTTTGATGACACAGAACTTTGAGGGAATATTACATACAGAGGAGATTTTCAGGAATATGAAACTTCCTCTGGCACAGATCTTTAAAATAAGAATAAAAGGAATAGAGACTCTAGTGCTGGATATGCAGGGCAGTAAAGGCAAGCCACAAACCAACACATTAAGGCCAAAGAGGAAGTTGGTGCTGATGCACAACAACACCTGTTTTATTATAACCCTCTTTTTCCTTTAAGAGGGATCTAAAAAATTGTCCCTTTCATCACAGTGGAACAAGTTGAAATATGATTTTTGGGGTCTGGATCTATTAACTTCTTTAAAAACAGATAAAAATTCCATTATTTTTTGTGAAGCTTAAAGTAAAAATGTGTAGGTGGTTTTACAGTCTTTAAATGTGGTCTTATTAAAATACAAATGTTTGAAAGAAAAAATGTTGGACATAATCCTTTATTGCTGTTTTTAAAGCAATTTTTTGTGAATAAGCAACAGCCAATCCAATACATTGGAAATAGGAATGCACCGAAAGGAAAATTCAAGGCCGAAGCCGAATAAAATGAAAAACTCAGCCGAAGGCCGAATACTGAATTTTTTTTTAGCATTTTACTAATTATTTTGCCAATTTTCTCACCATTGCAGAAGCTACATTTTCAGAATGTCCTTTTTACTATACTTTCTTCACATATGTGCATTCAGCAGACAAATACCCAATGCCACCGCCATGTCTTATCATACGCTGCATGGTGTTCAGGATGCTTTGATTTTAAATGAAACTTGTAGTGCTGTATTTTTTTTCCGCTTATTTCCCAAAGACCTCAAGACGTCATCAAAAAACTCTTTATTCAGTCAAATTTATTCAGCCTATTAACTTGTACGGTCAAACACCAATTTTTTTTGCCATTTTAGGACGATTAATTTCGTTTGCTGCACATTTGATGCATACCTAATTGGAAGCAACCGTTCAAGGATCAAACTGCAGAATATGCAAAATGCAATACAAATGTACACACATTTTTTTACACAGTACAAATATATCCTCCATTTTTCAGTTGACATACTCTTTTTCATTTACAGTTGCAATAGATTCATGAAAAGGTGTGTCTCTCCCCAAACAGAGGGCAGTGTGTCCACCACAAACGTCAAATAATCTCTCTATGGGAAATTAAATGAAAACCACATAGATCGCATGGGCAAGCATTATTTTCAAAGGGTTTTTGCGTTACACATGCAAACTGAGCCAATGCATGATTCAAGACCTTTCCAGCAGACCAGTACAAAAAAATCCAGCCATTTCTGAGGCATGTGGGCCTAAGGGAGACATTGGCCTACTCTCCACATCCACAACATGCGGCTGAAGGATTGAAGTTCCTATGTGCTCATGTATCAGTTGAACTCACAGTTTAACTGTACGTAGTAGGCGCCAAAGCCAAAACTGAGCCAGTACAGCCACAAAATGACTTAAATACATGATAAAGACTCAACGCAGTAGCCTAAAAAACATTTTTTTTTAAGATAGGGTGACCATACGTGCCATTCATCCCGGGCGCATCCTGGCCCGGATTTCGGGTGCGTCTTCCGGAAGTCTTATTTCTCGACCGCATACGTCATCGAGGACTATTATTATTATTACAGAAAAGCAACTTTACATTTCAAGGAAAGAATAAAACTATGATTGTCTTATGTTTGTGAGAACCTTAATGAAGTATGCGATCGAAAAATATGACTTCCGGAAGACGGACCCGAAATCCCGGCCAGGACGCATCTGGAAAAAATGGCACGTATGATCACCCAATTTATGAATCGGGTAAAAACTTGATTAAGAAAGAAGCCCAAAAGAAACAATATCCAGAAAACTAAGCTAAGACCCAAACAGCAATTAATAATTTTTTAATGAAAAATCTACCGCTAACTTTGCTAACCGCAGCCATGCTTACTATATTAAGACTCTTACCAGTCACGTGTTCTTCAGCCGTTTCTACCTCCTTACTCGGCATCTCACTGTCATGCTGGAGAGATTCTGCGTATTCAACTTTGGCAGGTTCTGGATCTTCATTTGACGCAACCAGCTGTGCATCTTCTTCAACGTCTATTTGCGATTTAATGTCCTCCTGGACTGCTACTACAGCAGCCGAGTCTGCAGAACCTGATTCAGATTCTGCGTTTCTACAGATGGGACATAACTGATCTTCTTTGGGCTGGGCATGTGTGTGGCCTTCCACTGGTTGCTCACACTCGGGGTGGAACCACCTGGGGAAAAAAAGGAAAACCAATGATGAACCACTTCATCACATCCATGCCCAAACTATTTGGATTCTGGATCCAAATAAGAATTTACAGAACTTCATGAATATATATATACAAAACATTTTGTTATCTCATTTTAGACTCTTCATATACAAATATGATTTATGGGCAAACACTTGCTTTCATAAAACAGTTAGAAGGACAAATCTGCTGTGTACCTTTTGCAGTGACGACAACAAATGGTGTCTTTATTGATGTCTGGATCTACGTCACCAGGACACGAGCATGTGAGGCTGGTATCCTGTCGATCCATGCAGTTTTGGCACAGCAGACTGTTGTGGTGCCATTGTTCGCTGCTCCGTGTGCCACACTGCTCACACACCCGGCAATTCTAGAAAAGCAAGATTGCCATTAGCTGTACTGGATTACATTGCACTGATCAGGAAATCTGAGGCCAGTGTTTTATCACATATGGTCAATCAATTGGTGCAACTCTAGAAACTCTGGCAGTTATCATCCATTACGAAATTTCAGAGTTATTTATACCTTGCACCTCCAGCCGTTGGTGGGAATAGAATCCATAGCCGGCTGCAGGCAGAAGGTGTGATAGCCTTTGTCGCACATATCACACACAAGCATCTTAGTATCTTCTCCCGGCTCCCTGAAGGACACAAATCAATTATCCCTTTGCATGACTAATTTCATTGCAGCTACAGAGATAAACAGGCCAATGTTCACATTATTAACTGTGTAAATACACATCAATACTACATGAAATGTATGTCAATGAGCTAATAAAGAAGAGCTATTGAAGATCAATTTAAAAGATTCGTCACTGAAAACAGAGCGTGGAAAATGAAAGGCAGATCCTGGCAGTGACTCACTTGCATGTCTGGCAGACTTTACACTCTGGGCACTGCCAGCCTGCCCTCTTCAGAGGGGTGACGCTAATGTCCAGACACATGCCGTGGTAGTGCAACCCACAGCTGGTGCAAAAGAACTGGTCCAGGAGATCCCCAGGGCTGTCACACAATATACAATTTGCTTCCTCTTCATCTGTGAGAGAGAGAAAGTTTCTTCTTAAAGCCAACAAGAAACCAAAATGCACCCTTTTGACCTTATCAATTTGTTTTTATTGTGAATGAATCCTGGTGCATGTCCTTACAAATAATTCATTATGAAGTTCAACTGTATAGTTTCTACTTGTATACGATACAAAATATATGCAATAATGAAAGGGGGTATAATGAATCTCACATTTGCTGACGGCCAGGTGAATGTGCTCTGTGCACAGGACAGAACGCCTCCTGAAGTCCTGAAAGGTGCCAGCGGCCCCCGCGCAGGGGTAATGGTACGAGCGATCACACCCCTCCTCACAGCACTTGATGGATGCTCCAAGGCGCTTACAATATGCACAATGCTATGAAAAATAGGTACACACTTCACATGTTAACAATGAGGCCATTAATTACTTTACCACAGCCTTAAAGACATATGTGAAACCTCATATGCATTAAGTACTCATCACATAATCAACATGTAAATGCATGGAAACCAGACCAATCTATATAATGAGACTTCAAAGCTGACAGGGTAATGCCTGTGGGTCAGACTAACATCGAGAGCTGACATAACCCACAATGATGACAGACTGACTAAACTGTAATTATCCCATCAAGCTAGTAACGCACCACAGACCACTAAGAGAAGCTTACATTGTCTACCATACTTTCAGCATTCATTGAGAATCAGATTATAATAGCGTTTAACAGTAAAGATGACCCCATGATTTATGACCAATGTGGGAGATTTAAGCCATCTGTCCTGGCTAATAGAGCCAGAGCTTATGTTGTTATGTTACATTTATTTCACAATGCATTTGGAGACATTTTATTAAAAAGGAAGCATACGATGAATTCATTTTATATTTTTTTGGTTTCAGGAATTGAACCTATGAGCTTTTCAAACATTGGAAAGTTCTTTCATAAATACAATAATCGTAAGCGTGAGTTTGTATGTCATGCAAAACATTAAAACATTTGGTTTCTGTGACGTTTCGAATGCTGACTTGCAAATTCTGCTGAATTCAGATGTAAATATCACCAAGGTTCAGTTCTTTAACAGGATAACATTTACATTTATGGATTAAGCAGATGCTTTTATACAAAGCAACCTATATTCAGTCTACAAGAACAAGCCTGGAGTGTAGTCCATTTTTTGGGGTGTACGTGAACGAACATGCACAGTTGAACGCACAGCTTTGCAAAGCATAGTTCATTTGTCTCGTCCGCGTACACAGACGTTTGATGCATGCCCATTACGGCAAATTGCAATACCTCTACTAGCCTACATACTACATAAACTGGCTGAATGCATGTACATGGGTCAGTGAAGGTTTGTCAAGTTGAGAAATTCAAAAATCTTTGAAAAAAACTTGTTTTAAAAGCATGCAACAGGTAAATTTCAATGCACATAGTGTATTTATGTTGATTTTATGCAATAAAAATTTACATTTGCACCATTTTTATAAAAATTAAGACTGAATGGGCCTGAAAATGTCAAATGGTGTAACCGTCAATTGCACCAAAGAATGAGAAATATTAAATATTTTATCCACCTTGATGGCATGTAAGCGTAATCATAATTTTTTTTTTTTTTAATTTTAAATCACACAAAAATACATTTTATTAGTTATTACTAAATGTAAATTTTAATGCGTTTTTGTAATATTTGTCCTAACATATGGTGAAAACAAATAATCTTCTAAATAATCTTTGTCAAATTATGTAAAAATGAATGTAAAAAAATCATATTACACTAAACTAGATGATTATATTTTATTCCACATTTTTTAAGAATATATTTATATTTTCATAAAAAAAATACTAGTTACACCAACCGACAGAGACCGGTTACACCACATTGACATTTTTGCAATTATCCCCCAAATATTCTTTCAAAATGAAATAAAACCAGAAATTTTAAACTTGGTCCTCAAAAAAGAAAATGTATGCAAGTAATCTGCAAATTAAATATGAAATTTTAACCCTTTTACATTTAATTGATCCATATGAACACAAAATAATTAACGTAATTTCATTGACCCACATACTGTTGACAATTTTGCATCATACCCATTGTAAACAAACACTCATGTACGTGCAAAAGCGAATCTATACTTTTAGGCTTTACACAGACAAGACTTAAGCTAGAAGTATAGTCCTGTTTTTATGCATATACGAGAGCCTGCATACAGTGCGTAGCCATCAGAATAGTACGTGCGGACTATGCGCACCGCTGGATTTTTGTAACCGCACTTACTTTGTATGTGTAGGTCGTACAGGAGAATGTAGCATGTAGCCCAGGAGATGCATTGCATTTTGTCGCAATGCGCATGCGTCGAATGTCTGTGTACACGTACAAATAAACTAAACTTTGCAAGGCTGTGTGTTCGACTGTTGCGTAAACGTAAAAAACAGACTACCATATTTTCCAGACTATAAGTGACACTTTTTTCATATTTTGGCGAGGTCTGGAACTTGAAGTCAGGTGCGACTTATACATCAAAATATGAACCAAGAGAAACCATTAATACATTCATATTTCTAAATTAATGCGATGTATAGTCCAGTGCGATGTTTTTTTCTCTTCAAAACACATTTTTGACTGATGCGACTTATACTCCGGAGCGACTTATAGTCCGGAAAATACGCTATATCCAGGCTTTACATAGAAAACATTTTGTCAAAGCAGCAAGAGAGACATGCCATGTTATTGCCAGAATTAATTAGAATGGGTTATAAATGTAACCAATATTTTAAATAGTATTTCATATTAAGAACATAACTGACTGTTGAATCAAATTAAGTGATTGGGCAAATACTCCACCTTGAAGACAAATGCTTAAATATATGCCCATTTTCTGGCAAAAATGTAACTACAAAACCTTCACATAACACACCATAATAATTAACATTTACAAAAACAACCCTGTAACATTGGCAGCGCTGCAAAACACTGCATTTCAGTATTTCGTGCCAACCTGTATCTTCACAGCGTTTAGGCGACGACATAATAAATATTCAGATAAAATGAAAAGGGTAATTACACCGAGCTCACACATCTCACCTCTACCTTGTGTTAACTCATGCCGGGGGACTTTATTAATAATGACATTTCAAAGGTTATATAATGGGTCAGGTGCTTTAAATAAACTCTGCCCTTATTTTGGGTACCATTCGGTATAAACTGCAGCAAACCACGACAGCTTTCTAAAGACTTACATATTTTCCCCCTAACAGAAGTAGGTCAGCGTTCCTGTTTTCTATTCATATCGATTTGTTCTGAGTCTCGGATTGTCCATCGTACTGCCTAATGAGATGTCCACTTAAAGTCAACCGTAGCTGAGATGAGCCTGGACCTGACACATCAATGGCAGCTCCCTGCATCTTGTTAACAGCACCGTTCGTTTCATCCCTCGTAATATTACGCATTCGCGGCTCTCAAGGTGCTGTGCGGTCAAAAAGATTTCTGAGTTTGCTAGGTCAGAGGGAAGCTCTGCTCAGAAAACCAGGCCAATCAGATGCGTTACCTACAAGCAGGTTCACATATATTTATCTGGCTCTGAACTGGCATTTAACGCTAAATGGAGCATGGCTGCTAATTCCCAAGATCAAATGATAAGGTGCTATTACGGAATGCAATCTTAGAGGGTTGCTGGGAGCGAGGGGTGCTAAGTGATGAAGCTGATGACGTTATAGCCGAGAGCTGTGACCTTTTCTCTTTCACAGCTGATCAGCGGCGACCTTTAGCAGCCAGTTAGATCCATTCACCAGCTCCACTCGCTTACAGCAAAGACACTACAGCAATATCACAGGTGTATGGGGAACCACAAGAAGCTAATGTGGTTACAGTGACATTAAACCGCTCATAGGAAAGGTATAAATCAAAATGTATAGGGACTATGACAGCTACTTCTGGAGGTATGATATAGAAATATGTGATATTGCAGAATATAGAGATTCTGCTGCTCTAACATTTTTTATGTAATATACTTGTGGCATATAAAAGGAATGTAATACTTTGGATGAAAGCGTCTGCATAAATGTAGCTAAATGTTAGCATGACCGCATTGGTTGGTTAACCTTGCTAGTTAAACTAACGAACCCTACCATTTCCTGTTAGGGAGCATCTCAAAAGCACTAACTTTTCTTTTTACACATAAATTACAAAATCTAAACACATATTCAAGAAATGTGATTGTCAAGCATAAATTTAAAATACAGCAGCACATTATGGTCAATCAACTAAAGGCAACCGCACTTTGGCACGGCTATTAAAACCGAGCCGAGCTTTTTAACCCTCATTTACATAACCTTTCAAGTACCCCGGAGAGGTGATGTAATATTTGCATAATGTTTACAGTCATTATTTTATTCATGAGTTCTCGGGCGCTTCCGCCACCATACACAAGTCAGCTTAAGCAGAGATATATCCCAGCATACCTCTGTGCTCCCTGAGTGGATGGCTTTGTCCACATTTAGCAGTGATTGATCCTCCGCTTGACATACACAATTCGACCACAACACGCAACTTTCATGGGCCCAGCACTGGCCTGTGGGCAAAAGAAAGAAAATGTAAAGGAATCAGTAATCGATCAATTTTATTGTGGTCGAATTCGTATTGAAACACAAACATGTATACCTCCATGGTTCAAGAAAGAAAAACATGAGCACATAAAAGTCGATATGACTCGTGAACTATACATTCCAAATATCTTAAAGTCATACAAAAGTTATACGTGAAATTGGTTTAGTTAAAATCATCTCTATACCGGTGTTGTTATATCTCAGTAGTGGAAATACTTCACAATTATTGGCCTCCTTTGAAAATTACCTAAATCACCTTATAATGGCCACCACTGTATCTACAAAGTCATCATTATGCTCTATAAAACATAGAATAGACCCATCATAAGGGGATTTAGGTCATTCTCTATATGGGCCGATCACACTTAACATGCTTTAAACACTTGTAACCGCAAGGCGTGCCCGCACTCCCTTTATTTGGAAACTTTAAAAAAATAGCAGTGCGACATGGCTTTTAATGTTGCTAAGCAACCACTGCATCAACTATGGTGCGAGCATTTGTGAAATTTTGGTACAAATGTACAAGCCGAGCTCTGACCTTTTTATAGGGTGCAATAGGAAACCATTCAAAATAGGCGCCATAAACGCGTTCTGTGTGATCGGCTCCTTAGGGGGCGTGTACACAAAAATGTTTAAACATGACTGAAAAAGCCTGGAGGACGCTTTCTTCTAGCGCTTTGGTAGCTGTGATATTTGAGCTGTGAGCCGGTTGGTTGTTGTGATACTTGTCCCGCCCCTCCTCCAATGCGATTGGACGGCCATGTGAAAACTGACATTGACGAGGGGAGCTTTTCACCCAAAGTTGAATCTCTTTCAACTCTCGACGCTCAGTGCCGAGCGCGGAAAAACCACAAGCTCCGGTTTTCAATGCGAAAAAAAACTCATATTTGAAAAACGCAAAGCTTCCGTTGGAAACATTTGAAAACATGCGCTGGCCGCAGGCGTAAAAGCTTTGGTGTGCACGCCCCCTTAGTCAGTAAGACCTCAACTCCATCCAGCAAATTTGGGGTGAGTTGAAAAATAAATTGCACTGGTTCATTTAAAGGAAAGCCTTCGGCTTGTATGGCAGAAGGCATGGGATAACATTACCGATGACGTTTTGAGGAAATATATTGACACTATGCCAGAAAGACGTGCTCGTCGTCATTGCTGCAAAAGGTGGATAAACCAACTATTAAAGTTAAAAGTGGATAAACTGTATGATTTGCTTCATCTGATATTTGTTGTGCTCAGAGCAACCATCATTATGAAATGAAATTATGTTTTGGAGGCAAAAATAAGGTTAATATTTTCTGATCTGTAAGGTATTCTAATGATTTTTTTTCTACCAGTGTAGATAAAGTGGACTATAATTCATCTTCAATTTGTAATATGATAAAGAATTATAACCAACTGCAGCCTAGGCAACATCTTTACTTTATTCAGCATTTTTTACTATATTTTAGTTAATGCAGCACATCATTTAAGCTTTCAAGAAGTGCTTACCCGACTCATCAAAGAGAGATCGGACGTCAATGCTGTCTGGCAGACCAACACGATGGAGCTCGTCCCAGTACCTGCCATCTGAGTCCTCAGCCACGACACTACAAACAAAAGCATTATCCAGGTCAGTCAATTGATAGGTATTGTAATAATAAGACAAATACAAACACAAAATACAATATCAACACACATGCAGAGGTACTGTTTTTATAATGATCCACAATTAAAGATAAAGATTCACAGCCAAAAAACAAACAATATCAGAGATTTCCTTCATGTGGAATTCATTCTAGTACATGTGGAATATCGCTTGGTCTCACAAAAGTTATGGTACTGTGTCACACTGCCAAAAGCAAAGTACATCATAGCCCTGCTTCCAATTTCAAATATTCCCAAAACCTGTCCTTGGCTAATCTGCCATACTGAATGTAATCAGTTGCACTAATATTGCAACTATATTTGCAAATTAGCTCAAACTTAGTCAACAGTGCTTACACATTACACTACACACTATGTGTATTCGAACATTATTATTATTATTTAGTTGACTAAATAATACATAGTCTTGCATCTTAACCCCTTTTGTGCATTCATTATTATCAAGCTAATTATTGAAATGGTTATTAATCTCATTTGCAAATGTTCTCTCCTTTGAAACAATACAATCATTTGAAGTGAGTAAAACATAGTTAAATAAATTTAAAATGAAAAAGGCTTGTTTTTGCATAAATGTGTAAACGCTGTCTGACTTGCTGGCCCTCTATCATAAGCCACGGGTACCGGGAGAGTGTTAATTTATTCTTGACATCCATCGACTGGGGGACTTTGACTCACAGCCATTTTAATTTAGGCATGTGGTGGGGGTGTGTGACGGTGCTGATTGATTAACCACTTACACAGAAATGACTCATCGTAAACACATCATGGGATAAAAGTGCATCCATCACATTACAGCCCCGCGTATCTCATTATACCCCTCCTCTATCCTCCTCCGGGACAGCTGACATATATGAGGGGTCAGCAGTGATTTTAAACGTTCTGTGTTACAAAATGTCATTCTGTGTAAGCCCATGAGAACAGAAAAGAGTCAAACAAAATTGAAAACAATAGCACGTATTATTTTACTTAAAAGTGCTAACTGCTGCATGAGAAAAGCCTGTCGGGTATTTTAGGCTGAATTACCTAAACATTTATTAGAATTGAACACAGCAGACAATGATGTTTTTACCTATCCTCATACTTGGGGCTGGGTGGTATGACAGTATACTTGTGATTAGGGCTGGGACAACGCATAAGAGTCTGACGAATCGATGCGCATATTTTGCGCGTTGATTACGTCGACGCAAAATATGCGCGTCGATTCGTTAGACCCAAAAAGGCGGCGCCGGTTTCACACAACAAGTGAGAGCAGTGGGTAAGCGGCGCGTGTTTTTCTCAGGGCCC
This sequence comes from Paramisgurnus dabryanus, assembly GCF_030506205.2. NCBI lineage: Eukaryota > Metazoa > Chordata > Actinopteri > Cypriniformes > Cobitidae > Paramisgurnus > Paramisgurnus dabryanus. The sequence goes on along the minus strand of NC_133342.1, from coordinate 16,576,725 downwards.
ATGTTAACAAGCATGCACCCTGCCGCATGAGCAGCGCGAGCTCGCGGCTCTGTAGCAACAGTGCTGCAATCGTTTCTGCGTCGATTCTGCTGCGCTGCTCACGCTCAATTAAAGTGAAAGTGCTTTGTTTATTGTTTAAATGCTCGTGGATTGATGCGAAAAAGTGTCATTTTACCATAAAATCATGAATGTGATGTTAAGTGTTTTAAACAGTCATGACTTTGAGCAATTTACCAGAAAGCAATGAAATATGTCACTGTTGCCAGAAGACTGCGCTTTCATTCACTCTCTGTACAGCAGTAAATGAGTCCGAATCTATCTTAACAAATTTAAGAGAAAGAGATTTAATAATGTATGTGCTTCTTAAGTCTATAATTGTGTTTATATCTGTCATTAAATGGACTTGAACAGCACGAAAACAATGTGGGTTAAACAAATCAAGTTATAAAAACTTACACTGACCATCAAAAGGCAAATTGAAGAGGTTTTGCTCAAAAATGCATGTAAAATAAAGTAATTTGAACTTGAGATTTTTATACTGTTACCTAACTGTACAGTATGCGCTGCAAACACTTTATTGAATGCTACCTCTGACTAAGAATGTATTATTTTGCACTTGTATAGTCTTTTTTTATTTAGACATTTTAAGAGCAATAAACATATATTGAAATGTTTACATTCAGATATGTAAATCAACATGTATAAATTGCTATTAGTTGGGGAGATAACTGAGAATCGTATCAAAGTCGAATCGAACTGATTAAATGAATCGTTAGATTAACCGATGCATCGAAATAAATAATCGCTAGATTAATCGTTTAAAAAATAATCGTTTATCCCAGCCCTACTTGTGACTGATTCAAACATTGATTATTAAATAAGCCCTTAGGGAATTTACTATCTGTGTTATAATAACACTTTAGTTTTCATTGTTATAAACTTAGAATTAAAGTTCATGTTGTTTCGCTGTAAAAAAAAGATATAATTTATTTATTATAAATAATCGTATGTTTAGTATTCAGTCAGTTCCAAAAAATATATATTTTTTGTAAATTATAACCAATATAGATAATAAATAGACATTACCACATTTATTAATTGGACAACGTTAATTTCTTGCAAAATCACTCCTTTAAATTCTTGGTTGGTGTGTGTCACACAGATGCATTTTAGGTGTTTTTGCTGCTGTCACAAGAAGCCATGAGAACTGCTCATCCAGTTGTTTTATTTACAGTATGTCTGTTTAAACACAATAACTATGCTGAAGTATTTAGCATAATGTGCTTAAATCATTTAGCATAATGAGTCTAACTGTTAAAAAATAATCACAATGCTAGGGCCCTATGATTTCGGCGATGCAGAAAACGCGGAATCACGGAATACGAGCATAAAAATGGATTTTGCACAACATGAAATGTCAGGTAATTTGGAAAATTATGGATTTAATTATTTTTAAAACCCATTATAACTCATTTTTAAATGCTAGTTTTTTGACGTGGTTAGTTTTTTAATCGGCAAATGACAGAAATGTGCAGAAACATTTTCCTTGGATGTAAAGAAAGTCACATCCGTTTCTCATCATGCATTGCACACAGCAGACTACAGGTACAGTATACTTCACTCTTGCGTCCGCCTTGCTCACGCACACCTCCGCACAACTTAACAGCCTTTACATCTATTAACCAGCGTGCATAGCTCATATATGTTCCTCAGACATGAGGGCTTACATCCGAAGCACGCCCACAGGAAGAACCTTTTCAGCTGTACATTTAATCCATACAGTGAAGACTGTGCAGTGTTTTATTTGTATTTATTTCTAATGTTCAATCATAGATTGCTGACTGACAATTTCATAACGAATATATTTACATTTCATACAGATGCCTGAAAAGTAAAACAAGATAAGTATAATCTTATGATTAAAAGAAAAACAACTAAACATTTGGTATCTTGTCATGGTTGTAGTACATTGCGGTTACTGTGACAGCCAAAATAAATTGGCCTTTATGTAATTTTAAATAAAACTTTCAATAAATTGTTGTTTAATTGTATTCGTTAAATGTTTTTAGTTGATAAGTTATGTACAGAGCCCCTAAGGGGACATGGAGCAAAAATTAAATAAAGTTTAGTTTCACGCGCTCACGTGAAACTATCGCATACGTACGTGAAACTACCGCGTTTAGTTTCACGTGCTCACGTGAAACTATTGCTTTCACATGCATGCGTGATAGTTTCACATGCGCGCGCGATAGTTTCACATGAACAGGCGAAACTAATCTTACAAAAAAATTCTGCACATGAAAGTTTCACGTAAGCACACGAAAGTTTCACATGAGCCCATGAAACTAAACTTTAGATTTTTTTACTCCAATGTCACCTTAGGGGCTCAGTAGTATGCTATTTGATTACTGAAATTTTATTTTACCTTTAAAGCAACACTATGTAGTTTCCATGTAAAAATGACTTACAGCTCCCCCATGTGGTTGAAAAGCGCAACAGTGCCTGGTATCAGACACTCTTCTGCAGGCAGGGGGAGGGGCGGGGCTTTGTGCTCTACCCTCCACCGCCACTTTCAGAGTGTGCTTGTAGCAGCTAGGAGGTTGCTCAGGTTGCATCAACAGTACAATTTGTCCAGTTAAAAGTTGTTCTATCACTGAAATAATTTTAGAGACATTATTTAAAGGTAAAAAAACTACATAGTGTTGCTTTAAAACCAAAATTTAGAAAAATTAAAAATGAAATCAGAATACATGGAATGGAGAATAAATGAAGCGGAATTTGAGAATGGATTTCATAGGGCCCTCCAATGCGAAAAAAAATAAAAGGGATCTTGAAACTATGCTGCATTCCTTTCAGCGAAATACAATTTTATGTGATTTGGGATGAAATTTGACATATGTGACCCTGTCTGTGCCATCCAGGTTAAATTCTCATGATATTATTATGAACTTTAAAACATCACAGTTTGATTTCAGTTAAAGGGGACAGAGAATGAAAAACCATTTTTACCTTGTCTTTGTTGAATAATGGTAGTCTACCCACATTCACGAACATACAAAAAGTGCTAGACATGCTAAACATCTCAGTCTCATAGAAATTCCTCTTTTAGAAATGTCAGCCAGAAAACGGCCCAATCTGAAAAACTGATGCTTATGACATCACAGGCATCTCACTGCCCCTCCACTTTAAAATAATTGGCTACATTTTTTGAGTGGCAGCAAAGTCAGCCAATCAGTAATGAGATTGCAAGTTAAGCCAGTAGGGGGAGCCAAATAGGTGCAAAACCACTTGTTTAAAATCCCCCACCCTAATAGAGCTATCTGAGAGAGGTTTTTAGGAAGCTTCTAAGGCATTACAGACCCAAACAAAAAAAAATTGTCTACATGTCACATCACAGAACAAGGATAAATACTCCGTTCAATCATTCTATGTCACCTTTAACCTATTAGTATTTTTCTTTAACTACAATCTTTACATGACCTTACACGCAGTCAACAATAAAGATATTAAGTTTATATTTTCACAATAATCATCTTTGTGGGAATGATTTTATGTATTTTAAGTAGCTGGGTTTTTACACACTGGCTCACATATTCTACAGGTTTCGCAAGATTCTTTCTACTCTTACCAAACAATCACAAACCCACTCTGAATCCTCTGGATAGTCCTCCTCATGCTGATCTAAATTCAAGAAATATGATATTCTTTTAAAACCATCCTCTTCATCGGTCTGCTCTTCTGCTTAGTAGTGTGGCCCACAGATGACAAAGCTCAGCAGGCCTGGCTAACAGCCAACATCAGACTGGCAGCAGATTACGTCACACGGGCCCCTGGGAGACGGCTGATTGGCTCCAAACAGCCAAGACAAATTAGGCAGCTGTGCAAGAGAGCAGGGAGAGAGCCCTTTGTTGGGCTGAGCACAAGCTGTGGCCGGGGTCTCACATCTCGCTCTATGTGACTGCCAAGGGCTGCAGGGTAATGATCAGCCAGGGCATAGCAAGTATAAAGTAAAAGCAAATAGCCAACAGCCCTGTGCATGCTTATACCTTTGTGAATAAGGCACAAGCCATGGGTTTCAAATTTTTTCCAAATTATTTGTTTATTTTTAAAGTCTGATAAATGTTATTCATAACAAAATGATATTGCTTTACCATTACGTCTTATGTGGAAAGAAGTGATTAAGAATAATGACAATATAGTTTAGCGCTGAATGTAAAACTCGATAAATGTTTTTTTACTCCAAAAGTGGCATCAAACGATCTTACTAAATGTGCAATTATCATCACAAGTATCACAAAGTTAACTCAATCTCTTTCACTTTTCATGTGTTTGCTAAAAGCAAAGCATTGAGAAATTTGCTGTGTCCGAAATCACATACTTCAATACTATATAGTAGGTGAAAATCAGTATACGAGGCAAGTAGTAGGCCATGTCCGAATTCTTAGTATTCAAAAACAGAAGGCAAAAAGTACTTGGATGACCTACTGCTTCTGGCTAGATTTTTACGATTTATTTGATGGATACTTTACTATCCCATGAGGCCATGTGAGCTAAGGAGCCACCAAATAAAAAAAATGACTATAATATAAATGCCAGAAATCTATAAACCGTGTACTTGTTAAATAACACATACGTAAATAAATTATGGTTGTGGTTGTTCGGATTACAGCATATGACATACGGGTCACATGACAATAAAAGCATGGCGGAATCATGTCTGAAATGTACACATAAACATTATATAATGTACAGTTTTAATGATAAAGCAGTGGGTACTAAATCTAATTCAGTACGTACTGTCACAGTACATCATTTTGGACAGAGCGATTGTGAATATCACAATGATTGTTGGCTAAATTAAACTCATTAAAATTAGTTTCATAAACATTGTCTCGCAATTTTTTTGAGAGTGTAAAAAGTGTGTATATTGTCTCTGTTTAACTGCTATTTTTAATAAATTAATGCATAAACCTAAAAAGATATATTTTTTACTTGAGTGAATTTAGTGAAAACGATTCACTACAACTGTAAAAGAAATCGAAATGTTTGAATTTAACCAGATTTATAGTTATTCTTTAAAAACATAGCTTGTTTGGTTAAAATGAAAAAAATATTTTTTTACGCCATTGCAGTGTTGGGCCCTATTTTGAGATTGTCCTATCGTCAGCCTGTGAGATCGCCGATACACGATAGTATCGGGGGGGGGCGGGGTAGTAGTTTACTACTTAGCCCCTAAACTCTGTAATGATTTGCCAACTGATGTCCGAGAATCAGACACAGTCGATCACTTTAAATCTAAACTTTTTTCTTCAACAAAGTATTCACATAATTTGTCAAGTAAATGTACTTATCTCGCAATAATAAGCCTGTTCGGAACAAAGCACTCAAATATCTCGTCTGGGTACTATACTAACGCCGCAAAAGCTAGCCTGTCTGGAATCGAGCATATATTAAAACACAACAAAGGACTAGAAGAATTAATACAAACCTATCTTTTTTCAATGCGTGCACTGTACAGCGCGTTGTGAATGTGTGAAAAAGTTTTATTTTGTGGCACCATACTTACTGGTATAACTCCTCATGTAACAGTCTTTAAATAGGGAAAACACGGAAGTGTTTGGTGGGTTCCCTGTTTGGTACCATTGGAATGAATGGGTCTAGGCTAAATCCTAACACATTCACGACGCGCTGTACAGTGCACGCATTGAAAAAAGATAGATATGTATTAATTCGTCTAAGTTGAGGAAATAACATAGTTAAATATGGCAAAAGGGTAGACTATTCCTTTAACTTAGCACCCTCTTGTATACAAAACATTACTAATACGCTCGCTTGTAAAGCTTATTAATAGCCGCTGTATTTTGCTACTTATATTGTCTGTCGATTTTTCTGTGTTTTCCCTGCTTGTTTTAATGTAAAGCTGCTTTGAAACAATTACCAATTGTGAAATGCTATATACATAAAATTGAATTGAATAGAAACTCATTTATTTATTTGTTCATTTATGACAAGTCACTTGATAGGTGGACAAAAAAAGAATCAAGGGCAACACTGTCATGGCCGCAACCTTCTTAAAACTGATGCCATTAATCCATCCGCGTCATTAAATCCAGGCGCTCTAAAATTTCCTGCGTGCCAGGGAGTGTGAACATCAAACTCGCTGGTTTTAAACCTCTGCGTGCCTTACATCCTCTCTAGTACAAGGAAATGTCACAGCCACACGTATTACAAGTTAGAAGGTGCTAGAAGGAGTCCATGCCGCACACATTCAGGTCCGAGCAAGAGTACAAAACGTGCACATTGAGTCCACGTGCATGCAAGAAGGAATCGGCGCACTATCGCTGACTATTAGCGATATGTCTGATGATCGCCGATACATGATACTATCGTCCATCGGCACAACCCTACACCATTATCAAAAATTCTAAATATCAAGATCCACCTTTCATACAGCACATGTATTAAAGTCTATATACAGTGACTAGGAGGAAATGAAAAGTACTTAGTAAAGTCAAAATATGCTTTTACATCTCTTCATTAAGACAAACAGCCATGCGGGACAAATTACCATTCGAGAAACCACAGGGTCGCTTTAGGACAAACACTCTGTTTTCCTTCGCATGACTCTGTCTCTAGGATATTAAGCAAAAACACACACGCTAGGGCAATGAGCGTTGAGTTCGACTGGAATGAGCCATATTCAAACGGTTTCTGGCCTGAATTTCATCCAGATGAGGTTGTTTCAACTAGTGATGTCGGATATCAGCGCTTCACTGCCTAAAGCAAGCCTACTGTTCAGAACCATAAGTAAACACACACGTACACTCTCCGGCCTGTAAAACGCTTTCGGCTCTCTAATAATCACCGATAATGTGTGATCTATTTCACGAAGGTCAGCCAATAAAGAAACACACGCATTGCCGTGAGAAAAGTCAAATATTTCTGAGCTCATATAAACAGTACACTAAACATCCTGTCTGATTTTGCATCCTCAAACGCCTTAAGACAGAACCGTCCAATAGGCTTACCTCTCCGGGCCCCTGCGCCTCCCTGATTGGCTGGCAGCCCCGCTCTTTTCATCATGGTCATGGCCCTCCTCTGGTGAGGATTGTCGGTGGAGTGGAGGGTCGCATTCGGGTGTGACCCTGAATGGCTTCAGATCCCCCTGCCCCAGTAAGCTTCGACCACCACAGTAACAGAAGGCACAGAGCTGCTCGCTGTGAATGGAAGAGAAGATAATGGTTAACAAATGAATCAGGATGTATACGCTCGCAGGCTGACTAGATGAAAAGTACCCAAAACCCTTCTACAATCAGACCAGACTAGGAGACCAGTTAAGGCTATCAAAGCAGTTTACATTTAGATTTACCCTACAGTCACATTAGCTACAAAAGTGAGCGACACCGAGCGACACGCACCCGCTTGATGGGCGTTCCTTGGCTAGTATCTAAAAGCGGTATCAAAAGTTATTGTTAAGTTAGGGTCTGTGTCTGCCTGAACGGGTTTGAGTCCAGCTTTTAAATAATTGACGGGTCCGCGTTGGTTCCGGGTCCAACGTTCAAAATAATCGACAGTCTGGGTTGGTTCAGTGTAGCACATTTACGGGTCTCTTCGGATTCGGGTCCGAATTTTTGAACCCGTGTAGACCTCTACTCCCTACATCACACATTAGGTCAGTAGGCGGACTTTTCTGGCTGGTCGAATGAGTGTCTACACCACAATAGCAATCCAGTCAAACCAATTTTCAACTACCTCTGAATGATGTTAAACGCGAACAAGCGCACAACGATTAGACCCTGTTTACACCTGTATTTAGCGTCATCCACTTGTGATCCAGTCGACCAAGACGCATCTCAATACCAGGTGTAAACAGGGCCTATGTGACTTTTAAAAACTACTGTAGTCTTGTTTCTCTAAGTGTACCCGCCAAGGAGACAAAAAACAGAAGTTTTTTTTATTAAAATTAGTCTAAACACCAAAGTTTATACTACAGATAAGTATGTGGGAGTGTTAGAATTCACACATGGCGTATTTCCCAGTTTCACACTCACTGAACGTGGGAAAATGTTCAACAATTAAGCTAGACTCCACTATAGCCTCACTGGGAAAAGCGGCTTCACGCTAACATGTTTAAATATAGCTACACATAACATTTAGACATAATAGATTCAACTGTGAAACTGCTCCCAGCAATGTTAACTTTGAAAAGAAAATGATTAAATCATCACTTCAGACAACAACTGTCTAAATGTTACAAAAAACAAGAGACTTAGTTGCCATCAGTGACCTAAAATTGTGACAACGTCAAAATCTCTCGAGGCATTAGTTAAAGGTGTGATTTTTGTGTCATCTTAACAGGACTGCAAAATTATGTAAAATGATGCAGGTCTCTCAAAAACTTTTGCCATTGGTCAGAAAAACACATAACAACCCACCGCAATTCATGCCATTGGCTAAGGCAGTGTTTTTTCCTGGGTGGTTTGAAATAGCGCCACAGAATTAAAACTACTGTTGTATGCAAAAGTTTGAGCACCCCTGACAAAATCCATGATTTTTATTTATAAATATTTGAGTGTTTGGATCAGCAATTTCATTTTGATCGATCAATAACTAAAGGACACAGTAATATTTCAGTAGTGAAATGAGGTTTATTTGATTAACAAAAAAATGTGCAATATGCATCAAAACGAAATTAGAAAGGTGCATAAATTTGTGCATCCTTGTCATTTGGTTTGTATGAATACCTGTAACTACTTAATACTGATTAATTGGAACACACAATTGGTTTGATGAGCACATTAAGCCTTGAACTTCATAGACAGGTGCATCCTATCATAAGAAAAGGTATTTAAGCTGGCCAATTGCAAGTTTGACTCTCCCCTGAAGAGTAGCAAAACAACTCTCAAATGACCTTAAAAAAAACATTATGGTTTATGGGAAGGCTACAAAAAGTTATCGCAGAAATATAAGCTGTCAGTGTCCACTGTAAGGAACATAGTAAAGAAATGGAAGTCCACAGGCACAGTTCTTGTTAAGATCAGAAGTGGCAGGCCACGTACAATATTGGAGAGGCAAAGGCGAAGGATGGTGCATACGGTCAAAAACAGCCCACAGACCACCTCCAAAGAGCTAAAATATCAACTTGCGAACTTTGCGCTTGAGGTATGCAAACGCACATTTGGACAAGCCAGCTTCATTTTGGAATAAGGTGCTGTGGACTGATGAAACAAAGATGGAGTTTTTGGTCATAACAAGGGGTGTTATGCATGGCGGCAAAAGAACACAACATTCCAAGAAGATCACTTGCTACGCACAGTAAAATTTGGTGGAGGTTCCATCATCCTGTGGGGCTGTGTGGCCAGTGCTGGGAATCTGGTTAAAGTTGATGGTTGCATGGATTTCACTCAATATCAGCAGATTCTTGAGAATAATGTTGAGGAATCAGTCACAGAGTTGAAGTTACGCCGGGGGTGGATATTTCAACAAGACAAAGACCCGACACACTGCTCAAAATCTACTCTTGCATTTATGCAAAGGAACAAGTACATTCTGATATATTCTGGAATGGCCATCCCCAGACCTGAATATCATTGAACATCTGTAGAGTGATTTGAAGCAGGCTGTCCATGCTTGGCAACCATCAAACCTAACTGAACCGGAGATGTTTTATAAAGAGGAATGGTTCAAAATACATTCATCCAAAATCAAGACACTCATTACAGGCTATAGGAAATGTCTAGAGGCTGTTATTTCTGCTAAAGGAGGCTCTTCTAAATATTGATGTGATTTTTCTTTTGGGGTGTCCAAATTTATGCACCCGTTTAATTTCGTTTTGATGCATATTGCACATTTTCTGTCAATTCAATAAACCTCATTTCACTACTGAAATATTACCGTGTTCTTCAATCAAAATGAAATTGTTGATCCAAACACCCAAATATTTATATGAAATGAAAATCATGGAAATTGCCAGGGGTGCCCAAACTTTTGCATACAACTGTATTCATGGATATCAGTGTCCAAATAGTTTATTTTTAAATGGATAGTTCAAAGAAAATGAAAATTCAAACTGTTCCAGAAATGTTGTTAACCAAACCAATCAGAGGCCCCCATTGACTTTCATAGTAGGAACAAAGAATACTATGGAAATATATAGGGTCTATGATGGGTTTGGTAACAAACATTCCTCAAAATACCTTTCTTTGTGTTCATCAGAACAAAGAAATTAATACAGGTTTGTAAGTAAATGAAGAATGAGTATTACTAGAAGAACTATCCCTTCAACTAGGGATGCACCGACACAAACTTTCTGTGCCAATAGTTATATTCCATTACTTAGAATGACACCTACTAATACCAATAGATACACCGATATTTTTGCTTTTTACCCCTTGTTTTATTATGTTCTGAGATCCAAGAAGTGCAGAGCATACAAACTGCAAAATAATCACACAGCATGAGTTCTAATTGGGTTTCCCTCTCTTTTGTTTGCCAGGATATAATCCTCCCTGATCATCAGCTAGTTTTAAACAATCGTTCGATGTCCGATAGTGGAAAAGATTGCTTTAATCTGCTGATACTCATCATAGGCCGTTTTTTTGCTGCATCCTACTTTTATTCTATGCATATTAAGCTAGGACGTGCATCTGTAGGGCAGAGTTAAACAAATTATGCATCGAATTAGGCATGATACGATCTGTTCCCTCAACCCTTAGCATTGGCCCAATTACGTTCCTCTGGTCTGGAATATTGTCAGCAAAGATGTTCGTGTTAACCTAGCAGATGATGTTTGAGAAGTACCCAAGTAAAGAGGTAAATATTTGTCAGACCTCAAATATAAAGTTGTTGCCCACAGCACTGGCCTGAACTGGCCGAACAGCCCGTCATAGAGAGCGACCATTCAGTCCGTTAACAAACTCTCATGCACAGATGTTTGAGAGACCTGCGGCCATGGTGAGTTAACTGTTTGGACAGTGGTTTGTGTGTTTGTGCGTGTGGCAGGGAACCTTAAATTCATAATGTTACATCAACATCGAGGAACATTCAGCTGGGGGCGTAAGCAAACAGACAGAGGTACACATACACACACTTACAAACCCAAAAACTGGTCTCCAAGTAAAAGATTTTGGATGTGGCTAAGTACATACTGCCTTCAAAAACAGGATCAAACAGTATGTATTATGTAACTCTGGTATGCAACGCTGTTGTCATATGGGACCGTGGACCACAAAACCAGTCAGGTATATTTGTATGGGGCAAAATAAATAAAAAATGTATGCCAAAAATCATTAAGTAAAGATAATGTTCCATGAAAATATTTTGTAAATATATAAAAAATGTGTTTATCATAAGTAATATGTGCTGCTAAGGACTTAAAGTTTGGACAACTTAGCGTATCCCACCATGATTTGCTATGCATCTTTATTTTGACAAGATTTGCAAAATAACACTGGTAATAACAATGTAGCATACTACTGTTTGAAATGTTTATCACTGCATAATGCATATTGTTGCACTTATTTGCATAACAGCAATTATTCCATTCTGGACCATTAAATGCATTGTGGGACATTCCATGCAGTATGCTCTGTTGTATATGGCTTGCATGTATAGTACGTTTATCCAGGAATCCCACAGGCACTAAAACTTTACTGTGCACATACACTATACCGCAGAACTAAAATGATTACACTTATGCATTTGGCAGATGCTTTTATCCGAAGCATTTTTATCCGTGCATTTTTAAGGTTTCCTGTTTTAATTAGTTTGTGTGCTCCCTTGGAATCGAACTCACAACCTCTGTACTGCTAACTAGAGTATAATAGCAATTCCGATCACAGCTAACATAATTAGGATCCATCGTAATGCTGTACATTTACTTTTAAAGTGCTGCTCTTATAACGGGAAACTCTGTGAACTGTGAAAGCTCAAGGGCACTCCTGTACAGCAGTCTTCTTTACCCAGAATGCTCCTATATTAAGCCTGATCTAGAGCCCATCCCCCATATTAAAAGAAAACAGTAGCCAGCCGCAACACACACAAACACATGTCGACAGATACGTTATCGTTCATAGTTATCCACCGTCTTTGCCTTTGGACATTTAAAAAAAAAACGCATCACAGTTGGAAAGGTTTAAAAGAGAAAGCCATTCATGAATGTTTACGCCGAGACGCAAAGCTCATGCTTCCCACGCTGGCGATGACTCAGCCCAGCGAGAGGATGCTGCTCTGACCTGCTTTTAGCTTCTCCAAAGGCTGATGATGTTTGTGCCGCCCTGGTCTCACAGCTCGCAGGAAGAGGCGATGACGACAGCTCCTCTTCCTCCCCTCCTGCTGTAATTGCCACAGCAGCGGTGTCCTCCATCTCCTCCGGCTGCTCTTTATTGACTGATGGGAAACACAGAGAGATTTATGGACATGAGAGATGCAGCAATATAGATACGAATTTAAAATTGTGGGCGATAACTAATATAACTAATACAGCCATAATATCATAACCTGTATTTTTGACAACTGTATTTTTAGCAACATTTTGCCAGTGAGATAAAAGAGTCAACTTAAAGAATGCTTAAATAAACTTTAATTAGGGAAAAATGTGGACCAAATTATGCAAAATCCACTTTTTCAAGGTGTTTGGACATAATGTGTGTTGGCAGTGTGTGAACACAATTACCATACAATGAACAAATTCACCTGCTCCTTGTTTTTAATCCCCATTAAAACAAAGCAGTCTCATTGGAGATGACGTTTTGATTCTCTTATTAATGTGAGGTCACATTGATAAAGCCCCGCCCAATTACAGTCCTGCATAGTTTCCACACTCAGTGAGTTGTCCACTAGATACTATTGTCTCAGAATGTATTAATGAGATCTATTTTAACTGAAACCGCTCACTGTCTGTTTGTAAGGAAGTGAGGAGCTGTAGCTTATTTGCATTTAAAGGTACAGACATTAAAACAGCGCGTTTTTGCTCCCACCCAAATAGGGGCATTGCTATGATAAATGATCTGTGGGGGATTTTGAGATGAAACTTCACAGACATATTCTGGGTACACCTGAGACTTATATTATAATACGTAAAAAGGCTGTAACTAACAGGTGCCCTTTAAGATAATTATTTATTACAACAGTGTTTAGCCAATAACGTACAAGAGGTAGTGATGCACCGATGTATCGGCCGCCGATATTTATCGGCCGATTTTTTATGAATTTGAAACCATTGGCATATCGGCAATAGCGCGAGAAAGGCCGATACCGATTGTTTATTAATTAACTGCATAAAGAAATCCATTATATGAAAAAAAAACGAGTTAATGTTGTTAATAAAATAAATGCTGAATTGCAAAAACCACCATTGAAGGTTGTCATACTGTCTTATTATATTTGTGTTAGCTTAATTTGTGCCTCTCTTATCATGTTGGTTAGTTGAATGTTAATTAGATCCAATCCATGTTCAGTAAAAATAATTTGATGCAGAAATAAACTAGCTAATAGACCAACTGTATAGTATTGTATACAAGTGTTAAATATCGGTATTGGCATCGGTATCGGCCAGAAGTTGTCTGTTTAAATCGGTATCGGCCCTAAAATCCTATCGGTGCATCCCTAACAAGAGGCCATGCTATATTATACATGACATGCAAACCCTTTTCTACTGTGAATATCTTCACAATACAGCCTCAATACAGTACTTAAATTACTAGTGCATTTACATGACAAAATAAGAAAACAATCTGTCAAAAAGTCATGCATTGAATCAAATCAATAACCTAGCTAAGCAGAAAACCTAAACGCTTATAGTCCACCTAGTCATCCAAAAAGTCAGAAAAAAGGTCAAAAGTTAAATCGTTGTATCTCTTCTAATGTCTGCAAAACTTGTAAATGTAACATGTTTTTTATTTCGCAGTTTTTCTGTCAAGTGCACAAATCAAGAGCAGACCATTATGCGCTACTTCACGCTTATCTTTCACACATGAAAACATGTGCACACAAACTGTGAGAAAGACGGTTAAAAGGTTTACATGTAATGTAAAATCTACCTGTGCCGATCGGATTTTGCTTTAGCCATGTATGACCTTTTCCAGATAATTTTTTTTCATGTGTTATATGTTTACACGCAATAAGTTTATTAAGCATATTCGGAGTAAGACTTGACTGAATCTAAACGCACTCATTTAGGTAACAACATTTAGGAATTCATAAATATGGATGTTGTACAGTGACAAAATTTGGCTGTCAAATTAAAAACTTGTGATGTCAAAAGGGGATAACACTACCCCTTAATTTGTACTATCCAACCACGAAACTTCCATTTCGTGCAGAGATCAACTCATTTGCATTTAAAAGGACACACCCAAAACGGCACATTTTTGCTCACAACTAAAAAGTGGCAATTTTAACATGCTATAATAAATTATCTATATGGTATTTTTTAAAAGCAAGAACTTCGCATATACACTGGGAATGCCAAAGGTTTATTTGACATCTTAAAAAAGTCTTGTAAAATGTCCCCTTTAAGATGTGAACGCAAGAATATATCCTTTGTGTGTGCCTGCTATTTCTCACCAGAGTGTGTTAAGTGTTAATGATGCCTTTAAATAAAGTTACCACGTACAATGTTGATGCAAACTGCCAAAAGGTTACGTATGATCAATTGTTTGTTTTTGCATTTTGTTATGTCACAGCCCTGACTAACGAGACCACAATTACAAGCCTGAATGATTTTTGACTATGTACCTTTGCCTCAAATTAATTTTCATCCACGAAATGTTCATCTATTCTAAACACCTCTAATTGGTTCCAGTGTACCTGCAGTTCAGTTCCAAGCCAAAATCATTTAGTGTGAAAAACCCAAATGACATATGAACACTGACTGCATATTTACTCATTCAAAAGCAGCCAAATTCACTAAGATTTGTGGTTTCTTTGTTTGAATGCAAACAAAGGGCCCTATTTAGAACGATCTAAGCGCATCGTCTAAAGCGCACGGCGCACGGTCTAAATGGGCGTGTCCGATGCCACTTTTGCTAATTTAACAACGGGAAAAATGGTTTGTGCGCCGAGCGCAGGGTCGAAAAGGGTTGTACATATTTTCCTAATGAGTAATGGGAGTGTTTTGGGCGTAAAGTGCAATAAACCAATGAGAGTCTCTGCTCTCATCCCCTTTAATGGCGCTGTGCATTATCCCATATGTAGATAACGGACCTTGTAAACTGAAAAACTAAGCGGAGGAAGAAGATCCCCAGTTTAAGAATAATGTTAAAAATGTGTTGTTTTCATTTTTATTGAATTTTTTTATTTATTAAAACCTTTAAAAGCCTTTTTCTTTTTCTTAGTCGTAGAAGTACAAATAGCAGGCTTTGAATTGCTGTCCTAAATGTATTGATATCCTACATAATCAATGTAATCTCATAAAATAATTTGCAAATATGCAAGAAAAGGATGTACTCTAAAAATACATACAAGAGATAAAGGATTTACAAACGTGCAGAGAGCCGAAGCGTTTCAGCACTAGAACAGCGCCATATGGGATTTTTTACAAAGCATTACTTAAAATGTTTCTCATCTCACCATATCCACAGGTACAGAGTCATCATGTACAATAAATCCGTAAGATATCATTTAAAAACATTTAAAAATAGATGCATTTGTTTAAGCAAAGCATTTTTTTACTTACCAGACTGCAGGTGAAGCAGCTCTTTGTGCCTTCTAACGTCTCATAATTAGTCCTCATTTATGTCCAAGAGACTCAATAATAATCTTTTACATTCAATCCTTTAATCTTTCATATTTAACAGCGTTTTTGTGCTGCTGCACATTCATGTATGTGATAAGCAAACCCGCGTTGTCGTCCGTTTGTAGGCGCATATTACCAATGCGCTCTTTAAATAACAAAAAACTGCCAACTATTGCGCCATTGACTTTAGACCAGGTTTTTGTTGGTCAATGGCGTAGTCTATTTTATTTGCCTCAAAATAGCAATGCGCCAACAATGTACCTGAACACACCTCGTTTTCAGACCAGAACGCCCATGGGTGCAAAAGGTAGGGGTGTCACAATTAATCGATTGTGCGATGCATCGCGATGCGGGGGTGGACGATTCTGCATCGATGCAGTAATAACCCATAATCGATTATAGCCTGCTTACATCATTCGTCGCGTACAGGTATGTGGCGGTAGAAAAAATGGCAGAGGGTTGTGAGAAACGAGTGATAAAAAATGCACCGGGTATTTTAAAAGCCGATGTCTGGGCTCATTTCGGCTTCTATGAACATGCTGGTAAGCACGAACTGGACAAGACACACGCCCGAAATGACCGGAGCCCGACATAATGCAGCCCGAATCCGAACGTACATTTAGATTGACAGCTTTTTAAAAGCCCGAACCCGTTTACAGCACGACATTATTTAAATGTGCGCGGACACACAGCTTTTGTAAAGAATGAGAAATTTACACAGGTTTTAACATTATTTATTCATTACTAATTATCTACACGCAAAGTTGAAGTTGAAACAAAGAAATAAAATAAGTCATCTGTAACATTGTAACATCTCATTCTAAATATGCCTATGCAATACACTATAAATAGGCCAATAAAAAGATTATTTCTTAACGAATTAAATTAAGATAATACATTCTGAATTAAGATGGGTATTTGGCAATAACGAAATTAAGAGAAAGGCTCCGTGGGATTTGCGTCGGCACTTCTCTCCATTACTGCCAACATTAGTCTATATCCTTTGTCTAAATTATGTATTTAAGACTCAATTAATATTTAGTTATACATTGAAAAAGCTTTACTCACCAAGATTAGACTACATGTTTTTGATTAGGAAAATTATTAAATAAATGGCTTCAGCGCGGTCCTGCGCTACTGAACTTGACTGCTCATTTACCTCACAAAGCCGGAGCGGAAGCCCGAGCCCGCCCCGAGCCCGTGTAAAATGTTAGAAATTAAACCGGGTCCCGTCGGGTTCGGGCAAAGATCTTCAGCTCTAGTGTAAAGCCTGCCATGCACAAATAAAATATGTAGGCAATACCACTAATCTAAGAAACCACGTTAACCGTTTTCACCCCGAGCTGCTAAAGAATGCAAGTGTTGATAATGCTTTAATTGACAGTAGTATTATGCACTTTTATGCACTTTTAGTTTTTCCTAATGTTTTAGTTTTAAATGCTGCTGTTGTTTGCTGTTTACAGAACAAGTTTGTCTTGTTTCCTATTAAGTAGTATACTTTAGTATACTTCTTGAAGAAAACAAAATACAAAGGAGTTCAAATACTGTATCTGACTTCTTACATTCATCAAAATAAATGTAGCAATGTGCAGTAATTAAAAAAAAGGATGCAATGCATCGTGATGCATCATGATGCATCGTAACATCGAATTGAATCGAATCGTTAACTTAATAATCGGAATCGAATTGAATCGAGGAACCAGTGAAGATTTACACCTCTAGCAAAAGGGGGCGCAAATGCATTTGAAATTTAAACAACGTGGCGCTAAACGTGAAAATGATAATTGCGCAGGGTGGAAACTAGCAAAAGACACTTGCGTCGCACATTGCGCTGGGTGTAAGTTTGAGCCCAAAGTTTGCTTTGATCAAGGGGAAATATGATCAGCACATATAATGTTCATTAATAAGAGAAAAAATAGGAAAACTGTTGCCTTAGAAAACAGAAAAAGTACATAATTAGAAGTGTGAGTCACTTGTAACTAAGAGAGAAGAGCGAGCTGGGACCTTGTTGTGGTTTTAAATAGACCACATTGAAACCACAGCCGATCCCAACCACCTCCTGTATTCATCTCATCCATTGCGGTCAAATCTTACAAAATGTACTGAGCTGCAACAGACACTACAAATTAGTGTCTACGAATTCAAAAATCACTCAAACAAAACACAAGTTTTCTTCTGAAAGTATACAAATCTAGTTGGTAATGCAATCTGACTGAGGGGGGTGGGGGGGGGGGGTGGTAATTAAACTCAAAATCAAACTTTTACTGTAGTAATGCAGGACTGTAAATAACCATTTATCAGGTGATGAATATCAATACTGCTTAGCTAAAATGCTGAAAATGTTACTCTGTGAATTTGAGTATAATGTGGGATTATTATCAGTAATGAACTAATCAAGGTAATCATTCATACACACACACACCCACACCAGAGGTTGCGTTGAACTTTTTCAATCTCTGTCATTTTTATGATGAACAGCGTTGTAAAAATTTTGTCATGGTCAATTATTATCTGTCATTTCATGTTTTAATGATAATACTTTTTTTCGTTCACGTTACTTTCATGAACTTACAAGACAAGCATACAAGTTAAAATTTGTATATTTATTTGTGTAGAAGAGAACAGATAAACAGAGACCGTGCATCACTTTACATATTTAACATCACATGAAGCAGATGAATGAATGCTTTTTTCTCGCACTGACAACGGAGGCAATAAAACAAGCAACCTTTGTGCTGAACAGACAAATATAAACAAATCAAATCACAAAATACTATTGTGATTAAAATATCAACAAACGTGTAAAAATCTGAATTAAATAAAACTCATGACACTGCGTGTCTGAAACCATCTTGTGTAATAAACGGATGCTGGCACATTAATCCAGACACTTGTCAGTAGATTTTGTGTCTTCTTTACCTCAGACAGATGACGTCTTGTTACAGTTTTACTTTTGTTCTGGAGATTGATCTCGCGTTCTTTCATTACACTTTGGTTAACGCGATCTGACACACGCCCACAATCACACACACAATAATACAGACCAATACGTTGCAACAAAGTCGACCAGGCCACAGAAAATACCGGATTATCTGAGCATCATGTCCACACAAAGGCAGTTCAAATACGGAACAAAACTTCACGCAGTCGATCACGCAGACTTTGAAACTGCAAACAGGGAAAAGACATGACTTACATAGCATCCAGCTAACATTAACCAACTCCGTTTGCCATAAAAGGTGGAAAAAACAAATGTACATTCAACCGGGAGTCCCTTCCTGCTACTCAATCTGGTGCAAGCTCCTTAATCCTTTATTTATACTTTCACTGAACACCTTGTAAAGCATGATTTTGTAAGGAATAAGATATTAAAGATATTTCACTTGCTTCCACCGATTAGTACTTTATCTAGCAATCTGCAATGCGGTTACGAGATTGGAGAACGATCCAATCACATGCGGTCAAATACATAAAAAACAATATTGATTTGCTAACGACAACAGTGGGAGGGTTTGGGGTGCACAGTGCTGGATGGATCTGAAATGAGCCAATTAGAGCTTAGCTTCAAGTCACATGTTTTTAACTTTTTTTACTGACCTACATACACACCGTTTGGGTGGTGCCCCAGACACACTCACACGACACACACACACACAACAAACTCAGTTTTAATTTTTTATTAAATGATAACACGACTAACAGTGAAATAGTAAAACTAAATGAATTTATTTTTTTAATAATTTGCACTATACACTGTCAGAAAAAAAGTTTAAAATTGTACCTTTTCTGTCACTGGGGTGGTACCCTCTAGGGATGGGCATTCGATTAAGTTTTCTCAGCGCTATCTTGGCTTATTCCGCATACAGAGTATGTGTGAAACAGCGTGCGTTTTGTGAGCTCACAATTGTTTAATTAATTATACTAGTCTTTTAGTTTTTATTTGTTGTAAAACAACAGTAGACACAAATTTACTATGGTCTCCAACTCCACAATATACCATTTATTTACTATTTGTAGTAAAATTGCGGAAATACAAATCGTTTTTAATCTGCAAAAAAAAAAAAACATTTTCACAATGATAAAATCATGGCTAATTTTCCTAAGGTAGTAATTACAAAATTATATATGTTTGAAAGACGAAGATGCGCACCTGTCAATCTATTAACAGAGCGAGGCCAGAGACAAACGTGCTCATAAACGGGAGTAATATGGAATAATGTGTGCATCTTTGAATAACTGTAAGTATACATTTCTTTAAAATATATTTTGTCATATAAAGTTTTGAGACATGGCCTAATAATGTTTGTTTCACTTTTATTGCTCACTTATTGTGCGGGTAACATCGTTTTTGACGCATTTACCTCAGAGGTTATTTTAGCAATATTGCTTTTTTCCGGTAATAATAATACAATTTATATTTCAATCCTGTTTCATTGTCTGTTTATTCATTTCATTATGCTGTTATGTTAATGTGAGGATATTTATTTGCCATATGAGACGTGCCGTTATATGAATACTTTTGTATAATATTTAAATATATGCGGAATAATGTGTGCATCTTTGAATAACTGTAGGAATACAGTTGCTTATTTTTGTCATAAAGTTTTGAGAAATAATAATATTGTGAGGATTTATTTCCATATGATACGCTTTTTTGTCGTTGAATACTCTCGTTTATTATTTGGAAATCATATACATACATAGTAGGAAATATGAAGAGCTCTTTTCCAAAACGCGATAAACGCCATTTTTACAAAAAATGAGTTTGTCATGTCATTTGGCTGTGTACTGAACCTATTCACTGATCCATGAATGTTTTATGTCAAATCATTACATTTCCTTGTTAAAATGTAGGTACAAGATGCCGTTCTTTTCCAAAACGCGATAAGCACCGAGCCTATTTTTAGCCTAAACGCGATTTATCCTCTCGACCAATCAGAACTCGATGAGCGTTCGACGCAATCCAATGGCGGCGCTCTGAGCAGATGTTTGTTTATGTTCATTCATTACTCATTAGAGAGAGAGAGAGAGAGAGAGAGAGAGAGAGAGAGAGAGAGAGAGAGAGAGAGAGAGAGAGAGAGAGAGAGAGAGAGAGAGAGAGAGAGAGAGAGAGAGAGAGAGAGAGAGAGAGAGAGAGAGAGAGAGAGAGAGAGAGAGAGAGAGAGAGAGAGAGAGAGAGAGATGAAATATATTAAGCAAAAGGGGTTCCTAACGCCCCTGCTAAGGAGAAAACTGAAATGGTGGAGGGAGTAATAGCAAGTAAGTTATGTGTAATTCTGTTTATTTCATACTGGCTCCAATGTATATCACAATCTGAATAATTTACTTATTAATTTATAGTATGAAGAGTCCCTGATCATATGTTGCATATTCTCTTATTTGTTTTTTTTGTTTTTTAAAGAAAAAAACATACATTTATGGAAAAAATATATGGATTTGTAGCGTTTTGAAAACAAATTAAATTAACTTTGAATTTATAATCAACAATATTGTTGTTTGATTTAATAATCATTATTCAACATGTTCAGATTGAGCAAAAAAAAACATTTTAAAAGAATAAATTGAATAATCACAAAATGTGTGGGTCTAGGTAAAAAATGTACTTTTTCTGGAAACTATTGAAATGGATTTATAGCGTTTTGGAAAAGAGCTCTTCATATATAATGTGGAAGGGTAGACTTGCAAAGTTACTCTGCTTATTTTTATTTATGATATATGTGGAGATAAATAAAGCATTGCAAAACTGCAACGGGTGCTTGACGGATTCGCCGCACACGTACGCAAACGCACTGCATACGGAGTATTTGTGAAACAGGAGTTAGATAAAAAAAAATGCATTCGATTAATTGATAACAAATTAACGTTATCGACGAAATTCTTAACAATCAATTATCGATCGTCGATTAATTATGCCTATCCCTAGTACCCTCAAAGGTTTAGTTTTGTACCTTTTATGGGTATACAACACATAGAAATATTGTACCTTTTGGGGTACAATATTATACCTTAAGGACCTATTTTGTACCTTTAAAGGTACAGTTAAATGTAAAATTGGTCCTTAAAGGTACACAATAGGTCCTTAAGGTATAATATTGTACCCCAAAAGGTACAATATTTCAATGTGTTGTATACCCATAAAAGGTACAAAACTGAACCTTTAAGGGTACCACCCCAGTGACAGAAAAGGTACAATTTTAAACCTTTTTTTCTGACAGTGTATTTAACTCTTTGGTAACATGTTAAAGCAGCTTTCTTCTCTGGCCAACTTTAGGGAGCTGCACCCCAGCGCCCCCCTATTGACCAGCCGCCACTGCTCAAGACCCAAATCACCTTTCAAGAAACAGTCAAATATATAATGGGCTCATTGGCAAATAAATACAAAATACAATTTGAGAGTAGAGTAATGAGGGAAGAACACTAAATGTGACTGATAATATTTGCCTTATCAAATGGCACAAATTTAAAGGGGGGGTCTAATGGAATTTCACGCGTTCTTACTTCTGGATTTATCATGCTAAACTGATCTGTGCGTATCAAATGCAGGAAGTATAGTGGAAGTCCTTATATGGGCACTTCATCCTGAATAGCGCATCCACACACCAACCAAGAGCCGACACAAAATCAACATCACCAAAGAAGTGTGTTGTTGTTTGTGAAGGAAATTTAAGCTTGATCAGAACCCAGCATTATGGGAACAATAGATGTAGTTTGTTTATCCGGAGTAGCAGCCGAGTTGTGCGTGTGTTTATTTAATGCTGGATTTCGGTGAAATGGGGTGGTCCCAGGGAAAATAAAACGATCATGAGTCCCAGGTGGTAAGTAAAACAGCATCAAATGTCTCTGTTTTTTTGGCAATCGGCACATAAGTGCATAAAATGTAAACAACACAATTCACATAAAGTGAATTATTAGTTATAAGGGCTAATGTTTTGCGTGCTGCCTGATCGTGACACACTCCGCCCGCGGTACGCCTTTTTTCAGAAGTACAGCTGATCTATCTTTTATAATCTGATAAAACGAAAGACTCTTTGGAGATATGAAGGATGCAATACTACTCTATAGGTGCTGAAGATTAACATGAAATTAGCAGAAACTGTGACCTTTTAGTCAAGGTCAAAATAGTCCAAAGAAAATCGCAACTAAAACAAGTAATAATCAAGCTGACTGTGAACCTGAGGTTCTTGGAAACCAAGCATGGCCACCAGCCAGAAGCAGCCAAAAGGGCCCGGGAAATGAGAGAAAATGCACAAGATGAGATTTTAAAAGGCTTTCAGAGGGCATTAGAGTACACTGGCTGCTGCGAACCTCAATCACACGCTTTAAGAGGTGGGGATGGAGGGGAGAGACTCCAGAGCAGAAATGCTGTGGCTGGAGTCAAATCCTTTCAATTAGAGCTGAAGAGCGGAGCCATGTGGAGACGGACGAAAATCTCATCAATCCTGCTCAAGGAGTGTGGACGGCCGAGCCTCTTGAAAGCTCCTCCTCGGCCGGCCGAGGTTTGAGTTAGATTGACTGCACAGCTGGGAAAGAAAATCAATTCAGGGCTCCACATTGTGATTTTGTTTATCATTGGAACAGCCTCGGCTGCCTCCGAGTACAGACTGCCTCTCTCGCTCCTCAGGGAGGGGGATGTGATGGTTAAAAGAAAAGACTGACACAGGAAAGTGAAAGGAAAGGTGGTGGAAAAGATGTTTGAAGAGGGTAAGTGGGGGGAGGGAAGAACAGGAGAGGAAGCCGGAAAAATGAGGGAAAGTTGGAAAATAATTGAGAAATTTACTGGAAATGGATTTGCAAGAATCGATTGGAAGTTTCTAATTTGAAATGCTCTAAATGGGCAGCAGAACACTGTCCCATGAACGGAGTGTGGCGTTTGCTTGTTGCTAAGCTAACAATCAGTCCATCAGGCCAAAGTGGGGAACCATAGAAATTTAGGGAAAACATAGATTTGTGTAAAACAGTCAATTTGTATTTAGAAACAACTAATTTTTAACAGCCAGGATTCCCACACCTTAGTTAACTTCAAATTCAAGGACTTTTCCAGGCCAAATAACCTCGAGTTTAACAACTAAATGCGGGGACAAATTTCAAGTGAGGGCACTGCGGTGACACTTTGGGGACGCCTCCAAGGGTAAGTGCGTCTGAATGTGTATATCAAACTCAACCAATGGTGACGCTTAACGACAAAGACAGGGTGACGCGGGAGCCAGGAAGTATATCGCTATCTGAAATATTGCCAAAGACGGCGCTACAGGGACGCAGGAAGTATGGCAAGGGATACGCAGCGTTTCTTTCCCTTCTCAGGGAACAACAGTTACATACGTAACCCGAGATGTTTTCATTTGTCAAACGCAACTATGCAAAAAAAGCATTTTGGTATGAATCAACATTGGCATACAGTTTAGCACGTGTGCTTAAAAAGTCTAAAATTTTCATGATATTATCCTACACTACACAGGGAATAATATGGATTTTTTTCCAGAAAACTTATTGCATAAAATAGATTCAAGCACTTTCAATGACCTGTATCTATGTATGAATATTTTCAAAAACTTCCCAGGGCCTTGAATTCTTCCCCCAAGATTCACAAACTTTCAAGGATTTCAAGGACCTGTAGGAACCCTGATCAGCAGCTTTTGAATGAATTCTTTAGTTCACTTTGATTCACTTTCACTGAGGTCTTGGAAAAGCATTCTGGGACATTCACTTTTACATTAAATTTCACATTACCTTTACATATTTGCATTTGGCAGATGCTTTAATCCTGAGTCAAACCCACAACCTGCTAACACAATGATCTACAAATTAAGCGCTACCACAAAAACACTTTTTATGATGGAAACATGCATTGCAGTACTATGAATGCAATGTATACGTTAACCAGAAAAAATGTGATCCAAATGTCTATATAATATTCTATTGCCATATTGCGTTCAAATAGGTCCCAACTCATTTAATGAGTTTAGTGGGTTGGGTTTGATCAGTAAGGGGGGGAAATAAAAGAGCAGGAGGGCTGGATTTACCTGTTTCCTGTGTGCTTCCTGTTTCTGCGGTCTCCATTCCATCTGTGCTGTCTTCATCCTCCACCAGAGCTTTCCCTCGTCCACGGTTCCTAAGACGGAGATGAGACGTTTATTATCGAGCTTAATTCAAGGTACACTGGTTGATCATGAATTAGCTAAATATAGTCACAGCTGTCACTGATTCCTAATGGAGTGCTCAAAGCCCTGGGCAAGGGTGGAGTGGGCGTGGAAAAATTAGTGTGGGCACATGCCTATACATCCGCTGATGAGGAAGTAAGGTTTGCGAGAGCTCTCATTAAAGCCGCAACTCGATAGAGGAACATCATGAAGACGCCATTTCCTCATTTTCTCTGAGGCCCTGAGGGCGGAGGTTGTATCATTGTGTATACACAAACCTGTGTGGGGCGGCCACTCATTTAGACCTGGATTACGCACAAAACAGAGTTTTGCCACATTGTTGACCATGATTAATGGAGGGTTGGGCGTAGGTTTATCTGTAATTAACATGAACAATTTGGTCATTATCTTCCTTTTGTTGTCTTCTGTTGATTCGCCAATTTGATATGAAATCAAAGTTGGCACCACATTTGCCAGACATCACCAAACACTCATATGTAGACGTAACAATCAATATGTAATAGATAATATCACTTAACATTTTTCACTATTGCAAATCCTGTTTCACTCAAAACTGTATATATTTGTCAGATTAATAGCCTCGCATAGTATATGTGTCTAGTCAACTATCATCCAAAAAGTATCATAATGTAGCCAACAGAGTGAAAAAGAATGTCTTTATTTGTCTGTGATGCCTGGTACACATAACAGCAAACAGCTGCTGAAAGCAAAGCATCTATAGGCGTGTCATGAACAACAGCTCGCGCTTTAGTTGTCTACCAGCAATAAAATTGCCAACATAGCCAGACAGCACTGCTGCAGCATACAGTTTGATATAGATGTTCAAGGATGTGAGCATGGATACATGTGTGGGATTATTTTTATTTGTGATCTATGGCCTAAGCTGATCTTTGGTTAACTGTACAAAATCTGTCCGATTGCCAGCATGCTGCCCTGGGATGTTTCTTCTGTTTTTGGCTACTCAGATCCGTTTCCCTTCTGCCTGGATTTGTAATGGTTATACTCTTCCAAAAAGGTGTTGTGGTGGTAATCTGGTAGAGTAATGGTTTTACCTTTTGTAAAAAAACTCTTATCGAACGTGGAAGTAAGTGATGTGACGTATTTCCCTTTTTTGTGAGAGACTTCTGTTTAAATAGCCGGCCGGTAGAAAAAAGTATGGTGGGAACGTACATAAAATGCGATTTAAACAGTTATGGTAAATATTTACTATACCTGCCATGTATACCCCGGTGTAAGGATGAAATGAAGAAGTGGCCTGATATATCATATAAAGACATATTTAAATTTGTTGTGTTGTTGCTCGTGGGTGACGAATAAATGCGCAACAATAAAAGCATAGATACAGGGCTCGACATTAAGGCTTGTCCGCTTGTCCGGGACAAGTGGATTTTTTGTAGGACAAGTGTAAGAGAAAATTAGTTGTCCGACTGGACAAGTTAAATTTCAAACAATGTTACTTAACGTTATGTGCCGTTAACGACAGAGCAGAATGCGCAGCGCAAACACCGAGCGGAATATTGAACAGAGAGCGCGGCGCGCCGACACACACACACATGTTTACATGTTAACTGTTTATTGTTACTAAACAAGCTGCGCGCGCATGAAACCTGATCGACGAACACGGAGGGGCGGGAGTCGCAGGATGTTTCTTCAGGCTCCGGCGTGAATATAAATGACAGACACTTCAACACTGCGTTTTCTCTTCTAAAGTTCGGTAAAAACACATAATGGGCTTAAAATCTTGTTTAAGAATCTGTTTTCTTGAGAATCTCTCTTTCAGCGCGCCTATGTGTTTGTGCGCCGCGTGACAGCCGATTTGAATATGACAGAGTTCGTCACTGTACATTAAAAATCCCACACGAACATTACAGCGTAAATGCTAGGATTAAGATTGATTTTAAATATAACAGATAATTTAGATACATTTACCCTAATAAGTTTTTTAAAACATGGTAATGTTTTAATGTTTTGCTTTAGTGTTTTAATGTCAGACAATCATTGAAATGTGGGAAAACTGAAGGGAAAGGCAGCCGATATAGCATCCTTCTTCAGAAAGAGTAGCAAGAAGCAGCCAAACAATTCTTAGTAAAATACATTAAAGTAGCCTTCAAAATTCACATGCTTTTCTGGTCTCTAGTTTTTTCAGCAATGGGAGATATAAATTCTGGTTTCAAAGTAAATTTCAAAAGTTTTATTTGATTAAATAGATTAAAAAACATGGAGGTTGAATTACGACTATAAATTGTATGTTAATCTCAATTCATTTTAATAAAAATGTAAGTATTGTAGCAATTGTTATACATTATTCTGATTAACACATCTTAAAAGTATTTTAAGGTTGGATGATAGAGATTTTATATGCCACCCCAGAGTAACTGCTGGCCCCTGCCTGGCCACCCCTATGAAAAATCCCTTGCTCCGCCACTGATTAGCAAAACACAAAAAATACATTATATTATAAATCTTTAACCGGACAAGTGACTTTTGTGCATGGACAAGTGAAACACAAATTTACTTGTCCGAAGGACAAGTTCCTCAAAAAGTTAATGTCAAGCCCTGAGATACATACCGGTACCTGTAAAGTGGGAAAATCAGTTGAGTGTTTGTACATGAAATAGACCAAGAATTTGTGTTTTTAACCTTTTCAGGCGTATGTTTAAAATGTCCTCCTGGTGTAAGGTTTTTTTTTAAACAGCAATTTTTAATTGACTTGTTTGAGTTTTTTTGGCGACACATCAAGTAAGCACGCAGTCTGACAGCAGAATCTTTCTCATTCAGCAGACTGTAAAAAAAATGGACTGCATTTATATGGCCATCCAAAGCTCTTTACAATTTGCCTCATGACCCCCTTTAAAGGGATTTATTAACATTGTGAGAGGTATAGAAAGACTAACTTTATACAATAATATAGGGTTGTGCCGATAGACGATAGTATTGTGTATCGACGATCTTCAGCATATCGCCAATGGCAGGCTTTCATGGCGATAGTCATGACGATAGTTGGCGAATGGTTATTATTATCATAGTTTTACATTAACATCCACATTGCATGCTATTCCTCGCATGAGGGTTTGTGGGCTTCACTTTACCCAGAGAGCTTGTATAGAGAGAATTCCTTCTTGCACGTACCTGCACTTAATGCGCGCGTCTTGGACTCCTAGCACTAAATCCATCGTGTCATGAGGAGCTGCACTTCTCTCTGTCTCACGTGCACGCGCCCTCGCATCTGTCCGAAGTCTAAACATAAACTAAAGTAGTAATCCTTATGTATTTGTTAAGTTTAATGCGTTTCATGCGAGCTGAGGCAAACTTTACTTTTTGTTTAAAATATGACCCGCTGCATATTGGCGCGGACGTGCAGATAGCTGCGCTCTGGCTGAAGTCAGATCACTAGGTATTAATCCTGTTTATGATATGCATTTCAATGAGTTGTAGCAACACGTCCCTCGTGTTTAAAATATGATTGTGTTACAAATATGATAGCATTCCGCTGGACCAATGTGTTTAGACAAAATTTGATGCCAGATATACGTGGCCGGTTGTTAATATACTTGAGAGAGCCACCAAGTAAAGTAATTGTGTGGGAAACACCACCTGATTGGTGTAAACTGTACAATCTAAGCATGCAGCACACAAATGATAGTTATCACAGCTCCCTGCGATATGTATATACCATACACGCTTATCGCGATATCACTACGGTTTCGATATATCATGCAGCCTTAATGTCAAGTGATTACTTTTTTTGTATTGTTTTCGTTTTATAAAAAATATTACTACATCACTTCTTACACACTAGATGAAGACATGCGCTTATGAAATGAACTCTAAATTGCTGCCTTCTGAGGAGTGGGGAATGTGATTAGTCGAGCCTGGTCGAGTTTGAAAATGGGGGCCAAGAAAGCGGCTGGAGCACAAATTTAGTGTAAAT
This sequence comes from Paramisgurnus dabryanus, assembly GCF_030506205.2. Taxonomy (NCBI): domain Eukaryota; kingdom Metazoa; phylum Chordata; class Actinopteri; order Cypriniformes; family Cobitidae; genus Paramisgurnus; species Paramisgurnus dabryanus. The sequence goes on along the minus strand of NC_133342.1, from coordinate 16,547,900 downwards.
AAATGTAAATTTTCACTTTTTACACCTTTTAATTGCATTTCTAGCGAGTAATTAGTGTTGTAGTTTCAAATATGTGATTAGTTATCACAAAGGCGCTCTTTGTTTATATATCAAACACGCTGCCTATGAAGTATGTCCAAAAGCGTTTCTCTGAGCTGCATTCATGCCTCCAAAGTCACTGCCTCATAAGGCATCAAGTTAGCTAAGTTTTCGGACGCAGCAAAGGTGGATAGGGCTGGGCGGTATGACAATATATTCCGTTTCCTTCAAATAAAATGTCAGACGTAACAGATTGTGCTATTCTGTGCATTCAGCAGAATGTAAATAAGTGGGCGTGGCCAACTTGGCACTCCTGTACGTTAGACTGAGTGTGACAGACAAACATGTAAAATATTCCACTCATAACAAATGAACGAGCAATTTCTAAAAATTACATAATAAGCGCCAGTCGCTCTCTTGCGCTCACTCTCTATGTGTTCATGCAGCAGAGGTCTCTCGCGTGCAGAAGGTGGAGCCAAATAAAGAAAACACTTCTCGCACATAATGCTAATAGTTGTTAATAGGGATGCTCCGATCAAGATTTTTGCAGCCGATACCGATCACCGATTTGTAATCTTCGTGATCGGCCAATACCGATTCCGATACAGATTTTTTAAAAAGCTGATATGCAAGCTCTTTGATGACTGTAACTGTTACATTTTTTTATAGATAAAATAATACCACGGATGTTGCCTTTGTTATATTACTTGCAGTAATTAGGTATATTATTGTTTTAATAGAGACTCAAATAAATAAGCACAACAAATATTTATTCTGCAAAGAGAAATTTAATATGGCTTTAAAAAGGCTTATGCCTCCTAAAAGTACTGAAAATAAAACACTTCACAGTCTTTACTGTATTAATTAAAGGTATAGCGGAGGATTTTCTCGAAATTTTAAAAGAACCGCCTTCTCCACTTTTTAAAAAAAAGCAATTGCGCAACACGCCCGATTGACAACTAGGAGGACCAATAGTCTTGATGATCCACCCAGAATAAGAAAATCCTCCGCAATACCTTTAAATATACACGCATTCGTATGAAGTATAAAAGTTATTTAGTCAAGAGCAGAGAGTGATTTTATTGAGAGATGAATTAGGTTACTGCAGCTTTAAGACGTGAGAGAGAGATCGCTCTCTTCACGTGCATTGATGACAGGCTGTTGTGTGTGGGCGGCGGCTGAACGCAGACAAGCAGCTGTGAGGAAAATAAAAGTTTAAACGCTCAAAACTTTAAAACGCATGCAAATAATAAACTTTTGGCATGAGGATGCAATTGTCCGTGATAGATATGTGTTGTATACGCTGTTTGATGGGGATGTGAAGACGCCTCGCGCTGTTGACCGGAGCGTGTCCGCATAGAAAATACGCATATCTCTGTAAAGGCAAAGAGAGACATACAAATCTGCACGCCGCACATGAGCAACGGGTTGTAAAAATGTTCGCGCTACGTAAAAAATGTCTTTAATTGCAGCCGCATTCAGGATCCTTTTGATGACAAAAGTAAACAGAAAGATCGGTTTATGAGATCGGCAGATTTAGCGAGCACCGATCGAGTCATTTAATGCCATTATCGGCCGATACCGATCGGTGGCCGATCAATCGGAGCATCCCTAGTTGTTAAGTTTTTTGTGAACTTTATACAAGCCAAGACAAAACTCTGTGTGTCTCTTTAAATGCAAAGAAAGCTTCTGTTACCCTCCCAGTTTGCAAAGTAGGGGGTAGAACGCTTACACGTGCTTTGGATTACATCAAAACATGTATCTCTGGCAGAAGGTTGAACTACTCGCTCATAAGGTGGAGTCTGTGAGCGGTTATGGTTGGGGCCAGTGTGATGTCACATTGCTAGGGGATCCCCAGTAGCCTGTTTTGTGTGACTGTTGCGGTTTAAAGGAGATTACACAAAGAAGAATAGATGGATTTGTATAATTACAGGATGTTTCTGCACACACACTAGCGACTCAATTTCTGATAGAAACACATTTAAAAGGGCATTTTTAGGTTAGGGGGGCTTTCACTAGGGCTGTCCCTTATGAGAAAATCAAATTCAAACAGATATCGATATCGAATATCGAATATCATCCAATGTATCCGAATATATTCGAATATCTACGAGCATCAAAAAAAAAACCACACCTTATATGAAAAAAATATAGCTATGCCCACACGAAATCCGCGCCTGCAGATTTCCGCGGATTTAATGCCCGTCATTGACAAGCACACATATCCTGCATTTGAGCGTGTTTGTGAGAAAGAATCTCATTACACATACATAGCCTATCCCTGATCTAGACATAACGTGAACCCTTATACAGGAAAAACTAAATGATCCTCATTTCACATCTGCGATGATTCGACTGAGATTGGTAGTCGAGTCAGGCTTATCCTATCGATGGATCGAATTTTCGACTATTTAGGGTCCCCCTTACTAAATGCTCCAGCTGCTTTCTTGGCCGCCATTTTATTTTTTCGAAATCGACCAGGCTCGACCAATCACATTCCTCGCACGTGCACACACACACATATAATTGTGGAAAAAGACTATCTCCGAAGACAGGAAGTAAACCAAACACTCAGAAGGCAGCATTTTAGAGCTTTTGGACACCGCAATAGCCTCACTTGTAAGTAATGACAAAAGTATGCCAAATAACTGTAACCATGGTAACCTGTGATTGCAAAACATCTATCCTTGATGAAGAGAGTCATTTAACAGTTTTTCTCATCTCTACACATGACAAGGTTGTTAATTTGATTACATGTTACATTTGGTAGACCCTCTTAAGGTAAAGGAAAACCATACTCATTGTTATGTATATTCAGTGCAATAAAGTCACTAAAAGGGCAACAACTACAAGGGAAGAGACATTATTTAAAACAGGAATTTCTGTGGATTTATACATCCTTGGGAACTTTTGGGATAATGTAAGTGGCTTTTTACAAAAATCTTACATATTGTGGCTTTAATTGACATGGGACAAACCAGGTGATACCGGTATCACCGGGTGGGTGGTTTAAATAGCTTATGAATGCCCGTGCAGCCATGAGCCTTTTCCAAAGGACGTCTCATCCAAAGGAGGGTGCTTTTTGACAGTATAGTGTCCCTGTCCCTATACCGGGGTGTTAGGACTTACACAAACCACAGGGTGAGCACCCCCTGCTGGTCTCACTAACACCTGTACCAGCAGCAACCTGGTTTTCCCAGGTGGTCTCCCATCCAAGTACTGACCAGGCTCAGCCCTACTTAGCTTTAGTGGGCAAGCTGTCTTGGGCTACAGGGTGATATGGCTGCTGGCTAAGGTGTAAAATACAGTAATTTCCATTTTACTTTGCAATTGAACTGTTAATGTGTTTTTTTGCCGTGACTTCATAATGATGGTATATTACAAGATGTATTCATTTAGATAGGACACCGCTAAAGGCCTAGGTGTGAAATACAAAGACTGCCACTGGTGGCATCACTGCATGCATCATATCAGCACGATTCAGACAACCATGCTAAAAATTCTGCATAGGCCCAGAACCATAAACACGCTAATTGTACTCTGCTTTATGATGCTTCATTGACTCAAGTTATGAGCCGGTTGTAAAATCAATTTTTGTTTTTTAGACAGAGGATAAAAATGCAAATCTCATCTATATCTCTTACTTATATTGACACCAATAGGATATCTTTTTTATTTTCATCATGCATTCAAAGATGCTGGTGTTAAAGAGGAGCCCCACAAACACATTGCCAGACACACGAGTTTTAGTCGACGTCTCCACAGAACAGTGCATGAAAGGTGAACCTGGCTATATGTGTGTCTATATGCAGCTTCCTTTAACCATTGTACAAAACCACAAGCACATAAAGCAGCATACAGTTCCTCTATGCATACAGTAACGGTAAGGTACAAAAAAAAATGGTTGGACAAGTGCACAGCCATTGGTAATGTGTCATACATACTGTCTGAATATTGTTTTAAAACCTACATATTTGCAGCAATAATGATGTAATTCTGCAACTAAGAGATTGAATTTATAGGACAAATAGTGAGAGTAATATAGGAGGAAACGTCAAATCAGTTATTCAAACCATTCATTCAAAGTCAAGTTATTGATTTAAAGGCTATAACAGCAATCACAAGCCACTTTCAGCTCATAAAACTACACATGGGCAGATCAACACAAAGACTGCATTGCCAGCAAGGTTATACCTTGTGATTTTAAAGTTGTAATGAACTTGAATTTTTCATTTTTTTAACTGTTTTTTTACCAAATCACTAATTTGTGATCTTTTTCATTTTGTAAAAATTCATGTTCCCTCATAATCTTAAATTAAAAATGCAATTCTATTCCTCAAATCAATCTTTCTTTACTTTCGGTCACAGGGTATGGCAGGTGGACAGGGCCTTACCTTTTTGTCCATTTCAGAAGCCATTTCACTCATATATATATTAGGGATGTAACGGTATTATACATTTCGTGGTATTGCGGTATAAAATTTTGCCGATACAACCATGGTCACGTGATTCGGTAAAACATTAGGTCTTACGAGCAACACGTGTAGTTTTTTTCCGGCCAAGTGCAGCAAGTGGAGGGATGCGGGAACTACAATTCCCATAATCCCATGCGTGCCACTTTGATGCCTCTCTACAAGTGGAGCGACAATGGCGGAAGCAAAAGAAACATCTCCTCACTATCTGCTAGCTGCCTGTCCCATGAACACACTGTAAAAAAACACGGTCTCTGTAGATAGCCCAGGCTCCACAAACGACAACAAAGTGCCACAGCCTACAACCACGAAACATAACAAACGTGTTCCAGCTAATAAACAACAAGAAGGATTTGGGGGTGTGGTTTGGGGGGTTAAGGGCTCATTATAGTCGTGCGTAGGTCCTACAGCGTAGCTGCTACAGCGTAGGTTCCACGTCGGTTTTCATTTATACTTTTGCGTCATCGTCAGCTTTGACGTGCAAACACGCATGCAGACCGCTGGTAGGCAGTATCCATGCGTGTAACCACAGTAGCAGCGCGACTGTCAAAGAAGATGAAGCTTGGCAAGTTAAACCACAAACGAAGAAGAAACAGCAACTTGTTGTGTATGATTTTAGAAGACCAGCAATGATGTATGGAAATAAACAGAAACTTCTGTTGCAGTTTGAGTTAAATCACTCCTCAACTTGGCCATTCTTTGTTTTCACCGTCACAAACGGAAATAGCTATGACGCAGTTTTTTTTACCTGACGTGAGGGGTTCTGGTGGACCAATCACAGCGCTTGCGGTCTGCGTAAAACTGACGCGCTGTTAAAAAATTTGCGAGGTGCGCGTCAGGCTATGCAGAGCTACGCACAGGCTACGGATAGCCTACGCCGAACCTACGCACGACTATAAATCGGGCTTAAGTGCGAGGAAGCACGGAAGGAAGAGGGAGGGGCAAGGGGGAGAGTGAGAGAGAGGGGAGAGGGAGGAGTCAGCTACGCTCCGTTTTGTTTGACAACACTTGAACGTCACACATAGTGACGTCACACATATTCACTTAGAGCGCCTTTAACTCACTGATGTCATTTGGATTATTTTAATAATGGATGTATGTGCTTTTGCCATGATAACATTGTATTATAAAATTATTCATGTTTTCAACTGAACATAGAAAGTGATATACCTTTGGAAAGCAATGACAATGGGTACATTAAGCGAATTTTCAATTTCCATTGAATCAAAATAAATGTTATCAAAAAAAATCCAAATGCCTCAAAACAGAAAGTCTTTTGATTTCATGTTACTATGACCGTCTTCTACAAAGAGACAAATACCCACTTAACTGGACAAATTTTGACATCAACAAGAAATATCATAAGTTGAACCACCACGCTTATCACTAACCACCAAGTTATCACTAAAAGGCAACATATCTACCCAACAAAAGCGCAGTAAAAATCCACGGCTGTCAAAATCCCGCAGGGGGCTTTCCTTGTCTGATCTATGTATCACTTCATCAGGGTGATAATTGTCAGGCATTCAAATTAAAGTCTCAGTTTGAATTCGGAGGAGGTACAGCAGGCTGAGTCGAGAGAGAAGCCAGCCCCTCTCTAGGGCTGCTGTATAAAGGGAGTGTGAGGGACAGAAGGGTAATTACCAGTGCCACTGGAGAGAGAAATCACAGTTTGTCCCATGCCAAAAATGACTCCTCCCTGCAAATGACTTCCTATACCAGACAGTTAACAAGGCTGAACAGTAACAAACCGGGGGGTATTCACCCAAGAGGTTACGCACGCACATGCAGAAAGACTACAAAAACGGCTCTGAATACATAAATGTGAAATATCTATGTTGAAAAATATATTATTTCATATTTAATTAAGTAGTAGGGGTTTTACCTTTATCTAGAGATCAGGGTGGCTGAAATAATGTTTACATAAATATTTACAGTATGTTTATAAACTTGGCAACGATTTTTATCAAAAGTGACTTACAAAAGTGAATATAATCTATACATTTTATTTGTTAGTATACGTGTTCTTTGGGGGTCAAACCCATGAACTTTGCATTGCTAACATATTGAGTTATATATAATATATATAAAATATAAACTTGATGATGTCAGCAGAAATGGCAAGTCATTTCAGTTATCACACTGAAATCATTTTGACAAACGTCAATGCATTGTGCACAATGAGGCCATACATTCTTTCATGTGTATATATGTAGGTAAAATCATGTCAAATATGATGTTATATCAAATATAATAGATGCTGCAGTGCTTTGACTATTAATGTGGGAAAATGCAATCAATATGGCCGATCTGGAGATGGAAATCCCGCCAATCATAAATCGATAAGAGACTGATGATTGTCTGGGGAAGGGGCTCTACACATGGCATCTGTACTTGCATGACTGAAATAGCTGCCCAGGGGATTGCAAACATGGCCGTCAAGTTCCATGACATCCCTAAAGGGACTTCAGTTATAATAACTTTAGTTCACTTACAGAAAAATTTAGCCAATTGGTGGACTAGAGGTTTATAATGTTTAGCATACACTATTGTTTACATTGACACAATCCAAAACAACAAATACTGTGCAAATATGCAATATAAGCAAAACTGTCAAATAGTGAAAAAAATATTGATAAATAAATAAATATTGAATTAATAATATAGATATAATTTCAAATACTAGATCTTGGTCTTATTTAATAGTCAAAGCATGCAAAACAAGCATGATGTAAGTAATATATCCTTTGGTACACACCTGCATTTCTCCATCAAATCATGTCACTGTATATGTTGATGTTTTTAAACCCCTTTTGGTTTTGCAATAGATTATCTAAAAAGGATCTTAAAAATTAAAGCTTATTTGAATGTTGTATATATAAAAATATCAACAGTATACAAGCATGTATATGTATATATACACAAATATATACAAACACACACACACATTTGTATACTACATGTCCGTAGTATGTTTTTGTAAAAAGAAAAGAGTGAAATACAGAAATGCATGGTCCATTTAGGTTTGCACAGCACCCAACCCCCAAGCCCAGAGACCTATAACTTATCCCCATGATCCCACCATAGAGAGAGAGAGAGAGAAAAAAACTGTTTTAGGAAGTAGAGCCAACAGAGAAGTAGAGTATAAAATCTGAAGTGGAATTTTAGAAATGGATTGTAAGAATCGGATGATGTAAACAGGTCAAACTGATCTTATTGCTCCTTTACGCAGTATGAGACCAAATTCAAATCCTTATCATACCACTAAATTGAAGATGCAGACCAAATGCATGTGACAACACACGGAGTAAAACAATAAATTGATGAATGTCTTTATAAGTTGTTCTTGCAGGCAAGCAATACTATTACTAAAGTACAATCCCAAATAAACAACCACCTCAAACATCGCAGCAACCTCTGCAATGTGTTAAAACCACTCACATCACCTTAGCAACGCATAGCAACACCTCGACAACCACTATCCTAGGACTGTGATAGAGACTTTTTTGCACAATAAAAATAATACACATTCATTTATTTGACTTATGATCAGTACCACCGGAAGGGACTTGAAAATTTGTAAAATCAATTAAAGAAAAACACCTTGCATAGATTCTATTTACAGACACCTTTATCTCTTTATGTTTGCTTTAAAACTGGCAGACACTTGCGCTTTTCACTTTAAGAGCACCTACATAATTAATTCCCTCAGGAAAAATGCCTGGCACCTCCTCTCCATTTGGATGATTATGTAAGCCACAGAAGATGCATACGCTTTTTTCAAATGCAGATGTGAAATAGACGAAGCCTGACAGAATTACAGTTCAATTACAGCTCCTGTGCATTGAATAGATTCGCATTAGCCTGAAGCCCATCCCTGGATCATACTGGCAGTCAGGTAAACTCTGAGCAGGTGCTTCTCATGAGAGGAACTCTAATGAATTCTCTGAATGCACTCTATAAGTAAATAGCTCAAGGGTGTAGAGGGGTTAATTGAAAGCTCCATCCCTATCTGTCTGTCGAAGACATATCAGAGAGGGTAAGGAGATCCCAGGCGAGATATCCATTGACAGGTGTCCATGCTTTTTGCCAACTTAATTGCTTCCATGCATGACTCTTCATGTGGAAAGAACGCAATTTGAGACTAGTTGGACAAATGTGACATGACAAGCGATAAAAGTGATCTTATCCTTGTAAACCAGCTATGATAGCATCAAGCGTCAATACATTCTATTTCTGAGTAAACATACTTGGTGGCCCCACCACCAATGAAGATTCAAGGGACCTTAAACCTTCTTTAGGTGTATATGAAACATGGCCATAAACTAAATGTATTTAATACCACAAGAAGTCTAGAAAAGCATTACCGATTATATAAAATCCAAAGGCTTTTTTTAATTGTACCCTCTTAATGCAAAGTGCAAGCAGACTTGTATAGTAAAGTGCATGCTAACATATTCTAAAGACAATTTATAATCATCCCTTGCTACGTTAGATCTGAATCAAGTTGAACTTACTTCTTTCTCTGTCTGGGCACAGAAGGAAGTGGTGGTGTCGTGGACAGTACGTCCTTACGAGGGCGGCCACGGGGCCGCTTATCTGTGGGGGCTGGACTTCCAGTGGGAGTGGCCCCAGAGCTGCTAGGGGGTGGCGAGGGTCCTTTGTCAGAGGGCTCCAGACTTTTCTCCTCTGATGACATTCTGTGACAGAAATGAAATATTTAATAACCCGTCGACTAATTTTGCATCAAAAAGTTGTTTACCAAACACCATATAAGTGCTATATAAATTATATCCAGGAAAGTGTTTAAACACTGCATGTTTGCAACCCTATTTGCA